>NW_027206456.1:0-391291 GCF_024711535.1 Dipodomys merriami
AGGCTTAGGCTTAAGGTGAGGTTTAGGTTGAGGGTTAGGATTAGGGTTAGGACTAGGATTAGGGTTAGGGTGATGGTGAGGATTAGGGCTAGGGTTAGGGAAAGGCTTAAGGTTAGGCTGAGGTTGAGGGTGAGTGTTAGGGTTAGGGTGAGGTTTAGGGTTAGGGTTAGGGTGAGTGTGAGGGTTAGGGTTAGGCTTAGGTTTAGGATTATGCTTAGGGTGAGGGTGTGGTTTAGTGTTAGGGTTAGGGGGAGGTTTAGGATGAGGGTTAGTGTTAGGGTGAGGTTTAGGGTGAGGGTGAGTGTGTGTGTTATGGTAGGTTTATGGTTAGGCTTAGGGTTAGGCTGCGGGTGAGGTTGAGGCTGAGGGTTAATGTTAGGGTGAGAGTTAGGATAAAGGTTAGGGGGAGGGTTAGGAAAAGGGATAGGGTTAGGATTAGGTTTGGGTGAGACTAGGGTGAGAATGAGGTTTAGGGTTAGGGTTAGCTTGAGGGTTAGGATTATGGTAAGGGTGAGAGTTAGTGTTTGGGTTAAGTTTAGGGTTAGGTTGAGGGTTAAGGTAAGGGTTACGTTAAGGGTAAGGGTTAGGGTTAGATTGAGGGTGAGGGTTCGGATTGGGGTTAGGGTGAGCGTGAGGGTTATGGTTAGTGTTAGGGTGAGGGTTAGGATGAGGGTTAGGGTTAGGATTAGTATTAGGGTGAGGCCTAGGGTTAGGGTGAGGTTTAGTGTTAGGGGTAGGGTTAGTGTTAGGGTGAGGGTGACGTTTACATTTATAGTTAGGTGTAAGATGAGACTGAGGTTGAGGTTTAGGGTTAGGCTTAGTGTTAGATTTAGGGTTAGGGTGAGGATAAGGTTGAGGGTGAGTGTTAGGATTAGGTTTAGGGTAAGGGTTAGGGTGAGTGTGAGCATTAGGGCTAGGGTTAGGGTTTGGCTTAGGGTTAGGCTGAGGGTGAGGGTGAGGATGAGGGTTAGGGTTAGTGTTAGATTAAGGTTTAGGGTTAGGGTTAGTGTTAGGGTGAGGGTTAAGTTGAGAATGAGGTTTAGGGTGACGTTGAGGATTAGGCTTAGGGTTAGGGCTAGGGTGAGTGTTAAGGTTAGGGTTAGGGTGAGGGTTAGGATGAGGATTAGGTTTAGGATTAGGGTTAGGGTGAGGGCTAGGGCTAGGGTGAGTGTGAGGGTTAGGGTTAGTGTTAGATTAAGGTTTAGGGTTAGGTTTAGGGTTAGGGTGAGGGTAAGTTTGAGGGTTAGTGTTAAGGTCAGGGTGATGATTAGGGTTAGGGTGAGGGCTAGGTTTTAGTATTAGGTTTAGCCTGAGGATGAGTGTTAGGATTAGTGTTAGGGTTAAGGTTAGGGTTAGGTTTCGGTTTTGGATTAGTGTTATTGTTAGGGTTAGGGTTAGAGTTATGGTGAGGGTGAGGGTGAGGGTGAGGGTGAGGGTTAGGGTTAGGGTGAGGTTTAGCGTTAGGGTTAGGATTAGGGTTAGTGTGAGTGTGAGGGTTAGGTTTAGGGTGAGTGTTAGGGTTAGGGTTAGGGTGAGAGTTAGGGTTTGGTTATGTTTAGGGTTAGGGTGAGGGTTAGGGTTAGGGTTACGGTGAGCATGAGGTTTAGGGTTAGGTTGAGGATTAGGCTTAGGGTTAATGCTAGGGTGAGGGTTAAGGTTAGGCTTAGGGTGAGGGTAAGGATGAGGATTAGGTTTAGGATTAGGGTTAGGGTGAGGGCTAGGGTGAGCTTGAGGGTTAGGATTAGTGTTAGATTAAGGTTTAGGTTTAGGGTTAGGGTTAGGGTCAGGGTTAGGTTGAGGGTTAGGGTTACAGTGATGGTGAGGATTAGGGTTAGGGTTAGGATAAGGGTTAGCATGAGGTTGAGTGTTAGTATTACAGTTAGGGTTAGGGTTAGGGTTAGGTTTCGGTTTAGGATTAGTGTAATTGTTAGGGTTAGGGTTCGAGTTATGTTTAGGGTGAGGGTGAGGGTGAGGGTTAGGGTTAGGGTTATGGTGAAGTTTAGGGTTAAGGTTAGGATTAGGGTTAGTTTGAGGGTGAGTTTTAGGGTTAGATTTAATTTTAGTTGCAGGGTTAGGTCGAGGGTTAGGGTTAGGTTTAGTTTTAGGGTTAAGTTTAGGGTGAGGGTTAGGTTGAGGTTTAGGGTTATGGTTAGTGTTAGGGTTAGGATTAGGATGAGGGTGAGGGTGAGTGTTAGGGTTAAGGTTAGGGTTAGCCTTAGGCTTAGGCTTAGGCTGAGTGTGAGGGTGGGTGTGAAGATTAGGTTTAGGGTGATGGTTAGCATTAGGGCTAGGTTGACGGTTAAGATGAAGGTTAGGATTAGGATTAGAGTTAGGATGAGGGCTAAGGTGAGGGTGAGGGTTAGGGTAAGTTTTCAGCTTAGGCTAAGGTTTAGGATGAGCATGAGTTTGAGGGTGAGTGTTAGGGTTAGGGTGATGGTTAGGTTTATGGTTAGGGTGAGGGTTAGGATGAGGTTTAGGGGAAGGGTGAGGGTTAGGGTGAGGATGATGGTAAGGTTAAAGATGAGGTTTAGGCTGAGGGTGAGGTTTAAGATAAGAATGAGCGTTAGGGTTAAGTTTAGGGTTAGGGTAAGGGTTAAGGTTAGGGTTAGATTGAGGGTTAGATTGAGGATTAGGGTTAGCGTTAGTGTGATCTTTAGGGTGAGGATGAAGGTTAGGGTTAGGGTCAGGGTGATGGTTAGAATTAGGGTTAGGGTGAGGGCTAGGGTGAGGGTGAGAATTAGGGTTAGGGTTAGGGTTAGGGTGAGGTTTCGGATTAGGGTGAGGTTTAGAGTTAATGTGAGGGTTAGTGTTAGGGTTAGGGTTAGCGTTAAGTTGCGGGTTATGTTTAGTGTGAGGGTTAGGTTTAGGGTTAGGGTTATTGTTAGGTTTAGGGTTAGGGTTACGGTTACGGTGATGGTGAGGTTTAGGGTTACAGTTAGGGTGAGGTTTAGTGTTAGTGTTAGGATTAGAGTTAGGGTTATGATGAGGGTGAGGTTTAGGGGTACAGTTAGGGTTAGGGTGAGGGTTAGGGTTAGGTGCGGGTTAGCGTGGGTGTGACAGTAAGGGTAAAGTTGAGAGTTAGGCTGAGGGTGAGGGTTACGGTAAGGGTGAGGGTTAGGGTTAGGGTGAGGGTTAGTGTTAGCTTTAGGGTGAGGTTGAGGGTTAGATTGAGGATTAGTGTTAGTGCTAGTGTGAGGTTTAGTGTGAGGATGAGGGTTAGGATTAGGGTGAAGGCTAGGGTGAGGGTGAGGGTTGGGGTTAGTGTTAGGCTGAGGTTTAGGTTTACGGTGATGTTTAGGGTTAGTGTGCGGGTTAGTGTTACGGTTAGGATTAGTGTTAGGTTGAGGGTAAGTGTTTGGGTGAGCATTAGGGTTAGGGTGAGGGTTATGGTTAGGGTGAGTGTTAGGGTTAGGTTTATGTTTATTGTTAGGGTTTGGGATAGTGTTACGGTTACGGTGAGGATGAGTGTGAGGTTTAGGTTTAGGGTGAGGTTTAGGGTTAGGGTTAGTGTTAGGGTGAGGTTGAGGTTTAGGGTTAGATTTAGGGTTATTGTTAGTGTGAGGGTTATTGTTAGCATTAGGGTTAGTGTTACAGTCAGGGTAAGTCTTAGGGTGAGGGTTTGGGTCAGGGTGAGGGTTATGGTTAGTCTGAGGGTTAGGATTAGGGTTAGGGTTATTGTTAGGGTTGGGTTTAAGTTTATGGTTATGGTACGGGTGAGGGTGAGGGTTAGTGTTAGGGTTAGGGTGAGGTTTAGAATGAGGGTGGGGTTTAGGGTTAGAGTTAGGGTTAGGGTGAGGGTTAGCTTGAGGGTTAGGGTTAGGGTTAGTGTTAGGTTTAGGGTTAGGGTGAGAGTTAGGAGGAGGTATAGGGTTAGTGTTAGGGTTAGGATTAGGGTTAGGGTGAGGGTGAGTGTGTGTGCTAGGTTTTGGTTTAGGGTTAGGCTTAGGGTTAGGCTGAGGGTGAGTTTGAGAGTGAGAGTTAGGTTTAGGGTTAGGGTAAGGGTGAGGGTGAGGTTTAGGGTTAGGGTTAGGGTGGGATTAGGATTAGGATTAAGGTGAGGGTGAGGGTAAGGTTTAGGTTTAGGGTTAGGATGAGGGTTAGCGTTAGGATTAGGGTTAGGGTGAGTACTAGGGTGAGGGTGATGGTTAGGTTTAGGGTGACGGTTAAGTTTACGGTTAGGGTGAAGTTTAGGATGAGGTTTAGGGTTAGGAGGAGGTTTAGGGTGAGGATAATGATAAGGGTAAAGGTGAGGTTTATGCTGGGGGTTAGGGTTAAGATAAGGATGAGTGTTAGGGTTAGGTTTAGGGTTAGGGTAAGGGTTACGATTAGGGTTATGATGAGGGTTAAATTGAGTTTTAGGGTTAGGGTTAGTGTAAGGATTAAGGTTAGGTTGAAGGTTAAGGTTAGGGTCAGGTTTAGGGTTAGGGTGAGGTTGAGTTTTTGTGGTGTCATTAGGGTTATGGTGAGAGTTAGGGTGAGGGTTAGGTTTAGGGTAAGGGTTCGCATGGGGGTGATGGTAAGGTTAAACGTGAGGGTTAGTCTGAGGTTCAGGGTTACAGTGGGGTGAGGTTTAGTGTTAGGGTGAGGGTTAGGGTTAGGGGAAGGGTGTGGGTGAGGGTTAGATTGAGGATTAGTGTTACGGTTAGTGTGAGGTTTAGGGTGAGGATGAGGGTTAGGGTTAGGGTGAGGGGTAGGGTGAGGGTGACGGTTAGGTTTAGGTTTAGGGTGAGGTTTAGGGTTAGGGTCATGATTAGGGTTAGTGTGAGGATTAGTGTTAGTTTTAGGGTTAGTGTTAGGGTGAGGGTAAGTGTTAGGGTGAGGGTTAGGGTCAGGGTGAGGGTTATGTTTAGGTTGAGTGTTAGGGTTAAGGTTAGGGTTAGGGTTATTGTTAGGGTTAGGGTTACGGTTACGGTGAGGGTGAGGGTGAGGGTGAGGGTGAGGGTTAGGGTTAGTATGAGGTTTAGGTTTAGGGTATGGGTTAGAGTTAGGGTTAGGGTGAGAGTGAGTTTTACGGTTAGAGTTAGGGGTAGTGTTAGGGTCAGTGTTAGGGTGAGGGTTTGGGTTAGAGTTACACTTAGGCTTAGGCTTAGGCTTAGGCCAAGCATGAGGGTGAGGGTTAGGGTTAGGGTTAGGGTGTGGGTTAGGGTTAGTTTTAGGGTGAGGTTTAGGATGAGGTTTAGGGTTAGGATTTGTCTTAGGGTGAGGACTAGTGTGAGGGTTAGGGCGAGGGTTAGTTTTAGGGATAGGGTTAGGTTTAGGGATAGGGTTAGGTTGAGTCTGAGGGTCAGTGTTAGGGTTAGGCTTAGGTTTAGGGTGAGGGTAAGGTTATGGTTTTGGTTAGGGTGAGGGTGATGCTGAGGATTAAGGATAGATTTAGGGTTGGGTTTAGTGTTAGTGTTAGGGTTAGGGTTATGGTTACAGTTAGGTTAGGGCTAGGGTTAGGCTTAGGTTTAGGCTGAGGGTGAGGGTGGGGTTGAGTATTAGGGTTAGGGTTAGGATTAAGGTTTTTGTTAGTGTAATTGTTAGGGTTAAGTTTGCACTGAGGTTGAGGCTGAAGGTGAGGATTATGGATAATATTAGGGTTAAGGTTAGGGTTAGTGTTATTTTTAGGGTTAGGTTTAGAGTTACGGTGAGATTGAGGGTGAGGGTTAAAGTTAGGGTTAGGGTGAGGTTTAGCGTGAGGTTTATGGTTAGGGTTAGGGTGAGGGTGAGGTTTAACATTAGAGTTAGTGTTAGGGGGAGGGTTAGGGGGAGGTTTAGGTTTATTGTTAGTGTTAGGGTTAGGGGATGATGAGGGTTAGGTTGAGGTTTAGGGATAGGGTTAGGTTTAGTATTAGGGTTAGGGTGTGGGTGAGTGTGACCGTTAGTGTGAGGGCTAGGCTTTGGCTTAGGGTTAGGCTCAGGATGAGGGTGGGGGTGAAGATTATGGTTAGGGTGATGGTTTGGGTTAGGGTTAGTGTTATTGTTAGGGTTAGGGTTAGAGTTACGGTGAGGGTGAGCGTGAGGGTTAGGGTTAGGTTTAGGGTTAGGGTTAGGATTAGGGTTAGGGTGAGGGTGAGGTTTAGGTTAGATTTAGGGTTAGTTGGAGATTTAGGTCGAGGGTTAGGGTTAGGGTTAGTTTTCGGGTTAAGTTTAGGGTGAGGGTTAGGTTGAGGTTTAGGTTTATGGTCAGGGTTAGTTTTAGGAGTAGGGTGATTGTGAGTGTGAGGGTGAGGGTTAGGGTTAGTCTTAGAATTAGGCTTATAGTTAGGCTGAGGGTGAGGGTGGGGGTGAAGATTAGGTTTAGGGTGGTGGTTATGGTTGAGGCTAGTGTGAGGGTTAGGATGAGGATTAGGATTAGCATTAGGGTTAGGGTGAGGGCTATGGTGTGGGTGAGGGTTAGGGTAAGGGTTAAGCTTAGGCTTAGGGTTAGGCTGAGCATGACGTTGAGGGTGAGGGTTAGGGTTAGGGTGATGGTTAGGTTTAGGGTTAGGGTGAGGGTTAGGATGAGGTTTATGGTTAGGGTGAGGGTTAGGGTGAGGATGATGGTAAGGGTCAAGGTGAGGTTTAGGCTGAGGGTGAGGGTTAAGTTAAGGGTGAGGGTTAGGGTTAGGTTTAGGGTTAGGGTAAGGGTTAGGGTTAAGGTTAGGGTGAGGGTTAGATTGAGGATTAAGGTTAGGCTTAGTGTGAGGTTTAGAGTGACGATGAGTTTTAGGGTTAGGGTGAGGGTGAGGGTTAGGATGAGGTTCAGTTTAAGGATTAGGGTTATGGTGAGGGCTAGGATGAGTGTGAGGTTTAGGGTTTGGGTTAGGTTGAGGTTTAGGGTTAGGGTTAGGGTTAGGGTTAGTGTGAGGTTTATGGTTATTGTTAGTGTTAGGGTTATGGGATGGTCAGGGTTAGGTTGAGGTTTAGGGATAGTGTTAGGTTTAGTATTTGATTTAGGGTCAGGGTGAGTGTGACGGTTATGGTGAGGGCTAGGCTTAGGCTTAGGGTTAGGCTGAGGTTGTGGGTGCGGGTGAGGGTTAGGGTTAGGGTTAGGGTGTGGTTTAGGGTTAGGGTTAGTGTTAGTGTGAGGGTGAGGTTTAGGGTTAGATATAGGGTTTGGGGGAGGGTTAGGGTTAGGGTTAGGGATAGGGTTAGTGTTAGAAGTAGGGTGAGGGTGAGGGTTAGGTTGAGGTTTAGGGTTAGGGTTATGGTTAGGGTTAATTTGAGGGTTAGTGTTAGGGTTAGGGTTAGTGTTCGGTTGAGGGTAAGTTTTAGGTTGAGGGTTTGGGTTAGGGTGAGTGTTATGGTTAGGGTGATCGTTAGGATTAGGGTTAGGGTTATTGTTAGGGTTAGGTTTAGGGTTTTTGTTACGGTGAGGGTGAGGCATAGGGTTAGGGTTAGGGTGAGGTTTAGGGTTTGTGTTAGGGTTAGAATGAGGATTATGATGAAGGTGAGGTTTGGGGTTAGTGTTAGGTTGATGGTGAGGGTTAGGGTTAGGATTTGGTTTAGGGTGAGGGTGAGTGTGTGTGTTAGGTTTAGGTTTAGGCTAAGAGTTAGGCTAAGGGTGAGGTTGAGTGTGAAGGTTAGGGTTTGAATTAGTGTTATTGTGAGAGTGAGGGCGACGGTTTGGTTTAGTGTTAGGGTGAGGGTTAGGGTGAGTGTTAGGATTAGGTTTAGGGTTATGGTGAGCGTTAGGGTTAGGGTTAGGTTGAGGGTTTGGATTAGGGTAAGAGTTAGGGTTCAGAAAACCCAGAAATGAACCTACAGACCTATAACCATCTAATCTTCGATAAGGAAGCTAAAACAATAGAATGGAAGAAAGACAGCCTCTTCAGTAAATGGTGCTGGTAAAATTGGTTAACTACATGTAGAAAACTAAAGCTAGCTCCTTATATATCACTCTGCACCAGAATCAACTCCAAATGGATCAAAGACCTTGAACTCAAAGCAGACACTCTGAAAACATTACAGGATGGAATAGGAGAAACCCTAGGTCTCCTTGGCTCAGGCCGAAATTTTCTGAATAGAGACCCAGAAACACAACAAATCAAAGAAAGGTTGGACAAATGGGATTGCATAAGGTTGCAGAGCTTCTGCAGGGCAAATGACATAGCTAGCAAGATCAATAGAAAGCCCACCGATTGGGAGAAGATCTTTACTAGCCATACAACGGACAAGGGTCTCATATCTAAAATATACTTGGAACTCAAAAAATTAAACCACCCAACAACAAATCTTCAAAGAAACAACTGCCCAATAAATAAGTGGGCGAAAGACTTAAAGAGAAGCTTCTCTGAAGAAGAAAGAAGGATGGCCAATAGACACATGAAGAAATGTTCAACATCCCTAGCCATAAAAGAAATGCAAATCAAAACAACATTGAGACATCACCTCACTCCAGTTAGAACAGCAAAAATCAAGAACTCTAACAACAACAGATGCTGGAGGGGATGTGGACAGAAAGGAACCTTACTACATTGTTGGTGGGAATGTAAACTTGTTCAACCACTTTGGAAAGCAGTATGGAGGTTCCTCAAAAGACTTCACATAGATCTCCCCTATGATCCAGCAATCCCACTTTTGGGCATTTACCCAAATGTATACAAACAAGACCACACTAAAGCTACCAGCACAACTATGTTTATTGCAGCATTATTTACCATAGCTAAGATATGGAACCAACCCAGATGCCCCTCAATAGATGAATGGATCAAGAAAATGTGGTATATATACACAATGGAATTCTATGCCTCCATCAGAAAGAATGACATTTCCCCATTTGTTAGGAAATGGAAAGGCTTGGAAAAAATTATATTAAGTGAAGTAAGCCAGGCCCAAAGAAACATAGGTCCCATGGTTTCCCTTATTTGCAATATCTAGTATAGGTATGAGTCAAGCAGAAAAGGTCAGATAATGTGATGTTAGGAAAATGAATCCTTAGTTATGTATTTTAATGTTTTCGTTTCTTTCATGCATGTGTTTCTAACGCATTTATAAGATTATTTCTTTGTTGCTTTGTATGTCCCTCCCCCACAGTGTAACCCCCGCTTTCACTTTATTTGATGTCAGTATAAAATGTGGAGGAGATGGGGACAACAAGTCGTTTAAGGATTCAGGTGGACCTGTTCAACAAGGAGAATTACAAAATGTCATGTCAAAGCAAGCTTTACAATGTCGGTGTGGGGGGGGGGAGGGGGGTATGATTGGGTAGGGGGGAGAGGGAAGCCTGGGAAGGGAGGTGAAGGGTAAACAAAGGAGGAGGCTGCAATGCTTGGTAAGAAATGTATGCATTATCCTGCCAATGTAATTGTAACCCCTCTGTACAGTATGTTCTCAAATAAAATAAAATAAAATTTAAAAAAAAGAGTTAGGGTTCAGTTAAGTTCAGGGTTAGGGTGAGTGTTAGGGTTAGGGATATGGTGAGCATTAGGGTTAGGGTTAGGTTGAGGTTCTGGGTTACGTTAAAGATTAGGGTTAGTTTTAGGGTTAGGATGAGGGTTAGGATGAGGATTAGGGTTATGATTAGTGTTAGGGTGAGGGATAGGGTGAGGGTGAGAACTAGGGTTAGTGTTAGGTTAAGGCTTAGGGTTAGGGATAGGATTAGGGTGAGGGTTAGGATGAGGTTTAGGGTTACAGTGAGGGTGAGGGTTAGGGTTAGGGTGAGGGTTAGGGTTAGGATTAGGGTTAGGGCTAGGGTGAGGGTGAGGTTTACGGTTAGAGTTAGGGTTAGGGTGAAGCTGAGGGTGAGTGTTAGGATTCCAGTTAGTGTTAGGTTTTAGGTTAGTGTAAGTGTCAGTGTTAGAGTGAGGGTAAGGGTGAGGGTTAACATTAGGGTGAGGGTTAGGGTTAAGGTTAGGGGGAGGGTTAGGATGAGGGTTAGGATTAGGAATAGGGTTAGGGTGCGGGCTAGGGTGAGGGTGAGGTTTAAGGTTAAGGTTAGGGTGAGGTTTAGGGTTAGGGTTAGAGTTAGGGTTAGGGTGAGGCTGAGGTTTAGAATTAGAGTTAGGGTTAAGGTGAGGCTGAGGGTGAGGGTTAGGGTTAGGTTTAGGATAAGGATTAGGGTAAGGGTTAGGGTGAGTGTGAGGGTTTAGGGTTAGGGTTAGGGTTAGGCTTAGGGTTACACTGAGGGTGAGGGTGAGGGTTAGGGTTAGGATTAGGGTTAAGGTGAGGTTGAGTGTGTATGTTAGTGTTAGGTTTAGGGTTAGGCTTCAGGTTAGGCTGAGGGTGAGGGTGAGGGTGAGGATTAGGGTTTGGGTGAGGGTTAGGGTAAGGGTTTGGGGGAGGGTTAGGATGAGGGTTAGTGATAGGATTAAGGTTAGGGAGAGGGCTATGGTGAGCGTGAGGTTTAGGTTGAGGGTCAGGGGGAGGTTTAGTGTTAGAGTTAGTGTTAGGGTGAGGCTGAGGGTGAGGGTTAGGGTTAGGATTAATGTTAAGCTTAGGCTTAAGGTGAGGGTTAGGTTGAGGCTGAGGGTTAGGATTAGGGTTAGGAGTAGGATTAGGGTTAGGGTGAGGGTGAGTGTGAGGGTTAGGCATAGGGTTAGGGATAGGCTTAGGTTTAGTCTGAGGTTGAGGGTGAGGGTTAGGGTTAGGGTGAGGTTTAGGTTTAGGGTTACGGTGTGTGTGAGGGTTAGAATTAGGGTTAGGCTTAGGATTAGATTGAGGGTGAGGGTGTGGGTTAGTGTTAAGGTTAGGTTTAGGGTTATGGGGAGGGTTAAAATGAGGGTTAGGTTTAGGGTGAGGTTTAGAGTGAGGGTGAGTTTGTGTGTTAGGGTTAGGTTTAGTGTTAGGCTTAGGGTTAGTCTGAGGGTGAGGTTGAGGCTGAGGGTTAGTGTTAGGATGAGGGTTAGGGTAAGGGTTAGGGGGAGGGTTAGGAAAAGGGAAAGGGTTAGGATTAGGGTTGGGTGAGGCTAGAGTGATGATGAGCTTTAGGGTTAGGTTTAGCTTGATCATTAGGATTATGGTAAGGGTGAGAGTTAGTGTTTGGGTTAAGTTTAGGGTTAGGTTGAGGGTTAGGGTAAGGGTTATGGTGAGGGTGAGTGTTAGGGTTAGGTTGAGGGTGAGGGATCGGATTAGGTTTAGGGTGAGGGTGAGGGTTATTGTTAGTTGTAGGTTGAGGGTGAGCGCTAGGGTGAGGGTGAGGTTTAGGGTTAGGGGTAGGGTTAGTGTTAGGGTGATGGTGAAGTTTAGGGTTAGAGTTAGGGGTAGGATGAGGCTGAGGTCGAGGGTTAGGGTTGGGGTTAGTGTTAGATTTAGGGCTAGGGTGATGGTTAGGTTGAGGGTGAGGGTTAGGCTTAGGGTTAGGGTTAGGTTTATGGTAAGGGTTAGGGTGAGTGTGAGCGTTAGGGCTAGGGTTAGGTTTTGGCTTAGGGTTAGGCTGAGGGTGAGGATGAGGGTTAGGGTTAGTGTTAGATTAAGTTTTAGGGTTAGGGTTAGGGTTAAGGTGAGAGTTAGGGTTCAGTTATATTTATGGTTAGGGTGAGGCTTAGGGTTAGGTTTAAGGTGAGCGTGAGGTTTAGGGTTACGTTGAGGATTAGGGTTAGGGTTAGGGCTAGGGTGAGGGTTAAGGTTAGGGTTAGGGTGAGGGTAAGGATGAGGTTTAGGGTTAGGATTAGGGTTAGGGTGAGGGCTAGGGTGAGGTTGAGGGCTAGGGTTAGTGTTAGATTAAGGTTTAGGGTTAGGGTGAGAGTTAGGTTTAGGATTAGGGTTAGTGTGAGGGTGAGTGTTAGGGTTAGGGTTAGCGTTAGGTTTTGGTTTAGGATTAGTGTTATTGTTAGGGTTAGGTTTAGAGTTATTTGAGTGTGAGGGTGAGGGTGAGGGTTAGGGTTATTGTGAGGTTTAGGGTGAGGGTTAGGATTAGGGTGAGGTTAAGGGTGAGGGTTAGGGTTAGGATGAGGGTTAGGGTTAGGGTTAGGGTGAGAGTTAGGGTTTGATTATGTTTAGGGATAGGGTGAGGATTATGGTTAGAGTTATGGTGAGCATGAGTTTTAGGGTTACGTTGAGGATTAGGCTTAGGGTTAGGGCTACGGTGAGGGTTAAGGTTAGCGTTAGGGTGAGGGCAAGGATGAGGATTAGGCTTAGGGTGAGGATTAGGGTTTGGATTAGGCTTAGCATAAGAGTGAATGTTAGGATTAGGGTTAGGGTTTGGGTGAGGTTTAGGGATAGGATTAGTGTTATTGTTACGGTTAGGGTTAGAGTTGTGATGAGGGTGAGGGTGAGGGTGAGGATTAGGGATAGGGATAGGGTGAGGTTTAGGGTTAGGATTAGGATTAGGGGTTGGGTGAGGGTGAGATTTAGGGTTAGATTTAGGGTTATTTGGAGGGTTAGGTCGAGGGTTAGGTTTAGGGTTAGTTTTAAGGTTAAGGTTAGGGAGAGGTTTAGGTTGAGGTTTTGTGTTATTGTTAGGGTTAGGGTTAGGATTAGGGTGAGGGTGAGGGTGAGTGTGAGGGTTAGGGTTAGGGTTAGGCTTAGGCTAGGGTTAGGCTGAGTGTGAGGGTGGGGGTGAAGATTAGGTTTAGGGTGATTGTTAGGTTTAGGGCTAGGATGAGTGTGAAGATGTGGGTTAGGATTATGATTAGGGTTAGGTTGAGGTCTAGGGTTAGGGTGAGGGTCAGGTTAAGGGTTAGGCTTAGGCTTAGGGTTAGGCTGAGCGTGAGGTTGAGGGTCAGGTTTAGGGTTAGGGTGATTGTTAAGTTTACGGTTGGGTGAGGGTTGGAATGAAGTTTAGGGTTAGGGTGAGGGTTAGGGTGATGGTGATAAGGGTAAAGGTGATGTTTAGTTTGAGGTTGAGGGTTAAGGTAAGGGTGAGTGTTAGGTTAAAGTTTGGGGTTAGGGTAAGGGTTAGGGTTAGGGTTAAGGTGAGGGTTAGATTTAGGATTAGGATTAGGTTTAGTGTGAGATTTAGGGTGAGGATGAAGTTTAGGGTTAGGGTGAGGGTGATGGTTAGAATTAGGGTTAGGGTGAGGGCTAGGGTCAGGGTGAGGATTAGCGTTAGAGTTAGGGTTAGGGTGAGGTT
The DNA here is from genome assembly GCF_024711535.1 of Dipodomys merriami. NCBI lineage: Eukaryota > Metazoa > Chordata > Mammalia > Rodentia > Heteromyidae > Dipodomys > Dipodomys merriami. The sequence goes on from NW_027206456.1 coordinate 12,977, forward strand.
TAGGATTAGGGTGAGGTTTAGGGTTAGTGTGACTGTTAGTGTTAGGGTTAGCGTTAGTGTTAGGGTGAGGGTATGTGTTAGGGTGAGGGTTAGTGTTAGGTTGTGGGTTATGGTTCGTGTGAGGGTTAGGGTTAGGTTTATGGTTATTGTTACCTTTAGGGTTAGGGTTACGGTTATGGTGAGGGTGAGGGTTAGGTTTAGGGTTTGGGTCAGGTTTAGTATTAGGGTTAGTGTTAGAGTTAGGGTTATGTTGAGGTTGAAGTTTAGGGGTAGAGTTAGGGTTAGGGTAAGGGTTAGTTTTAGGGTGCGCATTAGCTTGGGGGTGAAAGTAAGGTTAAAGGCGAGGGTTAGGCTGAGGGTGAGGGTTACGGTAAGGTTTAGGGTTAGGGTTAGGGTGAGGCTTAGTGTTAGCTTTAGAGTCAGGTTGAGGATTAGATTGAGGATTAGTGTTAGAGTTAGTGTGAGGTTTAGGGTGAGGATGAGGGTTAGGGTTAGGGTGAAGGCTAGGGTGAGGGTGAGGGTTGGGGTTAGTGTTAGACTGAGGTTTATGGTTCGGGTGATGTTTAGGGTGAGTGTGAGTGTTAGGGTTAGGGTGAGGTTTAGGGTTATGGTTAGGGTTAGGGTTAGTTAGGGTGAGGTTGAGGATTAGGATTAGATTTAGGGTTAGTGTTAGTGTGAGGTTAGTGTTAGCATTAGGGTTAGTGATACTGTGAGCGTAAGTCTTAACTTGAGGTTTTGGGTCAGGGTGACGGTTATGGTTATTGTGAGCGTTAGGATTAGGGTTAGGGTTATTGTTAGGGTTCGGTTTAAGGTTACGGTTATGGTGCGGGTGAGGATGAGGGTTAGGGTTATTGTTAGGGTGAGGTTTAGGGTGAGGGTGAGGTTTAGGGTTACAGTTAGGGTTAGGGTGAGGATTGGGATTAAGGTTAGGCTTAGGCTTAGGCCGAGCATGAGGGTGAGTGTTAGGGTTCGTGTTTAGGTGAGGGTTAGGGTTAGGTTTAGGATTAGGGTCAATGTTACTATGAGGTTTAGGGTAAGGATAAGTGTAAGTGTGAGGGCTAGGCTGAGGGTTAGAGTGAGGGTTAGGGTTAGGGATAGGGTGAGGTTTAGGATTAGAGTTAGGGTGATGGTGAGTGTGAGGGTTAGGATTAGGGTTAGGGTTAGGATTAGAGTTAGGATGAGGGTTAGGGTTTGGGATAGGGTGAGGGTGAGGCTGAGGATTAGGGTTAGGTTTCGGGTTAGGTTTAGGGTTAGTGTTAGTGTTAGGGTTAGGGTTAGGGTTACAGTGAGGTTTGGGGTTAGGGTTAGGGTTAGGCTTAGAATTAGGGTGAGGGTTAGGATGAGGATTAGGTTTACGATTAAGGTTAGGGTGAGGGCTAGGGTGAAGGCAAGGATTAGGGTTAGTGATAGGGTAACGTGGGTTAGGGTTAGGGTTAGGGTGAGGGTTAGGATGAGCGTTAGGTTTACGGTGAGGGTGAGGGTTAGGGTTAGGGTGAGGTTTAGGGTTTGGATTAGGGTTTGGGTGAGGTGAGTGTTAGCATTAGGGTTAGGGTTAGGGTTAGGGTTAGATTTAGGGTTAGGATTACTGTTATTGTTTGGGTTAGGGTTAGAGTTATGTTGAGAGTGATGGTGAGGGTGAGGATTAGGGTTAGAGTTAGGGTTAGGTTTAGGGTTAGGGTTAGTGTTAGGGTGAGGGTGCGGTTTATGGTTAGATTTAGGTTTAGTTGGAGGGTTAGGTCTAGGGTTAGGATTAGGGTAAGTGTTAGGGTTAAGGTTAGTTTCAGGGTTAGGTGGAGGTTTAAGGTTAGGGTTAGTGTGAATTTTAGGGTGAGCATGAGGGTTAGGGTTAGGGTGAGGTTTATGTGTAGGGCGATGCTTAGGGATAGTGTGAGGTTTAGTGTTAGGGTTAGGATTAGTGTTAGGGTGAGGGTAAGTGTTAGGGTGAGGGTTAGGGTTAGGGTGAGGGTTATGGTTAGGGTGAGGCTAAGGGTTAGGGTTAGGGTTATTGTTAGCGTTAGTGTTAGGGTTAAGGTTATTGTGAGGGTGAGGGTGACGGTTAGGGTTAGGGCTAGGATGAGGTTTAGGGTTAGGGTTAGGGTTAGGGTTAGGATTAGGGATAGGCTTAGGGTTAGGCTGAGGTTGAGGGTGAGGGTTAGGGTTAGGGTCAGGTTTAGGGTTAGGTTTAGGGTGTGTGTGAGGGTTAGGGTTAGGCTTAGGATTCGGATTAGCCTGAGGGTGAGGGTGTGAGTTAGGGTTAGGATTAGTGTTAGGGTGATGTTTAGGGTTTTGGTTAGGCTTACTGTGAGGTTGAGGATTAGGTTTACAGTTAGGGTTAGGGTGAGGTTTAGGTTCAGGGTTAGGGTAAGTGTTAGTTTTAGGTTTAGGGTTAGAGTGAGAGTCAGGGGGAGGGTTAGGGTTAGGGTTAATGTTAGGGATAGGATTTGGGTTAGAGTGAGGGTGATTGTGTTTTAGGTTTACGTTTAGGGTTAGGCCTACGGTTAGGCTGAGGGTGAGGTTGACGTTGACGGCTAGGTTTAGCCTGAGGTTTATGGATGAGGGTTAGGGTTAGGATTAGAGTTAGAGTAAGGGCTAGGGTGAGTGTGAGGGTGAGGTTTAAGTTTAGGGTTATGATTAGGGGGAGCTTTAGTGTTAGGGTTAGGGTTAAGAGTTACGGTTAGGCTGAGGGTGAGGTTTAGGGGTACAGTTAGGGTTAGGGTGCGGGTTAGCTTGGGGGTGACGGTAAGGGTAAAGTTGAGGGTTAGGCTGAGGGTGATGGTTACGGTAAGGGTTAGGGTTAGAGTTAGGGTGAGGGTTAGTGTTAGCTTTAGGGTGAGGGTGAGGGTTAGATTGAGGATTAGTGTTAGGGTTAGTGTGAGGTTTAGGGGGAGGATGAGGGTTAGGCTTAGGGTGAGGGCTAGGAAGAGGGTGAGGTTTAGGGTTAGTTTTAGGGTGAGGTTTAGTGTTAGAGTGATGGTTAGAGTTAGTGTGAGGGTTAGTGTTAGGGTTAGATTTAGTGTTAGGGTGAATGTAAGTGTTAGGGTGAGGGTTAGGGTTAAGGTGAGTGTAATGGTTAGGGTGAGGATTAGGATTGTTTTTAGCATTAGGGTTAGGGTTACGGTTATGGTGAGGGTGAGGGTGAGGCTTAGGTTTAGGACTAGGATGAGGTTTAGTTATAAGGTTAGGGTTAGGGTTAGGGTCAGGGTGAGGCTTAGTTTTAGAGTCAGGGTTAGGATGAGGCTGAGGGTGAGAGTTAGGTTTAGGATTAATGTTAGGGTTAGGCTTAAGGTGAGGGTGAGGTTGAGAGTGAGGGTTAGAGTTAGGGTTAGGAGTAGGATTACAGTTAGGGTTTGGGTGAGTGTGAGGGGTAGGTTTAGGGTTAGGGATAGGCTTAGGTTTAGGCTGCGGTTAAGGGTGAGGTTTAGGGTTAGGGTGAGGTTTAGGGTTAGGGTTAGGATTAGGAATAGGGTTGGGGTTAGGGTGAGTGTGAGGGTTAGGGTTAGGTTTAGGGTTAGTCTTAGGGTTAGGCTGAGGATGAGGGTGAGGGTGAGGGTTAGGGTTAGGGTGAGGGTTAGGTTTAGGGTTATGGGGAGGGTTAGGATGAGGGTTACGGTTAGGATTATTGTTAGAGTGAGGGCTAGGAAGAGGTTGAGGTTTAGGGTTAGGGTTAGTGTGAGGTTTAGGGTTAGGTTTAGGGTTAGGGTTAGGGTGAGTGTGAGGTATAGGGTTAGAGTTAGGGTTAAGCTGAGGCAGAGTGTGAGGCTTAGGGTTAGGTTTAGGATTAGGATTATGGTAAGGGTTAGGGTGAGTGTGAGAGTTAAGGTTCCGGTTAGGGTTAGGCTTACGGTTACACTGAGGGTGAGGGTGAGGGTGAGGGTTAGGATTAGGATTATGGTTAAGGTGAGGGTGAGTGAGTGTGTTAGGTTAGGTTTAGGTTTAGGTTAAGGGTTAGGCTAAGGATGAGGTTGAAGGTGAGGGTTAGGGTTAGGGTAAGGTTTAGGGTAAGGGTTAGGGGGAGGGTTAGGATGAGGGTTAGGGTTAGGATTAGGGTTAGGGTGATAGTGAGGGTGATGTTTAGGCTTAGTTTTAGGGTGAGGGTTAGGATGAAGTTTAGGATTAAGGTTAGGGTGAGGGTTAGGGTTAGGGTGAAGGTTAGGGTGAGGGTGAGGATTAGCTTTAGGGTTAGGACTAGGATTAGAGTAAGGGTTAGCGTGAGTTTGAGGGTTAGGGTTAGGGTTAGGTTTAGGCTTAGGGTTAAGCTGAGGCTGAGGGTGAAGGTGAGGGTTAGGGGTAGGGTTAGGGTGGTGTTTAGGGATAGGGTTATTGTTAGGTTGGGGATTAGTGTGAGTGTTATGGTTAGGGTGAGTATTATGGTTATGATGGGTGTGAGGGTGAGTGTGATGGTTAGGGTTAGGGTGAGAGTTAGGGTTCAGTTAAGTTTAGGGTGAAGGTGAGGTTTAGGTTTAGGGTGAGCGTCAGTTTTAGGGTTAGGTTTAGGGTTAGGGTTAGGGTAAGAATGAGGGTTAGTGTTAGGGTTCAAGTGAGGGTTAGGGTGAGGATTAGGGTTGCGATTAAGGTTAGGGTGAGGGCTAGGGTGAGCGTGTGGATTAGGGTTTGTTTTAGGGTAAGGTTTAGGGTTAGGGTTGGGGTTAGGGTGAGGGTTAGGATGAGGGTTAGGGTTACGGTGAGGGTGAGGGTTAGGGTTAGGGTGAGGTTTAGGGTTAGGATTAGGGTTAGGGTGTGGTTGAGTGTTAGCATTAGGGTTAGGGTTAGGGTTAGGGTTAGGTTTAGGGTTAGGATTAGTGTTATTGTTAGGGTTAGGGTTAGAGTTATGGTGAGGGTGAGGGTTAGGGTGAGGGTGAGGTTTATGTTTAGATTTAGGTACAGTTGGAGGGTTGGTTCTAGGGTTAGGGTTAGGGTTAGGGTTAGGGTTAAGGTTAGGGTGAGGGTTAGGTTGAGGTTTAGGGTTAAGGTTAGGTTTAGGTTTAGGATTAGGGTTAGGGTGAGGGTGAGTATGAGGTTTAGGGTTAGGGTTAGGGTTAAGCTTAGGGTTAGGCTGAGGTTTAGGGTGGGGGTGAGGATTAGGGTTAGGGTGATGGTTAGAGTTAGGGTTATGGTGAAGGTTAGTGTTAGGATTAGGGTTAGAGTTAGGGTTAGGGTGAGGATGAGGTTTACGGGTAGAGTTAGGGTTAGGGTGAGGGTTAGCGTTAGAGTGAAGGTTAGGGTGGCGTTGACAGTAAGGATAAAGATGAGGGTTAGGCTGAGGGTGAGGGTTAGAGTAAGGGTGAGGGTTAGGGTTAGGGTGAGGGTTAGGGTGAAGGTTCAGGTGAGGGTGAGGTTTAGATTGAGGATTAGTGTTAGGGTTAGTGTGAAGTTTAGGGTGAGGATAAGGGTTAGGGTTAGGGTGAGGGCTAGGGAGAGGGTGAGGTTTAGGGTTAGTGTTAGGGTGAGGTTTAGGGTTAGGATGATGGTTAGGGTTAATGTGAGGATTAGTGTTAGGGTTAGGGTTAGTGTTAGGGTGATGGTAAATAGTAGGGTGAGGGTTAGGGTTAGGGTGAGTGTTAGGGTTAAGGTGAGGGTTAGGGTTAGGGTTAGGATTATTGTTAGCATTAGGGTTAGGGTTTCAGTTATGGTGTGGGTGAGGGTTAGATTTAGGGCTAGGATGAGGTTTAGGGATAGGGTTATGGTTAGGGTTAGGGTCAGGTTGAGGTTTAGTGTTACAGTTAGGTTTAGGGTGAGTCTGAGGGTGAGGGTTAGGTTTAGGATTAATGTTAGGGTTAGGCTTAAATGAGGGTTAGGTTGAGGGTGATGGTTAGAGTTAGGGTTACGAGTAGGATTAGGGTTAAAGTTAGGGTGAGTCTGAAGGTTAGGTTTAGGGTTAAGTATAGGCTTAGGGTTAGGCTGAGGTTTAGGGTAAGGGTTAGGGTTAGGGTTAGGGTCAGTGTGAGGGTTATTTTTAGGATTAGGGTTAGGGTGAGGGTTAGTGTGTGTGTTATTGTTAGGTTTAAGGTTAGGCTTAGGGTTAGGCTGAGGGTGAGGTTGAGGGTGAGGGTTAGCGTTAGGGTGAGGTTTAGGGTAAGGTTAGGGGGAGGGTTAGGAAGAGGGTTAGGGTTAGGGCTAGGGTTGGGTGAGGGCTAGGGTCAGGATGAGGTTTAGGGTTATGGTTAGGTTGAGGGTGAGGGTTAGGGTAAGTGTGAGAGTTAGGGTTCGTGTTAAGTTTAGTGTTAGGTTGAGGGTTAGGGTAAGGTTTAGGGTGAGGTTCAGGTTTAGGGTTAGGTTGAGGGTTAGGTTTCCAGATTAGGGTTAGGGTGAGGGTGAGGGTGAGGTTTACGTTTATTGTTAGGGTGAGAGTTAGGATGAGGGTTAAAGTTAGGGTTAGGGTGAGAATTACTGTTCGGTTATGTTTAGGGTTAGGGTGAGGGTTAGGGTTAGCATTAGGGTTAGGGTTCGGATGAGAGTTAGGGTTAGGTTTAGGGTTAGTGTTAGGGTTAGTGTTAGGGTTAGGGTCACATTGAGGGTTAGGATTAGGGTTAGGGTTAGGGTTAGTCTTAGGGTTATGCTGAGGGTGAGGGTGGGTGTGAGGATAAGAGTTAGGGTTAGGGTTAGGCTTAGGGTTAGGGTTATTGTTATTGTTATGGTTACTGTTAAGTTTGCGGTGAGCGTGAGGCTGAGGGTGTGGGTGAGGGTGAGGGTTATTGTTAGGGTGAGGTTTAGGGTGAGGATGAGGTTTAGGGTTAGAGTTAGGGTTAGGGTGAGGGTTAGGTTGAGGTTTAGGGTTAGGGTTAGTGTTAGGGTTAGGGTTAGATTGAGAGTTAGGGGGAGGTTTAGGGTTAGGGTTAGGGTGAGGGATAGGATTAGGTTTACGGTGCGGGTGAATGTGTTTGTTAGCTTAGGTTTAGTGTTAGGCTTAGGGTTAGGCTGAAGGTGAGGTTGAGGGTTCGGGTTAGGGTTCGGGTTAGGGTAAGGTTTAGGGTTAGGGATAGGGGTAGTTTGAGGTTTAGGATGAGGTTTAGGGTTAGGATTTGGGTAAGGCTGAGGGCTAGAGTTACGTTGAGGGTTAGGATTAGGATTAGGGTTAGGGTTAGATTTAGGGTTAGGCTGAGGTTGAGGGTGGGTGTGATGATTAGAGTTAGGGTTAGGGTTAGGCTTAGGGTTAGGGTTATTGTTAGTGTTATGGTTAGGGTTAAGTTTGGGGTGAGGGTGAGGCTGTGGGTGAGGGTTATGTTTATTGTTAGGGTTAGGGTTACGGTTAGGGTTAGGGTTATTATTATTGTTAGGGTTAGAGTTAGATTTACGGTGAGGGTGAGGATGCGGGTGAGGGTTAGGTTTAGGGTTAGTGTGGGGTTTACCGTTAGGGTTAGGATTAGGGTTCAGGTGAGGTTTAGGTTTAGGGTTAGATTTAGGGTTAGTGTTAGTGTGAGGGTTAGTGTTATCGTTAGTGTTAGTGTAACAGTGACTTTAAGACGTAGGGTGAGGTTTTGGGTTAGGGTGAGTGTTATGTTTAGGGTGAGGGTGAGGATTAGAGTTAGGGTTATTGTTAGTTTTCGCTTTAAGGTTACTGTTATGGTGCGGGTGAGGGTGAGGTTTAGGATTAGGGTTAGGGTGAGGTTTAGGATTAGGGTTAGGGTGAGGTTTAGGGTGAGGGTTTGGTTTAGGGTTAGAGTTAGGGTTAGGGTAAGGGTTAGGTTGAGGGTTAGGGTTAGGGTTAGTGTTAGGGTTAGGGTGAGAGTTAGGGCGAGGTTTTAGGATTAGTGTTAGCGTGAGGGTTAGGATTAATGTTAGCATGCGGGTGAGTGTGTGTGTTAGGGTTAGGTTTAGGGTTAGGCTTAGGTTTAGGGTTAGGGTGAGGGTGAGGTTTAGGGTTAAAGTTAGTGTTAGGCGGAGGGTCAGGGTGAGGTTTATGGTTAGGGTTAGTGTTAGTGTTAAGGGGAGGGTGAGGTATAGGTTGAGGTTTAGGGATAGGGTTAGGTTTAGTATTAGGGTTAGGTTGAGGGTGAGTGTGAAGGTTAGGGTGAAGGTTAGGCTTAGGCTTAGGTTTAGGCTGAGTGTGAGTGTGGGGGAGAGGATTAGGGTTTGTGTGATGTTTCGGGTAAGGTTAGTGTTATTGTTAGTATTAGGGTTAGAGTTACAGTGAGGGTGAGGGTTAGGGTTAAGGTTAGGTTGGGGTTTCGGATTAGGTTAGGGTTAGTGTGAGGGTGAGGTTTAGGTTTAGATATAGGGATAGGGGGAGGGTTAGGGTGAGGGTTAGGCATAGGGTTAGTGTTCGGGTTAGGGTGAGGGTGAGGGTTAGGTTGAGGTTTAGGATTATAGTTAGGGTTAGGGTTAGTGTGAGGGTTAGTGTTAGGGTTAGGGTTAGTGTTAGGGTGAGGGTAAGTTTTAGGGTGAGTGTTTTGGTTAGGGTGAGGGTTATGGTTTGGGTGAGGGACAGGATTAGTGTTAGGGTTATTATTAGGGTTAGGTTTAAGGTTTTGGTTATGGTGAGGGTGAGGGTGAGGTTTAGGTTTTGTGTTAGGGTTAGAGTGAGGGTTAGGATGAGGGTGAGGTTTACGGTTGGATTTAGGGTTAGGGTGCAGGTTTGGGTGAGGTTTAGGGTTAAGGTTAGTGGTAGGGTTGGGGTTAGGGTGAAAGGTAGGTGGAGGATTAGGGTTAGATTAAGGTTAGGGTTAGGTATAGGGTTTCGGGTACAGTGAGTGTGATGGTTAGGATTAGGGTTAGGGTGAGGGTGAGGTTTAGGTTTAGAATCAGGGTTAGGGTGAGGCTGAGGGTGAGGCTGAGGTTTAGGGTTCGGGTTATGATGAGGTTTAGGGTTAGGTTTAGGTTGGGTGTGAGGGTTATGGTTAGGGTTAGGGTTAGCCTTAAGTTTAGGCTGAGGGTTTGGTTGAGGATGAGGGTTAGGGTTAGTTTGAGGGTTAGGGTTAGGGTTAGGGTGAGGTTTAGTGTTAGGGTTAGGGTAAGAGTTATGGTTAGTGTGAGGGTGAGATTTAGAGGTAGAGTTAGTTTTAGGCTGTGAGTTAGTATGAGTGTTCGGGTTAGGGTGAGAGTTAAGGTAGGGGTGACGGTAAGGGTAAACGTGAGGGTTAGCCTGAAGGTGATGGTTACGGTAAGGTTGAGGGTTAGGGTTATGGTGAGTGTTAGGGCTAGGGTTAAGGTGAGAGTTAGGGTTCAGGTTAAGTTTAGGGTTAGGGTGAGTATTAGAGTAAGGGTTATGGTGAGGGTGAGGGTTAGGATTAGGTTGAGGGTTATGGTTAGGTTGAGGGGTAGGGTTAGGGTTACCATTACGGTGAGGGTGAGGGTTAGGTTTAGGATTAGGATGAAGTTTAGGTTTAGAGTAAGGGTTAGAGTTAGGGTTAGTGTGAGAGTGAGGTTTAGGCATAGAGTTAGGGTTAGTGTTATTGTTAGGGTTAGGGTTAGGGTGAGAGTTTGGGTTAGAGTTAGGCTTAGGCTTAGGTTTAGGCCAAGCATGAGGGTGAGGGTTAGGGTTAGGGTTAGGGTGAGGGTTAGGGTTAGGGTTAGGGTGAGGGTTAGGATGAGGTTTAGGTTTATGATTAGTGTTAGGGTGAGGACTAGGGTGAGGGTTAGGGTGAGGGTTAGGTTTAGGGATAGGGTTAGGTTTAGAATTAGGGTTCGGTTGTGGGTCAGTGTGAGAGTCATAGTTAGGGTTAGGCTTAGGGTTAGAGTGAGGGTTAGGGTTAGGGTTTTGGTTAGGGTGAGGGTGAGGCTGAGGATTAGGGTTAGAGTTAGGGTTAGGGTTAGAGTTAGGGTTAGGGTTAGAGTTAGGGTTAGGGTTAGGGTTAGGGTTAGTCTTAGGATTAGGCTGAGGGTGAGAGTGGGGTTGAGGATTAGGGTTAGGTTTAGGATTAGGGTTATTGCTAGTGTTATGTTTAGGGTTAAGTTTCCACTGAGGGTGAGGCTGAAGTTGAGGGTTATGGTTATGGTTATGGTTAGGGTTAGTGTTATTTTTAGGGGTAGGGTTAGATTTACGGTGAGATTGAGGGTTAGGGTGACGGTTAGGTTTAGGGTTAGGTTTAGGCTGAAGTTTAGGGTTAGGGTTAGGGTGAAGGTGAGGTTTAGGGTTAGAGTTAGTGTTAGGGGGATGGTTAGGTTGAGGTTTAGGGATAGGGTTAGATTTAGTATTAGGGGTATGGTGAGGGTGAGTGTGACAGTTAGGGTGGGGGTTAGGCATAGGTTTAGGGTTAGACTGAGGGTGAGGGTGGGGGTGAGGATTAGGGTTAGGGTGATGGTTTGGGTTAGTGTTAGTGTTATTATTACGGTTAGGCTTAGAGTTACTGTGAGAGGGAAGGTGCTGGTGAGGGTTAGGGTTAGGTTTAGGGTGGGGTTTAGGGTTAGGGTTAGGGTTAGTGTGAGGGTGAGTTTTAGGGTTAGAAATAGGGTTATGGGGAGGGTTAGGATGAGGGTTAGTGATAGGGTTAGTGTTAGAGTTAGGGTGAGGCTTAGGGTTAGGTTGAGGTTTAGGGTTATGGTTTTGGTTAGGTTTACTGTGAGGGTTAGTGTTAGGGTTAGGGTTAGTGTTAGGGTGAGGGTAAGTTTTAGGGTTAGGGTTTGGGTTAGGGTGAGTGTTTGGATCAGGGTGAGGGTTAGGGTTAGTGTTAGGGTTATTGTTAGGGTTAGGTTTAGGCTTTTGGTTTCCGTGAGGGTGAGGGTGAGGTTTAGGTTTAGGGTTAGGATGAAGTTTAGGGTTAGGGTTAGTGTTAGGGTTAGGGTTTGGGTGAGAGTTAGGTGAAGAGTTAGGGTTAGGGTTAGGCTTAAGGTTAGAGTTAGGTTTAGGGTTTCGGTTACTGTGAGGGTGAGTTTCAGTATTAGGGTTAGGGTGAGTGTGAGGATTAGGGTTAGAATTAGGGTTAGAGTGAGGCTGAGCGGGAGGGTGAGGGTTAGGATTAGGATTAGGGTTAGGGTTAGGGTGAGTGTGAGGGTTATGGTTAGGGTTAGGGTTAGCCTTAGGTTTAGGCTCAAGGTTTGCATGAGGGTGAGGGTTATGTTTAGTTTGAGGGGTAGGGTTAGGGTCAGGGTGAGTTTTAGTGTTAGGGTTATGGTTAGAGTTATGGTTAGGGTGAGGGTGAGGTTTAGGGTAGAGTTAGTTTGAGGGTGAGGGTTATGGTGAGTTTGAGGGTATGGTGAGGGTTAGGATAGGGGTGAAGGTAAGGGTAAACGTGAGGGTTAGGCTGAGGGTGAGGGTTACGATAAGGTTGAGGGTTACGGTTAGGGTGACCGTTAGGGTTAGGGTTAGTGTGTGAGTTAGGGTACAGGTTAAGTGTAGGGTTAGGATGAGGGTTAGGGTAAGGGTTACGGTGAGGGTGAGGGTTAGGTTTAGGTTGAGGGCTAGGTTGAGGCTGAGGGTTAGGGTTAAGGATAGGGTAAGCGCTAGGGTGAGGGTTAGGGTGAGGGTTAGGGTTTGGGATAGGTTTAGGTTTAGGATTAGTGTTAGTTTGAGGGTGAGTGTGAGGGTTAGGGTTAGGCTTAGAATTAGGGTGAGGATTAGGGGTAGGGTTTCGGTTAGGGTGAGGCTGAGGCTGAGGATTAGGGTTAGGTTTAGGGTTAGGGTTATAATTAGGGTTAGGCTGAGGGTGAGTGTGGTGGTTAGGATTAGAGTTAGGGTTAGGTTAGGCTTAGGTTTAGGCTTATTGTTAGTGTTATAGTTCGGGTTAAGTTTGCAGGGAGGGTGAGGCTGAGGGTGAGGGTTATGGTTAGAGTTACGGTTAGGGTTAGGGTTAGTTTTATTGTTAGGTTTAGGGTTAGAGTTACGGTGAGGTTGAGGGTGAGGGTGATGTTAGGGCTAGGGTGAGGTTTAGGGTTAGGGTTTCGGTTAGGGTTAGGGTGATTGTGATATTAGGTTTAGAGTTAGAGTTACGCGGAAGGTTAGGGTGAGTTTAGGTTTATGGTTAGGGTTAGGGATAGAATGAGGATTAGGGTTAGGGTTAGGGTGAGGTGAAGGTTAGGTTGAGGTTTAGGGTTAGGGTTAGGTTTACTATTAGGGTTAGGGTGAGGTTTAGGGTGAGGGTTAGGCTGAGGGTTAGGCTTAGGCTAATGGTTCGACTGAGGGTGATGGTGGGGGTTAGGATTAGGGTTAGGGTGATGGTTTGGGTTAGGGTTAGGGGGAGTTTTAGAGTGAGGGTTAGGGTTAGGTTTAGTATTAGGGTTAGGGTAAGGATGAGGGTTAGGGTTCAGGTTAGTGTTAGGGTTAGGGTAAGGGTGTGGTTTATGGTTAGGGTTAGGGTTAGGGTTAGATTTATGGTGAGGGTGACGGTGCGGATGACTGTGAAGTTTAGGGTTAGGCTTACAGTTAGACTTAGGGTTAGTCTAAGGGTGAGGGTGAGGTTTAGGGATAGGGTGAGTGTTAGGGTTAAGGTTATCGGGTGGTTAGGTTGAGGGTTAGTGTTAGGATTAGGGTTAGGGTGATTGCTAGGGTGAGGGTGAGGTTTAGGGTTAGGTTAGGGTGAGGTTTATGGTTAGGGGTAGGGTTAGGTTGACGTTGAGGTTTAGGGTTAGAGTTAGGATTAAGGTGAGGCTGAGGGTGAGGGTTAGAGTTAGGGTTAGGATTAGGATTCCGGTAAGGGTTAGGGTGAGTGTGAGTGAAAGAGTTAGGGTTAGGGTGAGGCTTAGGGTTACACTGAGGGTAAGGGTGAGGGTTAGGGTTAGGGTGAGAGTTAGGGTTCAGGTTAAGTTTAGATTTAGGATGAGGGTTAGGGTTAGGTTTAGGTTGAGTGTGAGGTTTAGAGTTAGGTTGAGGGTTAGGGTTAGGGTTAGGGTTGGGGTGAGGGTTAGGATTAGTGTTAGGGTGAGGTTTAGGGTTAAGGTTAGAGTTAGAGTGAGGGTTAGGATGAGGGGAAGGTTTACGGTAATGGTGAGAGTTAGGGTTAGGGTGAGGGTTAGGGTTAGGTTTAGGGTTAGGGTGAGGTTGAGTGTTAGGATTAGGGTTAGGGTTAGGGTTATTTTTAGGGTTACGGTTACGGTGAGGGTGAGAGTGAGGGTTAGGGTTAAGGTTAGGTTCAGGTTTTTAGTGTTAGGGTTAGGGTTAGATTTAGGGTTAGGGTGAGGTTAGGTTTAGGGTTAGTGTGAGGGTTAGTGTTTGGGTTATGGTAAGGGTTATGGTGAGGGTTGTGGTTAGGGTTTGTGTTAGGATAAGGGTTAGGGTTACAGTAGTGGTGAGGTTTAGGGTGAGTGTGATTGTTAGGATTAGGTTTAGGGTTTGGGTGAGTTTCAGGGTTAGGATTAGGGTTAGGGTTAGGGTTATTGTTAGGGTTAAGGTTATGGTGAGGTTGCTGGTGAGGATTAGGGTTAGGGGTACGTTGAGGTTTTTAGTGTTAGGGTTAGGGTAAGAGTTAGGGTTAGGGTGAGGTTAGGGTTAGGGTTAGTGTGAGGCTTAGTGTTTTGGTTAGGGTATGGGTTACGGTGAGGGTTGTGGTTTGGGTGAGGTTTAGGATTAGGTTTAGAGTTATTGTTAGGGTTAGGTTTAGGGTTACGGTTACAGTGAGTGTGAGGTTTAGGGTTAGGTTTAGTGTTAGAGTTAGGGTTATGGTGAGGGTTAGAGTGAGGGTGAGGCTGAGGCTTAGTGTTAGAATTAGGATTATGGTAAGGGTTAGGGTGAGTGTGAGGGTTAGGTTTAGGGTTAGCCTTAGGGTTAGGCTGAGCATGAGGTTGAGGGTGAGGGTTATTTTTAGGGATAGGGTGAGATTTAGTGTTAGGGTTAGGGTTAGAATTAGGGTTAGTTTGAGGGTGAGGTATAGGGATAGGGTTAGGGTCAGGGTGAAGTTTAGGGTTAGGGTGAGTGTTAGCGTGGGGGTGACGGTAATGGTAAAGGTGAGGTTTGGGCTGAGGGTGAGGGTTATGATAAGGGTGAGGGTTAGGTTTAGGGTGAGGGTTAGGGTTAGGATTAGGGTGAGGGTGAGGGTTAGATTGAGGATTAGTGTTAGGGTTAGTGTGAGGTTTGGGGTGAGAATGAGGTTTAGGGTTAGGTTTAGGGTTAGGATTAATATTAGGTTTAGGCTTAAGTTGAGGGTTAGGGTAAGGGTGAGGGTAAGGCTTAGTGTTAGGATTAGGATTAGGGTAAGGGTTAGGGTGAGTGTGAGGGTTAGGTTTAGGGTTAGGGTTAGGTTTAGGGTAAGGCTTAGGGTGAGGGTGAGGGTGATGGTTAGGGTTAGGGTGAGATTTTGGGGTAGGGTTTTTGTGAGAGTTAGGGTTCGGGTTAAGTTTTAGGGTTAGGGTGAGGGTTAGGTTTAGTGTTACAATGAGGGTGAGGGTTAGGGTTAGGTTGAGGGTTAGGGTTAGGTTTAGGATTAGGGTGAGGGTTAGGGTTAGGGTTAGCATGAGGTTTAGGCCTAGGGTTAGGGTTAGGGTGAGGTTTAGGATGAGGGTTAGGGTTAAGGTGAAGGTGAGAGTTAGGGTTTTTTTGAGGGTTAGTGTTAGGATTAGGGTTACAGTGAGGGTGAGGGTTATTGTTAGGGTTAGCAATAGGGTTATGGTTACTGTGAGGGTGAGGGTTAGGTTTAGGGTTAGGGTGAGGTTTAGTGTTAGGGTTAGTGTAAGAGTTAGGGTTAGGGTGAGGGTGTGGTTCAGGTTTACATTTAGGGTAAGGGTGAGGTTGAGGTTGAGGTTTGGGTTTAGGGTTAGTGTTAGAGTTAGGGTTAGGGTGAGGGTTAGGGCGAGGATGAGGGTGAAGGTGAGGGTGAGGGTTAGGCTTAGGGTTAGGATTAGGATTAGGGTAAGGATTAGGGTGAGTGTGAAGGTTAGGGTTACACATAGGCTTAGGCTTAGGGTTACGCTGAGAGTGAGGGTTAGGGTGAGGGTTAGGGTTGAGGTGAGGGTTAGGGATAGGTTTAGGGTGAGAGTTAGGGTTCGGTTAATTTTAGGGTTAGGTTGAAGGTTAGGGTTAGGATTAGGGTTAGGGTGAGGGCTAGGGTGAAGGTGAGGATTAGGGTTAGTGTTAGTGTAAGGTTTAGGGTTAGGGTTAGGGTTTGGGTTAGGGTTAGGATGAGGGTTAGGGTTAAGATTATGGTTGGGGTGAGGGTGAGTGATAGGATTAGGGTTAGGGTTAGGGTTAAGTTTAGGGAAAGGATTAATGTTATTGTTAGGGTTAGGTTTAGAGTTATGGTGAGGTTGAGGGTGAGTTTGAGGGTAGGGTTAGGGTTAGATTTAGGGTTAGTTGAAGGGTTAGTTCGAGGGTTAATGTTAGCGTTAGTGTTAGGGTTAAGGTTAAGGTTAGGTTTAGGTTGAGGTTTAGGTTTATGGTAAGGATTAGGGTTAGTGTGAGGGTGAGTGTGAGGGTTATGGTTAGGGTTAGGCTTAGGCTTAGGATTCGGCTGAGGGTGAGGGTGAGGGTGAGGATTAGGGTTAGGGTGATGGTTATGGTTAGGATTAGGGTGAGGGTTAGGATGAGGGTTAGGGGTAGGATTAGGGTTAGTGTGAGGGCTAGGGTGAGGGTGAAGTTTAGGGTAAGTGTTAAGCTTTGGCTTAGGGTTAGGCTGAGCATGAGGTTGAGGGTGAGGGTTAGGGTTAGGTATAGGGTGAGGTTTAGTGTTAGGGTTAGGGTTAGAGTTAGGGTTAGGTTCAGGGTGAGATTTACGGGTAGGGTTAGGGACAGGGTGAGGGGTAGGGTTAGGGTGAGGGTTAGGGTGGGGGTGATGGTAAGGGTAAAGGTGAGAGTTAGGCTGAGGGTGAGGTTTATGGTAAGGGTGAGGGTTAGGTTTAGGGTGAGGGTTAGGGTTAGAGTGAGGGTGAGGTTTAAATTGAGGATTTGTGTTAGGGTTAGTGTGAGGTTCAGGGTGAGGATGAGGGTTAGGGTTAGGGTGAGGGCTAGGGTGAGGGTTAGGGTGAGGGTTAGATTCAGGATTAGTGTTAGGGTTATTGTGAGGTTTAGGGTGAGGATGAGGTTTAGGGTTAAGGTTAGGGTTCGGATTTATATTACGGTTAGGCTTAAGTTTAGGGTGAGGGTGAGGGTGAGGTTTAGGTTTAGTGTTAGGATTAGGATTAGGGTTAGGGTTAGGGTGAGTGTGAGGTTTAGGGTTAGGTTTAGGTTTAGGCTTAGTGTTTGGCTGAAGGTGAGGTTGACGGTGAGGGTTATGGTTAGGGTGAGTGTTAGGGTTAGGGTTAGGGTGAGAGTTAGGGTTCAGGTTAAGTTTAGGGTTAGGGTGAGTGTTAGGGTAAGGTCAAATTGAGGGTGAGGGTTAGGGTTAGGTTGAGGGTTAGGGTTAGGTTTAGTTTTAGGGTTAGGGTGAGGGTGAGGGTGAGGGGTAGGTTTATTGTTAGGGTGAGGGTTAGGATGAGGGTTAGCATTAGGATTAGGGTTAGGGTGAGGGCTAGGGTGAGGGTGAGGTTTAGGGGTAGGTTTAGGGTGATGTTTAGGGTTAGGTTTAGGGTTACGGTTAGGGTGAGGTTGAGGTTTAGGGTTAGAGTTAGCATTAGGGTGAAGCTGAGGGTGAGGGTTAGGGTTAGGGTTAGGTTGAGGGTTAGGATTAGGCTTAGGATCAGGGTGAGGGTTAGTGTAAGTGTTAGGGTGAGGGTGAGGATGAGGTTTAGGGTTAGGATTAGGGTTCGGGTGAGGGCTAGGGTGAAGGTGAGAGGTAGGGTTAGGGTTAGGGTGAGGTATAGGGTTAGGTTTAGGGTTAGGGTGAGGGTTAGGATGAGGGTTATGTTTAAGATGTGGGTGAGAGTTAGGGTTATGTTGAGGGTTAGGGTTAGGATTAGGGTTACAGTGAGGGTGAGGGTTATTGTTAGGGTTAGGGTTAGGGTTATTTTTACTGTGAGGGTGACGGTTAGGTTTAGGGTTAGGGTGAGGTTTTGTCTTAGGAAAAGGTTTAGTGTTAGGGTTAAGGTGAGCGTGAGGTTTAGGTTTGGAGTTAGGGTAAAGGTGAGGCTGAGGTTGAGGTTTTGGTTAAGGTTTAGTGTTAGAGTTACGGTGAGGGTTAGAATGAGGGTGAGAGTTAGGCTTAGGGTTAGGATTAGTTTTAGGGTAAGGGTAAGGATGAGTGTGAAGGTTAGGGTTACGTTTAGGCTTAGGCTTAGGCTTAGGCTGAGTGAGGGTGAGGGTGAGGGTGAGGGTTAAGGTGAGAGTTGGGTTTAGGTTTAGGGTGAGAGTTAGGGTCTGGATAAGTTTAGGGTTATGGTGAGGGTTACGGTTAGGATTAGGGTTAGGGTGAGGGCTAGGGTGAGGATGAGGTTTAGGGTTAGTGTTAGGGTAAGGTTTAGGTTTAGGGTTAGGGTTTGGGTTAGGGTTAGGATGAGGGTTAGGGTTAAAATTATGGTTGCGGTGAGGGTGAGTGTTAGGATTAGGTTTAGGGTTAGGGTTAGGTTTAGGGATAGGATTAGTGTTATTGTTAGGGTTAGGGTTAGAGTTATGGTGAGGGTGAGGGTGAGGGTGAGGTTGAGGGTTTGGTTAGATTTAGGGTTAGTTGAAGTGTTAGTACGAGGGTTAATATTAGCGTTAGTGTTAGGGTTAAGGTTAAGGTTAGGTTTAGGTTTAGGTTTAGGTTTAGGGTTAGGGTTAGGCTGAGGATTAGGGTTAGGGTGAGGGTGAGTGTGAGGGTTAGGGTTAGGATTAGGCTTAGGGTTAGGCTGAGGGTGAGGGTGGGGATGAGGATTAGTGTTAGGGTGATGGATATGATTAGGGTTAAGGTGATGGTTAGGATGAGGTTTAGGATTAGGATTAGAGTTAGGGTGAGGGCTAGGGTGAGGGTGAAATTTAGAGTAAGGGATAAGCTTAGGCTTAGGGTTAGGCTGAGCATGAGGTTGAGGGTGAGGGTGAGGTTTAGGGATAGGGTGAGGTTTAGTGTTAGGGTTAGGGTTAGAGTTAGGGTTCAGGTGAGGGTGAGGTTTAGGGGTAGGGTTAGGGTCAGGGTGAGGGTTAGGTTTAGGGTGGGGGTGTTGGTAAGTGTAAGATGAGAGTTAGCCTGAGGGAGAGTGATATGGTAAGGGTGAGGGTTAGGTTTAGGGTGAGGGTGAGGGTTAGATTGAGGATTAGTGTTAGGGTTAGTGTGAGGTGTAGGGTGAGGATGAGGGTTAGGGTTAGGGTGAGGGCTAGGGTGAGGTGAGGGTGAGGGTTAGATTGAGGATTAGTGTTAGGGTTAGTGTGAGGTTTAGGGTGAGGATGAAGTTTAGGGTTAGGGTTAGGGTTAGGATTAATGGTAGGGTTCGGTTTAAGGTAAGGGTGAGGGTGAAGGTGAGGTTTAGGGTTAGTGTTAGGATTAGGATTAGGGTTAGGGTTAGGGTGAGTGTGAGGTTTAGGGTTAGTTTTAGGGTGAGGCTTGGTGTTTGGCTGAAGATGAGGGTGAGGGTGAGTTATGGTTAGGGTGAGTGTTAGGGTTAGGGTTAGGGTGAGAGTTAGGGTTCAGGTTAAGTTTAGGGTTAGGGTGAGTGTTAGGGTAACGGTAAATTGAGGGTGAGGGTTAGGGGTAGGTTGAGGGTTAGGGTTAGGGTGAGGGTGAGGGTGAGGGTGAGAGTGAGGGTTAGGGTTAGTCTTAGGGTGAGGGTTTGATGAGGGTTAGGGTTAGGATTAGGGTTAGGGTGAGGGCTAGGGTGAGGGTGAGGTTTAAGGTTAGGGTTAGGGTGAGGGTGAGGTATAGTGTTAGAGTTAGCGTTAGGGTGAGGCTGAGGATGAGGGTTAGGGTTAGGGTTAGTGTTAGAGTTAGGGTTACGGTGAGGGTTAGGTTGAGGTTGAGGGTAAGGCTTAGTGTTAGGATTAGGATTAGGATAACTTTTAGGGTGAGAGTGAGGGTTAGGGTTAGGCTTAGGGTTAAGTTTAGGGTGAGGCTGAGGGTGAGAGTTAGGGTTAGGGTGAGATTTAGGGATAGGGTTAGGGTGAGAATTAGGATTCGGGTTAAGTTTAGGGTCAGAGTGACGG
Organism: Dipodomys merriami; assembly: GCF_024711535.1. Taxonomy (NCBI): domain Eukaryota; kingdom Metazoa; phylum Chordata; class Mammalia; order Rodentia; family Heteromyidae; genus Dipodomys; species Dipodomys merriami. The sequence goes on from NW_027206456.1 coordinate 31,824, forward strand.
TTAGGGTTAGGGTTACATTGAGGTTGAGGGTTAGGGTTAGGTTGAAAGTTAGGGTTAGGCTTAGGATTAGAGTGAGGGTTAGTGTAAGTGTTAGGGTGAGGGTTAGGATGAGGATTAGGGTTATGATTAGGGTTCGGGTGAGGGCTAGGGTGTGGGTGAGTGTTAGGATTTGTGTTTGGGTGAGGTTTAGGGTTAGGTTTAGGGTGAGGTTTAGGATATGGGCTAGGGTTACAGTGAGGGTTAGGGTTAGGGTTAGGGTGAGGTTTAGGGTTAGTATTTGGGTTAGGGTGAGTTTTAGGATTATATTTAGGGTTAGGGGGAGGTTTAGGTCAACGGTTAAGGTTAGGGTTAGTGTTAGGGTTAAGGTTAGGTTGAGGGTTAGGTTGAGGTTTAGGTTTAGGGTTAGGGTTAGAATTAGGGTTTGGGTTAGGCTATGTGAGATTTAGGGTTAGGGTTAGGCTTAGGGTTAGGGTTATGCTGAGGTTGAGGCTGGGGGTGAGGATTAGGGTTAGGGTTATGGTTAGGGTGAGGGCTAGGGTGAGCGTGAGGGTAAGGGTAAGGGTTAGGCTTAGGCTTAGGTTTAGGCTGAGCGTGAGGTTGAGGGTGAGTGTTAGGGTTAGGGTGATGGTTAGGTTTACTGTTAGGGTGAGGGTTAGGATGAGGTGGAGGGTTAGGGTGAGTATGATGGTAAGGGTAAAGGTGAGGTTTAGACTGAGGGTGAGGATTAAGATAAGGGTGAGGGTTAGGATTAGGTTTAGGGTTAGGGTTAGTGTTAGAGTGAGGGTTCGATTGAGCATTAGGGTTAGGGTTAAGGTTAGTGTGAGGTTTAGGGTGAGGATGAGGGTTAGGTTTAGGGTGAGGGTGAGAGTTAGAATTAGTGTTAGGTTGAGTGCTAGGGTGAGGGTTAGGGATAGGTTTAGGTTTACGATTTGGATTAGGGTGAGGTTGAGTGTGAGGCTTAGGGTTAGGGTTAGGGTTAGGCTTAGGGTTAGAGTGAGGGTTAGTGTTAGGGTTTGGGTTAGGGTTAGGTTGAGGCTGAGGCTGAGGGGTATGTTTAGGGTTAGGATTAGGGTTAGGGTTAGTGTTATTGTTAGGGTTAGGGTTAGAGTTACAATGAGGTTGAGGGTGAGAGTTAAGTTTAGGGTGAAGTTTAGCGTTAGGGTTAGGTTGAGGGTGAGGTTTATGGTTAGAGTTAGGGTTAGGGGGAGGGTTAGTGTGAGGTTTAGGGTTAGTGTTAGTGTTAAGGTGAGGGTGTGTGTTAGGTTGAGGTTTAGGGATAGGCTTAGGAGTAGGATTAGGTTTAGGGTGAGCGTGAGTATGAAGGTTAGGGTGTGGGTTAGGCTTAGGCTTAGGGTTAGGCTGAGGGTGAGAATGGGGGTGAGGATTAGGGTTAGGGTGATTGTTAGGGTTAGTGTTATTGTTAGGGTTAGGGTTCGAGTTTCGGTGAAGATGAAAGTACGGGTGAGGGTTAGGTTTAGGGTTAGGGTGGGGTTTAGGGTTAGGTTTAGTGTTAGGGTGAAGGTGAGGGTAAGGTTTACTGTTAGATATAGGGTTAGGGTGAGGGTTAGGGTGAGGGTTAGGGTTAGGGTTAGTGTTAGGGTTAAGGTGAGGATGAGGTTTAGGGTTAGATATAGGGTTAGGGGGAAGGTTAGGGTTAGGGTTAGGGTTAGGATTGCGGTTAGGGTGAGGTTTAGGGTTAGGGTTAAAGTTAGGGTTAGAATTACAGTGAGGGTGAGGGTGCAGATTAGTGTGAGGTTTAGGGTTAGAGTTAGGGTTAGGGTTAGGCTGAGTGTTAGGGTTAGGGTTAGTGTTAGAATTAGGGTTATGGTGAGTGTTAGGGTGAGGGTGAGGGTAAGGCTTAGTGTTAGGATTAGGATTAGGGTAAGGCTTATTGTGAGTGTGAGGGTTAGGGTTAGGGATAGTGTCAGGCTTAGGGTTAGGCTGAGCATGAGGTTGAGTGTGAGCATTAGGGTTAGGGATAGGGTGAGGTTTAATTTTAGGGTTAGGGTTAGAGTTAGGGTTAGGTTGAGGGTGAGGTTTAGGGATAGGTTTCAGTTCAGGGTGAGGGTTAGGGTTAAGGTGAGGGTTAGGGTGAGGGTCAGGGTGAGGGTTAGGCTTAGGGTGAGAGTTAGGGTTCCGGTTAAGTTTAGGGTTAGGGTGAGGGTTAGGTTATGTTTTACAGTGAAGGTGAGGGTTAGGGTTAGGTTGAGGGTTAGGGTTAGGGTTATTGTTAGGGTGAGGGTTAGGATGAGGGTTAGGGTTAGGATAAGGTTATGGTGAGGGCTAGGGTGAGGGTGAGGTTTAGGGTTAGGGTTATTGTGGGGTTTAGGTTTAGGTTTAGGGTTAAGGTTAGCGTTAGGGTGAGGGTTGGATTGAGGACTAGGGTTCGGGTCAGGGTTAGTTTTAGGTTTTGGGTGAGCATGAGGGTTAGGGTTAGGGTGAGGTTGAGGTTTAGAATTAGGCTTATGGTGAGTGCTAGGGTGAGGGTTAGGATGAGGGTGAGAGTGTGGATGAGGATTAGGGTTAGGCTTAGAGTTATTGTTAGGGTGAGGGTGAGTTTTAGGGTTAGAGTTAGGTTTCGGAGGAGGGTTTGGGTGAGATTTAAGTTTAGGGATAGTGTTAGGGTTAGGGTGAGGGTGAGGGTGAGGGTTAGGTTGAGGTTTAGGGATAGGGTTAGGTTTAGGATTCGGGTTAGGGTGAGCATGACTATGAGGGTTAGGGTGGGGGTTAGGCTTAGGCTTAGGGTTAGGGTGAGGGTGAGGGTGCGGGTGAGGATTAGGGTTAGGGTGATGGTTAGGGTTAGGTTTAGTGTTATTGTCAGGGTTAGGGTTTGAGTTCCGGTGAAGGTGAGGGTGGGGGTGAGGGTTAGGCTTAGGGTTAGGGTGGAGTTTAGGATTAGGGTTAGTTTTCCAATGAGGGTGAGTTTTAGGTTTAGATATAGGGTTAGGCGGTGGGTTAGGGTAAGGGTTAGGGTTAGGGTTAGGGTTAGGGTGAGGGTGAGGGTTAGGGTTAGGTTTAGGGTTAGGCTTATGGTGAAGTTTAGGGTTAGGGTTAGGGTTAGGGTTAGAATTTCGGTGAGGGTGAGGGTGCGGGTGAGTGTGAAGTTTAGGGTTAAGTTTATGGTTAGGCTTAGGTTTATGCTTACGGTTAGGCTGAGAGTGAGGGTGAGTGTGAGGTTTAGGGTTAGGGTGAGGGTTAGGGTTAGGGTTATGGGGTGGGTTAGGATGAGGGTTAAGGTTAGGATTAGGGTTAGGGTGAGGGCTAGGGTGAGGGTTAAGTTTATGGTTAGGGTTAGGGTGAGGTTTAGGTTTATGCTTAGGGTTAGGGTTAGGGTTAGGTTGAGGTTTAGAGTTAGAGTTAGTGTTAGGGTGAGGGTGAGGTTTAGGGTTAGAGTTAGGTTTAGGGTGAAGTTTAGGTTGAGGGTTAGCTTTAGGGTTAGGGTTAGGGTTAGGTTTAGAGTGAGTGTTAGGGAGAGGGTTTGGGTTAGGTTTAGGGTTAGGCTTAGGGTGAGGGTAAGGGTGAGGTTGAGGGTGAGAGTTACGGTTAGTGGGAGTGTTAGGATGAGTGTTAGTGTTAGGATTAGGGTTAAGGTAAGGACTAGGGTGAGGGTGAGATTTAGGGTGAGGTTTAGCTTTAGAGTTAGGGTTAGGGATAGGTTGCGGTTGAGGTTTAGGGTTAGAGTTAGGGTTAGGGTGAGGCTGAGTTTGAGGGTAAGTTTTAGGTAAGTGTTAGGGTTACAGTTAGAATTAAGGTGAGGGTTAGAGTGAGGGTGAGGGTTAGGGTTATGGTTAGGTTTAGTGTGAGATTTAGGGTTAGGGTTAGGGTTAAGGTGAGGGTGAGGGTTAGGGTGATTGTTAGGGTTTTAGGGTTGGGGTGAGGGTTAAGGTTAGGTTTAGTTTAGGTTTAGGATTAGGGCTAGGGTGAGGGCTAGGGTGAGGCTGAGGGTTAGGTTTAGCATTAGGGTGAGGTTTTTGGTTAGGGTTAATTTTAGAGTTAGGGTGAGTGTTAGGGTTAGGGTTATGGTGAGGGTTAGGTTTAGGGTTAGAGTGAGGGTTAGGGTGAGTTTTAGTGTTAGGGTTAGAATTAGGGTTAGGGTGAGGGTGAGGTTTAGGGTTAAAGTTAGGGTTAGCTTAAGGTTTAGGGTGAGTGTTAGGGTTAGGGTTAGGGTGAGGGTTTGGGTTAGTGTTAGGGTTACTGTGAGCGTGAGGGTTAGGGATAGAGTTAGGGTAAGTTTTAGTGTTATTGTTAGGGTTAGTGTTAGAGTTATAGAGAGGGGGAGGGCGAGGAGGAGGTTTAGGGATAGAGTGAGTTTTAGGGTTATGGTTAGGGTTAGGGTGAGGGTGAGCATGAGATTTAGGGTTAGAGTTAGGGTTAGGGTGAGGGTTATGGTGAGGGTTAGGGTAAGGGTTAGTGTAATGGTTAGGGTGAGGGATTAGGATGAGGGTTAAGTTTAGGGTTTGGGTGAGATTTAAGGTTCGGGTTACAGTGAGGGTGAGGGTTAGGGTAAGGTTGAGGGTTAGGGATAGGATTAGGTTTAGGGTGAGGGTTATGGTTGGGTTTAGGATGAGTGTTAGGTTGAGGATTAGGGTTAGGATTAGGGTTAGGGTGAGGGCCAGGGTGAGGGCGAGGTTTAGGGTTAGGGTTCAGTTGAGGTTTAGGGTTAGGGTTGGCTTGAGGGTGAGGGTTAGGCTGAGGGTTAGGGTTATGGTGAGGGTGTGGGTTAAGGTTAGGGTAAGGGTTAGGTTAGGGATAGGATGGGGGTTAGGGGGAGGGGGAGGGTTAGAGTTAGGGTTAGAGTTAGGATTATTGTTAGTGTTATGGTTATCGTTATGTTTGCAGTGAGGATGAGGCTGAGGGTGAGGGTTAGGGCTAGGATTAGTGTTAGGGTTAAGTTTAAGGCTAGGATTAGTGTTATTGTTAGGGTTAGGGTTAGAGTTATGGTGAGGTTGAGGGTGAGGGTAAGGGTGAGAGTTAGGGTTAGTGTTAGGGTGAGGTTTAGGGTTAGGGTTAGGATTAGCGTTAGGGTGAGGGTGAGTGTGAGGGTTCCTGTTAGGGTTAGGGGGAGGTTTAGGGTCAGGGTTAGTGTTAGGGTTAGTGTTAGGGTTAGGGTTAGGGTGAGGTTTAAGTTGAGGTTTACGGTTAGGGTTACAGTTAGGGTTAGGGTGAGGGTGAGGGTGAGGGTGAGTGTGAGGGTTCCTGTTAGGGTTAGGCTTATGCTTAGGTTTAGGCTGAGTTTGAGGTTGGGCGTGAGGATTAGGGTTTGGGTGATGGTTAGGGTTACGGTTAGGTTGAAGGTTAGGATGAGGGTTAGGGTTAGGATTAGGGTTAGGGTGAGGGCTAGGGTGAGGTTGAGGATTAGGTTTAGGTATAGGCTTAGGCTTAGAGTTAGTCTGAAGGTGAGTTTGAAGGTGTGGGTTAGTGTTTGGGTGATGGTTAGGTTTAAGGTTAGGGTGAGGGTTCAGGTGAGGGTAAGGGTTAAAGTGAGGGTGATGGTAAGCGTAAAGGTGAGGGTTAGGCTGAGGGTGAGGGTTAAGATAAGGGTAAGGGTTATTGTTAGCGTGAGGTTTAGGGTAAGGGTTACGGTTAGGGTAGGGTGAGGGTGAGGGTTACATTGAGAATTAGGGTTAGGGTTAGTGTGAGGTTTAGGATGAGGATGAGGGTTAGGTTTAGGGTTAGAATTACAGTTAGGGTGAAGGCTAGGTTGAGGGTGATGGTTAGGATTAGGGTTAGGGTTAGGATTAGGGTGAGGGTGAGGGTGAGTTTGTGGATTAGGGTTAGGTTTAGGGTTGGGCTTAGGGTAAGGCTAAGGGTAATGTTGAATGTGAGGGTTAAGGTTAGGTGAGGGTTAGGTTTATGGTTAGGGTGAGGGTTAGCATGAGGGTTAGGTTTAGGATGAGGGTTAGGGTAAGGATTAGGATTTGGATGAGGGCTAGGGTTAGGGTGAGGGTTAGGGTGAGGGTTACGGTGAGGTTTACGTTTCAGATTAGGTTTATGGATAGGGTGAGGGTTAAGGTTAGAGTTACGGTGAGGGTCAGGTTTAGGGTTAGGTTGAGGGTTAGAATTAGGTTTACGGTTAGGAGGTTTAGGGTTAGGGTGAGGGTGAGGGTTAGGATGAGGGTTAGGGATACAATTAGGGTTAAGGTGAGGGCTAGGGTGAGTGTGAGGGTAAGTGTTAGGGTTAGTGTGAGGTTTAGGGTTAGAGGTAGGGGTAGGTTTAGGGTTCAGGTTAGGGTTCAGGTTAGGGTTAGTCTTAGGGTGAGTGCTAGGGTGAAGGTGATGTTTTAGGTTAGGGTTAGCGTGAGGGTGAGGGTTAGGGTTAGGGTGAAGGTTAGGTTTAGGGTTAGGATTAGGTTTACGGTTTGGGTGAGGGTGAGTGTGACGGTTAGGGTTAGGGTTAGTGTTAGGCTTAGTGAAACGCTGAGCATGAAGGTGAGTGTGAGGGTTAGGGTGAAACTGAGGTTTAGGGTTAGAGTTCGTGTTAAGGTGAGGGATAGAGTGATGGTTAGTGTTAGGTTTAGGGTTAGGTTTAGGGATAGAGTGAGGGTTAGGGTAGTATAGGGTTAGGTTTAGGATTAGGGTTTTGGTGAGGGTGAGGATGAGGTTAAGGGTTAGGGTTAGGGTTCGGGTTAGGGTCAGCGTTTGGGTGAGAGTTAGGTTTCGGGTTAAGTTTAGGGTTAGGGTGAGGGTTAGGGTTAGGGTTATGGTGAGGGTGAGTGTTAGAGTTAGGGAGAGAGTTAGGGTTAGGGTGAGGGTTAGGGTTAGGGTTAGATTAAGAGTTAGGATGAGGATTAGGGTTAGGATTATGGTTAGAGTGAGGGCTAGGGTGAGGGTGAGGGTTAGGGTTAGTGTTAGGGTGAGGTTTAGCGTTTGTGTGAGGGTTAGGGTCAGGGTTAGGATGAGGGTTAGGGTTACGGTGAGGGTTAGGGTTAGGGTTAGGGTGAGGGTTAGGGTTAGGATTAGTGTTAGGGTGAGGGTGAGGTTTAGGATTAGGGTTAGGGTTAGGATTATTGTTATTGTTATGATTATGGTGACATTGCAGTGAGGAGGAGGCTGAGGGTGAGATTTATGGATAGGATTAGGGTTAAGGTTAGTTTTAGGGTTAGGATTAGTGTTATTGTTAGAGTTAAGGTTATAGTTACATTGAGGGTGAAGGTGAGGGTAAGGGTGAGGGTTAGGGTTAGGCTTAGGGTTAGGTTTAAGTTGAGGGTGAGTGTGAGGGTTAGGGTTAGTGTTAGGGTTAGGCTTAGGGTTAGGGTGAGGGTTAGGACTAGGGTTTGGTTTAGGGTGATGGTGAGGTTTAGGGTTAGGGTGAGGTTTAGGGTTAGGTTTAGGGTGAGGTTTAGGATGAGGGTTAGGGATACAATTAGGGTTAAGGTGAAGGCTGGGGTGAGGGTGAGGGTAAGTGTCAGGGTTAGGGTAAGGTTTATGGTTAGGGGTAGGGTTAGGGTGAAGGTGAGGTTAAGGGTTAGGGTTTGGTTCAGGGTGAGCTTTTTGTTTATGGTGAGGGTGTGGGTTAGGTTTGGATTGAGGGTTATTGTGAGGACTAAGGTGAGGGTTAGGGTTAGGGTTAGGGTGAGGGTTAGGTTGAGGTTTAGGTTTAGGGTTAGGGTTAGGGTTAGGATTAGGGTTAGTGTGAGGGTGAGTGTAAGGGTTAGGGTTAGGGTTATCCTTAGGCTTAGGGTTAGGCTGAGGGTGAGGTTGGGGATGAGGCTTAGGTTTAGAATGATGGTTCGGGGTATGGTTAGGTTGAGTGTTATGATGAGGGTTAGGGTTAGGATTTGGGTTAGGGTGAGGGCTAGGGTGAGTGTGAAGTTTAAGTTTAGGTTTAGGTTTAGGCTTAGTGTTAGGCTGTGGCTGATCGTGAGGGTGAGGTTTACGGTTAGGGTGATGGTTAGTGTTACAGTAAGGGTGAGGGTTAGGATGAGGGTTAGGATTAGGGTGAGCGTTAGAATGAGGGTGACAGTAAGAGTAAAGGTGAGGGTTAGGCTGAGGGTGAGGGTTATGGTAAGGGTGACGATGAGGGTAAGGTTTATGGTGAGTGTGAGGGTTAGATTGAGGATTAGTATTAGGGTTACTGTGAGGTTTAGGGTGAGGATGAAGGTTAGGGTTAGGGTGAGGGATAGGGTCAAGTTGAGGGTTAGGGTTAGGGTTAGGGTGAGGTTTACGTTTAGGGTGATGGTTAGTGTTAGTGTGAGGGTTAGTGTTAGTGTTAGTGTTAGGGTTAGCGTAAGTGTTAGGGTAAGGTATATGTTTAGGGTGAGGTTTAGGATTAGGGTTAGGGTTTGTGTTATGGTGGAGGTGGGGTTTAGGGTTAGAGATAAGGTTAGGGTGAGGGTTAGGGTTAGGGTTAGGGTTAGGTTACTGTTAGGGTTAGGGTTAAGGTGAGGTTTAGTGTGGGGGTGAGGGTTAGTGTTAGGGTTAGGATTAGGATTAGGGTTAAGGTGAGGGTGAGTGTGAGTGATAGGGTTAGGGTTAGGATTAGGATTAGAGTTAGGGTGAGGGTGAAGGTTATGGTTCGGGTGAGTGTTGGTCTTAGGGTTAGTGTGAGGGTTAGGGTGAGGGTTAATCTTAGGCTTAGGGTTTGGGTTTGGGCTAGGGTGAGGGTGAGGTTTAGGGTTAGGGTGGGGGTGATTGTCAGGGTGAGGGTTAGGTTAGTGTTAGGTTTAGGGTTGGTATTAGGGTTAGGCGAAATGTTAGGCTGAGGGTGAGGGTGAGGATGAGGGTTATGGAGAGGGTGAGGGTTAGGGTTAGTTTTAGGGTGAGGTTTAGTGTTAGGGTTAGGTTTACTGTTAGTCTTAGGGTTAAGGTGAGAGTTAGCGGGATGGTTAGTGTTAGAGTGAGGCTTAGGGTTAGCATTAGGGTTAGGGTGAGGGTGAGGTTTAGGGATAAATTAGGGTTAGGTTGAAGCTTAGGGTGACGGTTAATGTTAGGGTTAGTGTTAGGGTTAGGGTTAGGGTGAGGGTTAGGGTGAGGGTGAGGATTAGGGTTAGGGTAGGATTAGGATTAGGATTAGCTTTAGGGTTAGTGTGAGGGTTAGGGTTAGCGTTAGCCTTAGGTTTAGGCTGAATATGAGGGTGAGGGTTAGGGTTAGGTTTAGGTTGAGGGTTAGGTTTAGGTTTAGGGTGAGGTTTATTGTTAGGGTTAGGGTTAGAATTAGGGTTAGGGTGAGGGTTAAGTTTATCGGTTAGGGATAGGGTGAGGGTTAGTGTGAGGGTTAGGTTTAGGGTGAGGGTTAGTGTGGGGGTGACCGTAAGGGTAAACATGAAGGTTAGGCCGAGGGTGAGAGTTATTGTAAAGGTGAGGGTTAGGGTTAGGGTGAGGTTTGAGGTGAGGATGAGGGTAAGGGTTAGGGTGAGTGCTAGGGTAAGGGTGAGGGTTAGGGTTAGGGTTAGGGTGAGGGTAAATGTTAAGTTGAGGGTTGAGGTAAGGGTGAGGGTTATGGTTTGGGTGAGGGTTAGTGTTAGGGTTTGGGTTTAGGTTACGGTGAGGGTGAGTGTGAAGGTTAGGGTTAGGTTTAGGGTTAGGCTTAGGGTTAGGGTGAGGTTTAGGGTTAGGGTTATGGGGAGGTTTAGGATGAGGGTTAGGGTTAGGATTAGGGTTAGAGTGAGGGCTAGAGTGAGGGTGAGTTTTAGGGTTAGGTTTATGGTGAGGTTTAGGGTTAGGTTTAGGTTTAGGGTTAGGGTGAGGTTGAGATTTTGGGGTTAAAGTTATGGTTAATTTGAGCCTGAGGGTGAGGGTTAGGGTTAGGGTTAGGGTTAGGGTGAGTGTTAGGTTGAGGATTAGTGTGAGGGTGAGGGTTAGGGTTAGGTTTAGGGTTAGGATTAGTTTTATTGTTAGGGTCAGGGTTAGAGTTACAGTGAGTGTGAGGGTGAGATGAGGGTTAGCGTTAGGTTTAGGGTGAGGTTTAGTGTTAGGGTTAGGTTTAGGGTTAGGGTGAGAGTGTGGTATAGGATTAGATTTAGGGTTAGAGAGAGGGTTTTTCCCGGGTTAGGGTTAGGATTAGTGTTAGGGTTAAGTTTAGGGTGAGGGTTAGGTTGAGGTTAAGGGTTAGGGTTAGGGTTAGAGTTAGGGTTAGGATTTGGGTTAGGGTGAGGGTGAGTGTGGGTGTGAGGATTATGGTTGGGATGATGGTTAGGGTTAGGGTTATGATGAGGTTTAGGATGAGGTTTAGGGTTAGGATTAGGTTTAGCGTGAGGGCTATAGTGAGGGTGAGGGTTAGGGTAAGGGTTAGTCTTGGCTAAGGGTTAGGCTGAGCGTGAGGTTGAGGGTGAGGGTTATGGTTAGGGTGATGTTTAGGTTTACGGTTAGGGTGAGGGTTAGGGTGAGGTTTAGGGTTAGGGGTAGTAGAATGGTCAGGATGATGGTAATGGTAAAGGTGAGATTTATGCTGAGGGTGAGGGTTAAAATAAGTGTGTGTTAGTGTTAGGGTTAGGGTTAGGGTAAGGGTTAGGGTTAGGGTGAGGGTGAGGTTTAAATTGAGGATTAGGGTTAGGATTAGGGTTAGTGTGAGGTTTAGGGTGAGGATGAGGGTTAGAATTAGGGTTAGGGTGAGGGCTAGGATGATGGTGAGGGTTAGGCTTAGTTTTAGGGTTAGGGTTGAGGTTTAGGATTAGGGTGAGGGTTAGGGTTAGTGTGAGGGTGAGTGTTAGGTTTAGGGTTAGTGTTAGGGTGAGGGTAAGTGTTATGTTGGAGTTTAGGGTGAGGGTGAGGGTTATGGTTAAGGTAAGGGTTAGGGTTTGGGTTAGGGTGAGTGTGGGGGTGAGGTTTAGGGTTAGATATAGTGTTAGGGGGAGGATTAGTGGGAGGGTTAGTGTAAGGGTTAGTGTTAGGGTTAGGGTGAGGGTGAGGTTTAGGTTGAGGTTTAGGGTTAGGGTTAGGGTTAGTGTGAGGGTTAGTGAAAGGGTTAGGGTTAGTGTTAGGGTGAGGGTAAGTGTTAGGGTGCGGGTTTGGGTTAGGGTGAGGGCTATGGTTAGGTTGAGGGTTAGGATTAGGTTTAGGGTTTTTGTTAATGTTAGGTTTAGGGTTACAGTTACGGTGAGGGTGAGGGTGAGGGTTAGGGTTAGGGTGAGGCTTGGGTTGAGGTTAAGATTTAGGGTTATGGTTAGGGTTAGGGTGAGGGTAAGTGTGAGGGTTAGGGATAGCCTTAGGCTTAGGGTTAGGCTGAGGGTGAGGGTGAGTTTTAGGATGAGGGTTAGGGTTAGGGTTACTGTTAGGTTTAGGGTTAGGATAAGTGTTATTGTTATGGTTTGTGTTAGCGTTAAGGTGAAGGTGAGGGTGAGGGTGAGGGTTAGGGCTAGGGCTAGGGTTAGGGTTAGCATTAGGTTTAGGGTTAGGGTGAGTGTGAGGGTTAGGTTTAGGGTTAGGGTTATCCTTAGGTTTAGGCTGAGGGTGAGGGTGAGGGTTAGGGTTAGGTTTAGGGTGAGGTTTAGGGTTAGGGGTAGTATTAGGGTTAGGGTGAGGGTGAGGTTTAGGGTTAGATTTGGGTTTGGGGGAGTGTTAGTTCGTGGTTTATAGTTAGGGTTAGTGTTAGGGTTAAGGTTAGGGTGAGGGTTAGGTTGAGGTTATGGGTTAGGGTTAGGGTTAGGGTTGGGATTAGGGTTATTGTGAGGGTGAATGTCAGGGTTAGGGTTAGGGTTAGGTTTAGGGTGAGACTGAGGGTGAGGATGGGGTTGAGTGTTAGGGTTAGCGTGATAATTAGGGTTAGGGTTAAGGTGAGGGTTAGGATGAGGGTTAGGGTTAGGATTAGGGTTAGGGTGAGGGCCAGGGTGAGGGTGAGGGTTAGGTTTAGGGTCATGGTTAGGTTTACAGTTAGGGTGACTGTTAGGATGATGTTTAGGGTTAGGGTGAGGATGATGGTAAGGGTAAAGGGGAGGTTTAGGCTGAGGGTGAGGGTTAAAATTAGGTTGAGGGTTACGGATAGGTTTAGGTTTAGGGTTAGGGTTAGGGTTAGGGTGATGTTTAATTAAGTGATTAGAGTTAGGTTAATGTGAGGTTTAGGGTGAGGAATTGGGATAGGGTTAGGTTGAGGGTGAGGGTTAGAATTAGGCTTAGGGTGAGGGCTAGGGTAAGGGTGAGGTTTAGGGTTAGAGTTAGGGTTAGGGTGAGGTTTAGGATTAGGGTGAGGTTTAAGGTTAGTGTAAGGGTTGGTGTTAGGGTAGGGTTAGGGTTAGGGTGAGAGTAAGTGTTAGGGTGAGGGTGATGGTTAGGGTGAGGGTTAGGGTTAGGGTTATTGTTAGGGTTAGGTTTAGGTTTACGTTTATAGTGTGGGTTAGTGTGAGGGTTAGGGTTAGCGTTAGGATGAGGTTTAGTGTTAGGTTTAGATTTAGAGTTAGGGTTAGGTTGAGGGTGAGGTTTAGGGGTAGAGTTAGGGTTAGGGTGAGGGTTAGGTGAGTTTTAGGGTTAGGGTAAGGGTTAGGGTGGGGGTGAAAGTAAAGGCAAACTTGAGGGTTAGGCTGAGGGTAATGGTTACGGTCCGGTGAGGGTTAGGGATATGGTGTGGGTTAGGGTTATGGGAAGGATGTGGGTGAAAGTTAGATTGAGGATTAGTGTTACGGTTAGTGTGAGGTTTAGGGTGAGGATGAGGTTTAGGGTTAGGGTGAGGTCTAGGGTGACAGTGAGGGTTAGTGTAGGGTTAGGGTGAGGTTTAGGGTTAGGGTGATGGTTAGATTTAGTGTGAGGGTTAGTGTTATGGTTAGGGTTCGTGTTAGCGTGAGGGTAAGTGTTAGGGTGAGGGTTACGGTTAGGGTGAGGGTTATGGATAGGTTGAGGTTTAGGGTTAGGTTTAGGGTTATTGTTATGTTTAGGGGTAGGCTTATGGTTACAGTTAGGGTGATGCTGAGGGTTAGGTTAGGGTTAGGATGAGGTTTAGCTTTAGGGTTAGGGTGAGAGTTAGGGTTAGGTTGAGAGTGAGGTTTACTGCTAGAATTAGGGTTAATGTTAGGGTTAGGGTGAGGGTGAGGTTTAGGGTTAGGCTTAGGCTTAGGCTTAGGCTTAGGATTAGGCCGAGCATGAGGGTGAGGGTTAGGGTTAGGGTTAGGGTGAGGGTTAGTGTTTGGGTTAGGGTGAGGGTTAGGATGAGGTTTAGGGTTAGGATTAGGGTTAGGGTGAGGGCTAGGCTGAGGTTTAGGGTGAGGGTTAGGTTTAGGGATAGGGTTAGGTTAGGATTAGGGGTAGGGTGAGGGTGAGGATGAGGGAGAGGGTTAGGGTTAGGGTTACCATTAGGCTTAGGGTTATGATGAGGTTTAGGGTTAGGTTTTGGGTTAGTGTGAGGGTGAAGCTGAGGATTAGTGTTAGGTTTAGGGTTAGGGTTAGGGTTAGATTGAGGGTTAGGCTTAGGGTTAGAGTGAGGGTTACGATGAGCGTTACGGATAGGGTTAGGTTTAGGCTTAGGGTTAGGCTGAGGGTGAGTGTGAGGGTTAGGTTAAGGGTTTGGGTTAGAGTGAGGGTGAGGCTGAGCATTACTGTTAAGTTTATGGTTAGGCTTAGGGTTAGGTTTAGGGTTAGGGCTAGGGTTAGTTTGAGGGTTTGGGTTTCGGTTAGGGTTAGTGTTAGGTTTAGGATTAGGGTGAGGATGAGGTTTAGGGTTAGAGTTAGGTTTAGGGGCAGAGTTAAGTGAGGTTTAGGGTTAGGGTTAGTGTTAGGGTGAGGGTGAGGGTGGGGGTTAGTTTGAGATTTAGGGATAGGATTAGGTTTAGGACTAGGGATAGGGTGAGGGTGAGGGTGTGGGTTAGCCTTAGGCTTAGGGTTAGCCTGAGGGTGAGGGTGGGGGTGAGGATCAAGGTTAGTTTTAGGGTTAGATATAGGGTTAGGTAGAGGGTTAAGGTGAGGGTTAGGGATAGGGTTAGTGTTAGGGTTAGGGTGAGGTTGAGGGTTAGGTTGAGGTTTAGGGTTAGGGTTAGTGTTAGTGTTAGCTTTAGGTTGAGAGTTAGGGGGAGGTTTAGGGTTAGGGTTAGGGTTAGGGTTGGCATTAGCGTTAAGATGTGGGTGCGGTTTAGTGTTAGAATTAGGATTCGGGTAAGGCTGAGGGTGAGGGTTAGGTTTAGGGTTAGTGTTATGGTTAGGGTTAGGGTGAGGGTTAAGGTAAGGGTGTGGTTTAGGGTTAGGGTTAGGATTAGGGTTATGGTTAGGGTGAGTGTGAGGGTTAGGATTAGGCTTAGGCTTAGCCTTAGGTTTAAGCTGATGGTGAGTGTGAGGGTTAGGATTAGGCTTAGGCTTAGCCTTAGGTTTAAGCTGATGGTGAGTGTGAGGTTTCGAGGTAGAGTTAGGTTTAGGGTGAGGGTTAGGTTGAGGATTAGGGTTAGGGTGAGGGTTAGGGTTAGGGTTAGGGTGAGGGTTAGTTTGAGGTTTAGGGATAAGGTTAGGGTTAGGACTGGGGTTAGGGTGAGGGTGAGGGTGAGGGTTAGGCTTAGACTTAGGCTTGGCTGAGGGTGAGGGTGGGGGTGAGGATTAGGGATTCTGTTAGGGTTAGGTTTAGGGTTAGGCTGAGGGTGAGGGTGGCGGTGAGCATTAGGGTTAGGGTGATGTTTCGGGTTAGGGTTAGTGTTATTGTTAGGGTTAGGGTTAGAGTTACCGTGATGGTGAGAGTGCGGTTGAGGGTTAGGTTTAGGGTTAGAGTGGGGTTTAAGGTTAGGGTAAGGGTTAGGGTGAGGGTGAGGTTTAAGGTTAAATATAGGGTTAGGGAGAGGGTTAGGGTGAGGGTTAGGGATAGGGTTAGTGTTAGGTTTAGGGTTACGGTTACTGTGAGGGTGAGGGTGAAGTTTAGGTTAGGGTCAGGGTGAGGATTAGGGTTTGGGTTTGGGTTAGAGTGAGGGTTAGGGTGAGGGTGACGTTTAGGGATAGAGTTAGGGTTAGGGTGAGGGTTAGATTGAGGTTTAGGGTTAGGGTTATTCTTAGTGTTAGGGTTAGTTTGAGAGTTAGGGGGAGGGTTAGGGTTAGGGTTAGTGTTAGGTTAGGATGTGTGTGAGGTTTAGTGTTAGAATTGGGGTTAGTGTGAGGCTGAGGTTGAGGGTTAGGTTTAGGGTTAGGATTAGGGTTATGGTGAGGGTGAGGGTTAGGTTTAGGGTTAGGATAAGGATTAGGGTTAGGGTTAGGCTAAGTGTGTGGGTTAGGGTTAGGGTCAGTGTTAGCCTTAAGATTAGGCTGAGGGTGAGGGTGAGGGTGAGGGTTAGGTTTAGGGTGAGGGTTAGGTTTAGGGTGAGGGTGAGGTTTAGTTTTAGGTTTCGGGTTAGAGTTAGGGTTATGGTGAGGGTGAGGTTTAGGGGTAGAATTAGAGTTAGCGTGAGGGTTAGAGTTAGGGGAAGGGTGTGGGTGAGGGTTAGATTGAGGATTAGCTTTAGAGTGAGGGCTAGGGTGAGGGAGAGTGTTAGCATTTGGATTAGTGTGAGGTTTAGTGTTAGGGTTAGGCTGAGGGTGAGGGTGGGGGTGAGGATTAGGGATAGTGTTAGGTTTAGGTTTAGGGATAGGCTAAGGGTGAAGGTGGCGGTGAGCATTAGGGTTAGGGTGATGTTTTGGGTTAGGGTTAGTGTTATTGTTAAGGTTAGGGTTAGAGTTACAGTGAGGGTGAGGGTGCGGGTGAGGGTTAGGGTTAGGATTAGGGTGGGGTTTAGGGTTAGGATTAGGGTTATGGCGAGTGTAAGGTTTAGGGTTAGATATAGGGTTAGGGAGAGGGTTAAGGTGAGGGTTAGGGATAGGGTTAGTGTTAGGGTTAGGGTGAGGTTGAGGGTTAGGTTGAGGTTTAGGTTTAGGGATAGGGTTAGGATTAGTGTGAGTGTTAGTGTTAGGGTTAGGGTTAGTGTTAGGGTGAGGTTAAGTGTTAGGTTGAGGGTTTGGGTTAGGGTGAGGATTATGGTTAGGATGAGGGTTAATATTAGGGTTAGGGCTATTGTTAGGGTTAGGTTTAGGGTTACGGTTACTGTGAGGGTGACAGTGAGGGTTAGGGTTAGGGTAAGGGTTAGGTTTGGGGTTTGGGTTAGGGTGAGGGTGAGGCTGAGGACTAGGGTTAGGTTTAGGGTTAGGTTTAGGGTTAGGTGTAGGGTTAGGGTTACAGTGAAGGTTAGGGTTAGGCCTAGGGTTAGGCTTAGGTTTAGGCTGAATGGGAGGGTGGGGTGAGGATTAGGGTTAGGGTTAGGGTTTAAATTAGGGTTATTTTTAGTGTTATGTTTTGGGTTAAGTTTGCAGGGAGGGTGAGGCTGAGGGTGAGGGTTATGGCTAGGGTTAGGCTTTGGCTTATGGTTAGACTGAGGGTGATCTTGGAGGTTAGGAATAGGTTATGGACGATGGTTAGGATTAGGGTTAGGGTGAGGTTTATGATGAGGGTTAGGGTTAGGATTAGGTTTAGGGTGAGGGCTAGAGTGAGGGTGAGTGTTAGGGTTAGGCTTTGGCTTAGGCTTAGGTTTAGGCTGAGGCTGAGTGTGAGGGTGAGTTTTAGGATTAGGGTGATGCATAGGGTTAGGTTTAGGGTGAGTGTTTGGATGAAGGTTAGGTTTAGGGTGAGAGTTAGGGTGAGGGTGAGGGATAGATTGAGGATTCGGGTTAGGGTTAGTGTGAGGTTTAGAGTGAGGATGAGGGTTAGGCTTAGGGTGAGGTTTAGGGTTAGGGTGAGAGTTTGGGTTACTGTGAAGGTTAGTGTGAGAGTTAGGGTTAGTGTTAGGGTGAGGGTAAGTGTTAGGGTTAGGGATAGGGTTAGGTTTAGGCTTAGGGTTAGGCTGACGGTTAGGGTTAGGGTTTGGGTAAGGGTGTAGGTGAGGCTGAGGTTTAGGGTTAGGGTTAGGGTTAGGTTTAGGGTTAAGGTTAGGATTATGGTGATTGTTAGGGTTAGGGTTAGGCTTAGGCCTAGGGTTAGGCTGAGGGTGAGGGTGAGGGTGCGGGTGCGAGTTAGGTTTAGGGTTAGGGTTAGGGTTTGGTTTATTGTTAGTGTTATGATTAGGGATAGGTTTGCGGTGAGGGTGAGGCTGAGGGTGAGGGTTATGGTTAGGGTCAGGTTTAGTGTTAGGGTTAGGGTTAGTATTAATGTTAGTTTTAGGGTTAGAGTTACGGTGAGGTTGAGGGTGAGGGTTTTGGTTAGGGTGAGGTTTAGAGTGAGTTTTAGGGTAAGGGTTATGGTTAGGTTGAGGGTGAGGTTTCGGGTTAGAGTTAGGGTGAGGGGGAGGGTTAGGGTGAGGGTTAGGGTTAGGTTTAGTGTTAGGGTTAGGGGGAGGTTGAGGTTTAGTTTGAGGTTTAGGGATAGGTTTAGGTTTAGGATTAGGGTTAGGGTGAGGGTGAGTATGAGGGTTAGTGTGAGTGTTAGGCTTAGGCTTAGGGTGAGGGTGGGGGTGAGGATTAGGGTTAGGGTGATGGTTCGGGTTTGGGTTAGTGTTATTGTTAGGGTTAGGGTTAGAGTTACGGTGAGGGTGAGGGTAAGGTTGCGGGTGCGGGTTAATGTTAGGGTTAGGGTGAGGGTTAGGATGAAGATTAGGCTTTGGGTTAGGGTTAGGGTGAGTGCTAGGGTTTGGGTGAGGGTGAGGGTTATTGTTAGGGTGAGGTTTAGGGTTAGGATTAGGGTGAGGGTGAGGGTGAGTGTTAGGATTAGGTTTGGGCTTAGGGTTAGGGTTATGTTTAGGGTTATGGTTAGTGTTATTGTTAATGTTATGTTTAGATTTATGGTGAGGGTGAGAGTATTGCTGAGGGTTTGGGTTAGGGTTATGGTGGGGTTTAGGGTTAGGGTTAGGGTTAAGGTGAGGGTGATGTTTAGGGTTAGATATAGTTTTAGGGGGAGGGTTAGGGTGAGGGTTAAGTTTAGGGTTAGTGTTAGGGTTAGTGTGAGGGTGAGGGTTAGGTTGAGGCGTAGGGTTAGGATTCGGGTTAGTGTGAGTGTTAGTGTTAGGGTTACTGTTAGTGTTAGGTTGAGGGTATTTGTTAGGGTGAGGATTTGGGTTAGGGTGAGGGTTATGGTTCGGGTGAGGGTCGGGGTTATTTTTAGGGTTAGGGTTAGAGTTACAGTTATAGTGAGGGTGAGAGTGAAGGTTATGTTTTGGTTTAGGATGAGGTTTAGGTTTAGGGTTAGGGTTAGAGTTAGGGTTAGGGTGAGAGTGAGGTTTAGGGTTAGAGTTAGCCTTAGTGTTACAATTAGGGTTACGGTGAGGTTTAGGGTTAGGATTAGGCTTAGGCTTAGGCTTAGGCCGAGAATGAAGTTGAGGGTTAAGGTTAGGGTTAGGGTAAGGGTTAGGGTTAGGGTTAGGGTGAGGGTTAGGGTGAGGTTTAGGGTTAGCATTAGGGTTAGGATTAGGGCTAGGGTGAGGGTTAGGGTGAGGGTTAGGGTTAGGGATAGGGTTAGGGTTAGGATTAGGTTTAGGTTGAGGTTGAGGGTGAGGGTTAGGGTTAGGGTTAGGGTTAGGCTTAGGTTTAGGGTGAGGGTTAAGTTTAGAGTTTGGGTTAGGGTGAGGGTGAGGATGAGGTTTAGGATTAGGTTTAAGGTTATGGTGAGGTTTAGGGTTAGGGTTAGTGTTAGGGTTAGGCTTTCATTGAGAGGGTTAGGGTTAGGGTAATGGTTTGGCTGAGGGTGAGGGTGGGGTGAGGATTAGGGTTAGGGTTAGGGTTTAAATTAGGGTTATTTTTACTGTTATGTTTTGGGTTAAGTTTGCATTGAGGGTGAGGCTGAGGGTGAGGGTTATGGCTAGGGATAGGCTTAGGCTTAGGGTTAGGCTGAGGGTGATCTTGGGGGTTAGGAATAGGTTTTGGGTGATGTTTAGGATTAGGGTTAGGGTGAGGGTTATGATGATGGTTAGGGTTAGGAATCGGTTTAGGGTGAGGGCTAGGGTGAGGGTGTGGTGAGGTTTAGGGTTAGGGAGATGGAAAGGGTTAGGGTTAGGGTGAGTATTTGGATGAGGGTTAGGGTTAGGGTGAGTGTTAGGGTGAGGGTGAGGGATAGATTGAGGATTAGGGTTAGGGTTATTGTGAGATTTAGTGTGAGGATGAGGGTTAGGGTTAGGGTGTGGGTTACGGTTAGAATTAAATTTGGGGTGGGGACTAGGGTGAGGCTGAGGGTTAGGGTTAGGGTGAGGGTGAGGTTTAGGGTTACGGTGAGAGTTAGGGTTACTGTCAGGGTTAGTGTTAGAGTTTGGGTTAGTGTTAGTGTGAGGGTAAGTGTTTGGTTAGTGTTAGGTTGGTGGTTATGGTTAGGGTGACGTTTAGGGTTAGTTTTAGGGTTTTTGTGATGTTTAGGGTTAGGGTTACGGTGAGGGTGATGAGGAGGGTTAGATTTAGGGGAGGTTTAGGGTTAAGGTTAGGGTTAGAGTTAGGGTTAGGGTGAGTGTGAGGTGTAGGGTTAGAGTTAGGGTACAGGTGAGGGTTAAGGATGAGGGTTAGGGTTAGGGTTAGTTTTAGTTTTAGGGTTAGGGTGAGGTTAAGTGTTAGAGATATGGTTAGGATTAGGGTTAGGTTGAGGGTGAGTGGGTGGGTTAGGGTTAGGTTTAGGGTTAGGCTTAGGGTTAGGCTGAGGGTTAGGTTGAGGGGGAGGGTTAGGGTTCGGGTGAGGGTTAGGGTTAGGGTTAGTGTGAGGGTTAGGATGAAGGTTAGGTTTAGGATTAGGGTTAGGCTGAGGGCTAGGGAGAAGTTGAGGTTTATGGTTAGGGTTAGGGTGAGGTTTAGGGTTAGAGTTAGGGTCAGGGTGAGTTTGAGGTTTAGGGTTAGAGATAGTGTTAGGGTGAGTGTTAGGGTGAGGGTTTGGCTTAGTATTAGTGTTAGAGTTAGGGTTAGGGTGAGGGTTAGGGTGAGGTTGTGTGTTAGGGTTAGGGTTAGGATTAGTATTAGGGTTAGGGAGAGGGGGAGTGTGAGGGATAGAGATAGCCTTAGGTTTAGGCTGAGGGTGTGGGTGAGGGTGAGTGTTATGGTTAGTTTGGGGGTTAGGGTTAGCGTTAGGATGTGGTTTAGTGTTAAGGTTAGTGTTAGAGTTAGGGTTAGGATGAGGGTGAGGTTTAGGGGTAGAGTTAGGGTTAGGGTGAGTGTTAGGTTGATTGTTAGGGTTAGGGTGAGGTTTAGGGGTGACGGTAAGGATAAACGTGAGGGTTAGGCTAAGGGTGACGGTTAGGGTTAGGGTTAGGGTGAGGGTTAGGTTTAGGTTTAGGGTTAGGGTGAGGTTTAGGATTAGGGTTAGGGTTAAGGGGAGGTTTAGGGTTTGGGTTAGGGTTAGGCTGAGGGTGAGTGTGGGGGTGAGGTTTAGGATTAGGATGATGGTTAGGATTAGGGTAAGGCTGAGGGCTTGAGTGAGGGTAAGACTTAGCTTAGGCTTAGGGTTAGGCTGAGGGTGAGGTTGAGGGTGAGGGTTAGGGTTAGTGTGATGGTTAGGTTTACGGTTAGGGTGAGGGTTGGGATGAGGTTTAGAGTTAGGGTGAGGTTAGGGTGAGGATGATGGTAAGGGTAAAGGTGAGGTTTATGCTGAGGGTGAGGTTTAAGATAAGGGTGAGGGTTAGGGTTAGGTTTAGGGTTAGTGTAAGGGTTAGGGTTAGGGATAGGATGAGGGTTAGATTGAGGATTAATGTTAGGGTTAGTGTGAGGTTTAGTGTGAGGATAAGGGTCAGGATTAGGGTGAGGGTGAGGGTTAGAATTAGGGTTAGGGTGAGGGCTAGGGTGAGGGTGAGGGTTAGGGTTAGTGTGAAGGTTAGTTTTAGGGTTAGGGTTAGTGTTAGGGTGACGGTAAGTGGTAGGGTGAGGGTTAGGGTTAGGGTGAGGGATATAGTTAGTGTGAGGGTTAGGGTTAGGTTGAGGGTAAATGTTATGGTGAGTGTTAGGGTGAGGGTTAGTGTTAGGGATAGGGTTAGGTTTAGGATTATGGTTAGGTTGAGGGTGAGTGTGAGGGTTAGGGTTAAGGATTGGCTTAGGGTTACGGTGAGGGTTAGGTTTAGGGTTTGGGTCAGGGTGAGGGTGAGGCTGAGGATTAGGGTTGGGTTTAGGGTTAGTTTTAGGGTTAGGGTTAGGGTTAGATTTAGGGTTAGGGTTAGGATTATGGTGATGGTTAGGGTAAGGGTTAGGTTTAGGCTTACGTTTAGGATGAGTTTGACACTGAGGGTGAGGGTTATGGTTAGGGTTAGGGTGAGGGTTAGGGTTAGTGTAAGTGTTATTGTTAGGGTTAGAGTTAGAGTTATGATGAGGTTGAGGGTGAGGGTGAGGTTTAGGTTTAGGGTTAGGGTTAGAGTTAGGTTTAGGGTGAGGGGGTCGGAAAGGTTAAAGGTAAGGGTTAGGCTGAGGGTGAGGGTTACAGTAAGGGTTGGGGTGAGAGTTAGGTTTCAGGTTAAGTTTAGGGTTATGTTGAGGGTTAGGGTAAGGGTTACGATGAGGATGAGGGTTAGCTTAGGGTGAGGGTTAGTGTTAGGATTAGGGTTAGGGTGAGAGTAAAGGTTCGGGTTAGTGATAGGGTGAGGGTTAGGATGAGGGTTAGGGTTAAGATTAGGGTTAGGGTGAGGCCTAGTTTCAGGTTGAGGTTTAGGGTTAGCGTTAGGGTGAGGTTTAGTGTTAGGGTTAGGGTTAGGGTTAGGGTGAGGTTGAGGTTTTCGGTTAGAGTTAGGGTTAGGGTGAGGCTGAGATTGAAGGTTAGGGTTAGCGTTAATGTTAGATTTAGGATTAGGGTGAGGATTAGGTTGAGAGTGAGGGTTAGGCTTAAGGTTAGGATTAGGATTAGCATCAGGGTTAGGGTGAGTGTGAGGGTTAGGGTTAGGCTTAGGTATAGGGTTAGGCTGAGGGTGAGGTTGAGATTGAGGGTTAGGGTTAGGTTTACGGTGAGAGTTAGGGTTTGATTAAGTTTAGAGTTAGGGTGAGGGTTAGGGTTAGGTTTATGGTGATCTTGAGTGTTAGGGTTAGGTTGAGGTTTACGGTTAGGATTAGGGTTAGGGTAAGGGTTAAGGTTAGGTTTAGGGTGAGGTTAAGAATGAGGATTAGGGATAGGGTGAGGGCTAGGTTGAGGGTGAGATTTAGGGTTAGTGTTAGATTAAGGATTAGGGTTAGAGTTAGGGTTAGGGTGAAGGTTAAGTTGAGGGTTATGGTTACGGTGAGGGTGAGGGTTAGAGTTAGGGTGAGGGTTAGGGTGAGGATGGTAATGGTAAAGGTGAGGTTTAGGCTGAGGTTGAGGGTAAGGCTGAGGGTTAGTGTTAGGTTTAGGGTTAGGGTAAGGGTTAGTGTTAGGGTCAGGGTGAGGGTTAGATTGAGTATTAGGGTTAGGGTTAGTGTGAGGTTTAGGGTGAGGATGAGGGTTAGGGTTAGGGTGAGGGTCAGGTTTAGATGTAGGGTTAGTGTGAGGGCTAGGGTGAATGTGAGTGTTATGGTTAGGGTGATGTTGAGGTTTAGGATTAAGGTGAGGTTTAGTGTTAGTGTGAGGGTTAGTGTTTGGGTTAGGGTTAGTGTTAGGGTGAGGGTAAGTGTTGGGGTGAGGATTAGGTTTAGGGTTAGGTTTATGGTTAGGGTGAGGTTTAGGGTTAGTGTTATTGTTAGGGTTAGGGTTAGGGTTATGGTTTCGTTGAGTGTGAGGTTGAGAGTTATGGTTAGTGTTAGGGTGAAGTTTAGTATTAGGGTTAGGGTTAGAGTTAGGGTTAAGGTGAGGGTGAGGTTTAGGGGTAGAGTTAGGGTTAGGGTGAGGGTTAGGGTGGTATTGAAGGTAAAGGTAAATTTGAGGGTTAGGCTGAGGATGAGGGTTACAGTAAGGGTGAGGTTTAGGGTTAGGGTGAGTGTTAGTGTTAGGGTTAGGGTGAGGGTGAGGGTTAGATTGAGGATTAGGGTTAGGGTTAGTGCGAGGTTTAGGGTGAAGATGAGGGTTAGGGTTATTGTTAGGGTGAGGTTTACGGTTAGGGTGATGCTTAGGGTTAGTGTGAGCATTAGTGTTAGCTTTTGGGTTTATGTTAGGTTGAGGGTAAGTGTTAGTGTGAGGGTTAGGTTCAGGGTGAGGGTATGTTGAGGTTGAGGGTGACGGTTAGGGTTAGGGTTATTGTTAGGGTTAGGTTTAGTGTTAGGGTTAGGGTTAGGGTTAAGGTTAGTGTTAGGATGAGGTTTAGTTCTAGTGTTAGGGTTAGAGTTAAGGTTAGGGTGAGGGTGAGAATTAGGGTTAGAGTTAGGGTTAGTGTTAGTGTTAGGATTAGGGTGAGGGTTAGGGTTAGGCTTAGGCTTAGGCTTAGGCTTAGGCTTAGGCCGAGCATGAGGGTGAGGGTTAGGGTTCGGGTTAGGATGAAGGTTAGGGTGAGGGTTAGGGTGAGGGTGAGTGGGAGGTTTAGGGTTAGGGTTAGGCTTAGAGTTAGGGTGAGGGTTAGGGTTAGGGTTTGGGTTAGTTTGAGGGTGAGGCTGAGGATTAGGGTTAGGTTTTGGGTTAGGGTTAGGGTTAGGGTTAGTCTTAGGGTTAGGTTTCGAGTTACGGTGAGGTTGAGGTTGAGGGTGAGGGTTAGGGTTAGGGTGTGGTTTAGGGTTAGGTTTAGGGTTGGGGTTAGGGTGAGGGTGAGGTTTAGGATTAGAGTTAGTGTTAGGGTGAGGGTTAGGGTTAGGGATTGGGTTAGGATGTGGGTGGGGCTGAGGATTAGGTTTAGGTTTAGGATTAGGGTTAGGGTTAGGTTTTTATATTAGGGTTAGGGTTAGGATCATGTTGAGGGTTAGGTTTAGGGTTAGGGTTAGGCTTAGGGTTAAGCTGAGGTTCAGGGTGGGTATGAGGATTAGGGTTAGGGTTAGGGTTAGTGTTAGGGTTATTGTTAGTGATATAGTTAGGGTTAAGTTGGCTGTGAGGTTGAGTCTGAGGGTGAGGGTTATGATTATGGTTAGGGTTAGGGTTAGAGTTATTGTTAGGGTGAGGTTTAGAGTTACGATGAGGGTGAGGGTGAGGGTTAGGGTGAGGGTTAGTGTTAGGGATAGGGTTAGGTTTAGGATTATGGTTAGGGTGAGGGTGAGTGTGAGGGTTAGGGTTAAGTTTAGGCTTAGGGTTAGGGTGAGGGTGAGGTTTAGGGTTAGATTTAGGGTTATGGTGAGTGTTAGGTCGAGGGTTAGGGTTAGGGTTAGTGTTTGGGTTAAGGTTAGGATGAGGGTTAGGTTGAGGTTTAGGGTTAGGGCTAGGCTTAGTCTTGGGGTTAGGCTGAGGGTGAGGGTTGGGGTGACGATTAGGGTTAGGGTGATTGTTAGGTTTAGGGTTATGGTGTGGGTTAGTGTTAGGGTTAGGGTTAGAGTTAGGCTTAGAGTGAGGGTGAGGTTTCGGGGTAAAGTTAGGATTAGGGTGAGGGTTAGGGTTAGAGTGAGGGTTAGGGTTGGAGGGACGGTAAGGGTAAATGTCAGGTTTAGGCTGAGGGTGAGGGTTACAGTAAGGGTGAGGTTTAGGTTAGGGTGAGGGTTAGGGTTAGGGTTAGGGCGAGCGTGACGATTAGATTGAGGATTAGTGTTAGTTTTAGTGTAAAATTTAGGGTGAGGATGAGCTTTGGGGTTTAGGGCGAGGTCTAGGGAGAGTTTGAGGTTTAGGGTTAGTATTAGGGTCAGGTTTATGGTTACGGTGATGGTTAGGGTTAGTGTGAGGTTTAGTGTTAGGGTTAGGGTTAGTATTAGGGTGAGGGTAAGGGTTAGGGTGAGGGTTAGGGTGAGGGTGAGGGTTATGTTTAGGGTGAAGTTTAGGGTTAGTGTTAGGGTTATTGTTAGTGTTAGGGTTAGGGTTAAGGTTCTGGTGAGGGTGAGGTTGAGGGTTAGGGTTAGGTCTAGGATGAGGTTTAGGGATAGGGTTAGGGTTAGGGTCAGGGTGAGGTTCAGTGTTAGAGTTAGTGTTAGAGTGAGGCTGAGGGTGAGAGTTAGGGTTAGGATTAATGTTAGGGTTAGGCTTAAGTGAGGGTTAGGTTGAGGGTGAGTGTTAGGGTTAGGATTAGGAGTAGGATTAGGGTTAATGTTAGGGTAAGCCTGAGTGTTAGGGTTAGGGACAGGCTTAGGCTTAAGCTGAGGTTGAGGGTCAGGGTTAGGGTTAGGGTGAGGTTTAGGGTTAGGGTTAGGGTGAGGGTTAGCGTTAGGGTTGGGCTTAGGATTAGGCTGAGATTTAGGGTGTGGATTAGGGTTAGGGTTAGTCTTAGGGTGAGGTTTAGGGTTTGGGTTAGGGTTAGAGTTAGGGTTAGGGTGAGGGTGAGGTTTAGGGTTAGAGTTAGGGTTAGGGTGTGGTTTAGGTTGAGGGTTAGAGTTAGGGTTAGGATTAGGGATAGGATTAGGGTTAGAGTGAGGGGGAGTTGTGTGTTAGGTTTTGGTTTAGGGATAGGCTTAGTGTTAGGCTGAGGGTGAGGTTGAGGGTGAGGGTTAGGGTCAGGGGGAAGGTTAGGATGAGGGTTAGGGTTAGGATTAGGGTTAGGGTAAGGTGAGTGTGAGGGTGAAGTTTAAGGTTATGGTTAGGGTTAGGGTGAGGGTGAGGGTGAGGTTTAGGGTTAGATTTAGGGTTAGGGTGAGGCTGAGGGTGAGGGTTAGAGTTTGGGTTAGGATTAGGTTTAGGGTAAGGGTTAGGGTGAGTGTGAGGGTTACGGTTATGCTTTGGGTCAGGCTGAGGGTGAGGGTGATGGTGAGGTTTAGGGTTAGGGTTAGAGTGAGAGTTAGTTTTCGTTTATGTTTAGGGTTAGGGTGAGGGTTAGAGTTACGGGGAGCGTGAGGTTTAGGGTTTGGTTGAGGGATATTTTTAGGGGTAGGGTGAGGGTTAGTGTTAGAATTAGGGTTAGCAAGAGGGTGAGTGTTAGGATTACAGTTAGAGTTAGTGTTAGGGTTAGGTTTAGGTTTAGGATTAGTGTTATTGTTAGGGTTAGGGTTAGAGTTATGGTGAGGGTGAGGTTGAGGGTGAGGATGAGGGTTAGGGTTAGGGTTAGGGTGAGGTTTAGGGTTAGGGTTAGGATTAGGTTTAGGGTGAGATTGAGGTTTAGGGTTAGATTTAGTGTTAGTTGGAGGGTTAAGTCGAGGGTTATGGTTAGGGTTAGTTTTAGGCTTAAGGTTAGAATGAGGGTTAGGTTGAGGTTTAGGGTTAGGGTTAGGATTAGGGTTAGGATCAGGGTGAGGTTGAGGGTTAGGGTTAGGCTTAGGCTTAGGCTTAGGGTTAGGCTGAGCAAGAGGTTGAGGGTGAGGGTTAGTGTTAGGGTGATGGTTAGGTTTACAGTTAGGGTGAGGGTTAGGATGAGGTTTAGCATTAGGGTGAGGGTTAGGGTGATGATAATGGTAAGGGTAAAGATGAGGTTTAGGCTGAGGTTGAGGTTTAAGATAAGGGTGAGGGTTAGGGGTAGGTTTAGGGTTAGGGTAAGGATTAGTGTTAGGTTAGGGTTAGAGTGAGGTTTAGATTGAGAATTAGTGTTAGGGTTAGTGTGAGGTTTAGGGACAGGATGAGGGTTAGGGTTAGGGTTAGGGTGAGGTTTAGGATTAGGGTGAGGGTTAGGGTTAGTGTGAGGGTTAGTGTTAGGGTTAGGGTTAGTGTTAGGGTGAGGGTAAGTGTTAGGGTGATGGTTAGGGTTAGGGTGAGTGTTATGGTTAGGGTGAGGGTAAGGGTTAGGATTAGGGTTAGAGTGAGGTTTAGTGTTAGGTTTAAGTTTAGAGTTAGGGTTAGGGAGAGGGTGAGGTTTAGGGATACATTTAGGGTTAGGGTGAGGGTTAAGGTTAGGGTGCGGGTTAGCGTGGGGGTGACGGTAAGGGTAAAGGTGAGGGTTAGGCTGAGGGTGAGGGTTAGGATTAGGGTTAGGAGTAGGATTAGGGTTAGGGTGATCGTGAGTGTGAGGATGAGGATTAGGGGTAGATTTAGGATGAGTGTGAGGGTTCAGGTTTGGGTGTGGTTTAGGCTTAGGGTTCGGGTGAGGGTGAGGGTGAGGGTTAGGGTTAAGGTGAGGGTTAGGGTTACCGTTACCATGAGGCTTAAGTTTAGGATTAGGGTGAGGGTTAGGTTGAGGATTAGGGTTAGAATTAGGGTTAGGGTGAGGGCTAGGGTGAGGGTGATGGTTAGGGTTAGTGTTTGGGTGAACTTTAGGGTTAGGGTTAGGGGGAGAGTGAGGGTTAGGATGAAGTTTAGGGTTAGGGTGAGGGTGAGGATTAGGGTTAGGGTGAGGGTTAGGGTTAGGATTAGGATTAGGGTGAGGTTGAGTGTTAGCATTAGTGTTAGGGTTATGGTTAGGGTTAGGTTGAGGGTTAGGATTACTGTTATTGTTAGGTTTAGCGTTAGATTTATGGTGAGGGTGAGGGTGAGGGTGAGTGTTACGGTTAGGGTGAGGTTTAGGGTCAGGGTTAGGATTAGGGTTAGTGTGAGGGTGAGGTTTATGGTTAGATTTAGGTTTAGATGGAGGGTTAAGTCGAGGGTTAGGGTTAGGGTAAGTGTTAGGATTAAGGTTAGGTTGAGGGTTAGGTTGAGGTTTAGGTTTAGGGTTAGCGTTAGGTTTAGGATTAGGGTGAGGGTGACGGTGAATGTGAGTTTTAGTGTTAGGGTTAGGCTTATGCTTAGGGTTAGGCTGAGGGTGACGGTGGGTGTGAGGATTAGGGTTAGGGTGATGGTTAGGGTTAGGCTTATGGTGAGGGTTAGTGTTAGGGTTAGGGTTAGAGTTAGGGTTAGAGTGAGGGTGAGGTTTAGGGGTAGAGTTAGGGTTAGGTTGAGGTTTAGGGATAGAGTGAGGGTTAGCGTGGGGGTGACGGTAAGGGTAAAGGTCAGGGTTAGGCTGAGGGTAAGTGTTACAGTAAGGGTGCGGGTTAGGGTTAGGGTTAGGGTGAGGGTGAGGGTTAGATTGAGGATTAGCTTTAGGGTTAGTGTGAAGTTTAAGGTGAGGATGAGGGTTAGGGTTAGGGCGAGGTCTAGCGAGAGATTGAGGATTAGGGTTAGATTTAGGGTGAGGTTTATGGTTAGGGCGATGGTTAGGTTTAGTGTGAGGTTTAGTGTTAGGTTTAGGGTTAGTGTTAGGGTGAGGGTAAGGGTTAGGGTGAGGGTTAGGGTTAGGGTGAGGGTTATATTTAGGGTGAAGTTTAGGGTTAGTGTTAGGGTTATTGTTAGTGTTAGGGTTAGGGTTAAGGTTATGGTGAGGGTGAGGATGAGGGATAGGTTTAGGTCTCGGATGAGGTTTAGGGATAGGGTTAGGGTTAGTGTGAGGTTTAGTGTTAGTTTTAGGGTTAGGTTGAGGTGAGGGTGAGGGTTAGGGTTAGGATTAATGTTAGGGTTAGGCTTAAGGTGAGGGTTAGGTTGAGAGTGAGGGTTAGGGTTATGATTAGGATTAGGATTAGGGTTAGTGTTAGGGTGAGGTTTAGGGTTAGGGTTAGGGTTAGGGTTAGGGACAGGCTTGGGGTCAAGCTGAGGTTGAGGGTGAGGGTTAGGGTTAGGGTGAGGTTTAGGGTTAGATTTAGGGTGAGTGTGAAAGTTAGGGTTAGGGTTAGGCTTAGGATTAGGCTTAGTGTTAGGGTGTGGATTAGGGTTAGGCTTAGTGTTAGGATGAGGTTTAGGGTTTGGATTAGGGTTAGAGTTAGGGTTAGGGTGAGGGTGAGGTTTAGTTTTAGATTTAGGCTTAGGGTGAGGTTTAGGTTGAGGGTTATGGTAAGGGATAGTTTTAGGGTTAGGGTGAGAGTTAGGGGAAGGGTTAGGCTTAGGGTTAGGGTTAGGTATAGGATTAAGGTTAGAGTGAGGGGGAGTGTGTGTGTTATGTTTAGGTTTAGGGATAGGCTTAGGTTAGGCTGAGGGTGAGGTTGAGGGTGAGGGTTAGGGTTAGGGGGAGGGTTAGGATGATTGTTAGGGTTAGGATTAGGATTAGGCTAAGGTCTAGGGTGAGTGTGAGAGTGAGGTTTAAGGTTATGGTTAGGGTTAAGTTTCGGGTTCGGGTGAGGTTTAGGTTAGAGTTAGGGTTTCGGTGAGCCTGAGGGTGAGGGTTAGAGTTAGGGTTAGGATTAGGTCTAGGGTAAGGGTTAGGGTGAGTGTGAGTGTTACGGTTACGCTTAGGGTCAGGCTGAGGGTGAGGGTGAGGGTGAGGGTGAGGGTTAGGTTTAGGGTTAGGGTGAGAGTTAGGGTTCGTTTATGTTTAGGGTTAGGGTGAGGCTTAGGGTTAAGGGGAGCGTGAGGTTTAGGGTTATGGTTAGGGTTAGGGTGAGGGTTAAGTTTAGGGTTAGGGTGAGGGTAAGGATGAGGATTATGTTTAGCATTAGGGTTATGTTGAGGGCTAGGTTGAGGGTGAGGGTTAGGGTTAGTGTTAGGTTACGTTTTAGGGTTAGGATTAGGGTTGGGGTGAGGGTTAGGTTGAGGGTTAGAGTTACAGTGAGGGTGAGGATTAGGGTTAGGGTAAGGGTTAGGGTTAGGATTAGGGTTAGCAAGAGGGTGAGTGTTAGGATTACAGTTATTGTTAGGGTTAGGTTGAGGGTTAGGATTAGAGTTATTGTTAGGGTTAGGGTTAGAGTTATGGTGAGGGTGAGGGTGACAGTGAGGGTGAGGGTTAGGGTTAGGGTGAGGTTTAGGGTTAGGGTTAGGATTAGGGTTAGGGTGAGGGTGAGGTTTAGGGTTAGATTTAAGGTTAGTTGTAGGGTTAGGTCGAGGGTTAGTGTTAGGGTTAGTTTTAGGGTTAAGGTTAGAGTGAGGTTTAGGTTGAGGTTTAGGGTTATGGTTAGGGTTAGGGTTAGGATTAGGGTGAGGGTGAGGGTGAGGTTGAGGGTTAGGTTTAGGCTTAGGCTTAGGCTTAGGGTTAGGCTGAGCGTGAGGTTGAGGGTGAGGGTTAGGTTTAGGGTGATGGTTAGGTTTACGGTTAGGGTGAGTGTTAGGATGAGGTTTAGCGTTAGGGTGAGGGTTAGGGTGATTATGATGGTAAGGGTAAAGATGAGGTTTAGGCTGAGGTTGAGGGTTAAGATAAGGGTGAGGGTTAGGGTTAGGTTTAGGGTTAGGGTAAGGATTAGTGTTAGGATAGGGTTAGGGTGAGGGTTAGATTGAGAATTAGTGTTAGGGTTAGTGTGAGGTTTAGGGACAGGATGAGGGTTAGGGTTAGGGTTAGGGTGAGGTTTAGGATTAGGGTGAGGGTTAGGGTTAGTGTGAGGGTTAGTGTTAGGATTAGGGTTAGTGTTAGGGTGAGGGTAAGTGATAGGGTGATGGTTAGGGTTAGGGTGAGGGTTATGGTTAGGGTGAGGGTAAGGGTTAGGATTAGGGTTAGAGTGAGGTTTAGTGTTAGGGTTAGGGTTAGAGTTAGGGTTAGGGAGAGGGTGAGGTTTAGGGGTACATTTAGGGTTAGGGTGAGGGTTAGGGTTAGGGTGTGGGTTAACGTGGGCGTGACGGTATGTGTAAAGATGTGGGTTAGGCTGAGGTTGAGGGGTAGGATTAGGGTTAGGAGTAGGATTAGGGTTAGGGTGATCGTGAGTGTGAGGATGAGGATTAGGGTTAGATTTAGGGTGAGTGTGAGGGTTATGTTTAGGGTGTGGGTTAGTCTTAGGGTTAGGATGAGGGTGAGGGTGAGGGTTAGGGTTAAGGTGAAGGTTAGGGTTAGGATTACCATGAGGGTTAGATTTAGGGTTAGGGTGAGGATTAGGTTGAGGATTAGGGTTAGAATTAGGGTTAGGGTGAGGGCTAGGGTGAGGGTGATGGTTAGGGTTAGTGTTTGGGTGAGCTTTAGGGTTAGGGTTAGGGTGAGGGTGAGGGTTAGGATGAAGGTTAGGTTTAAGATGAGGGTGAGGATTAGGGTTAGGGTGAGGATTAGGGTTAGGATTAGGGTTAGGGTGAGGTTGAGTGTTAGCATTAGTGTTAGGGTTATGGTTAGGGTTAGGTTGAGGGCTAGGATTACTGTTATTGTTAGGTTTAGAGTTAGAGTTATGATGAGGGTGAGGGTGAGGGTGAGTGTTACGGTTAGGGTGAGGGTTATGTTTAGGGTGAAGGTTAGGGTTAGTGTTAGGGTTATTGTTAGTGTTAGGGTTAGGGTTAAGGTTATGGTTAGGGTGAGGGTGAGGGTTAGGTTTAGGTCTAGGATGACGTTTAAGGATAGGGTTTTGGTTAAGCTTAGGGTTAGGGTGAAGTTTAGTGTTAGTGTTAGGGTTAGGGTGAGGCTGCGGGTGAGGGTTAGGTTTAGGATTAATGTTAGGTTTAGGCTTAAGGTGAGGGTTACGTTGAGAATGAGGGTTAGGGTTAGGATTAGGAGTAGGATTAGTTTTAGTGTTAGGGTGAGGGTTAGGGTTAGGGTTAGGGTTAGGGTTATGGACAGGCTAAGGTTAAGCTGAGGTTGAGGGTGAGGGTTAGGGTTAGGGTGAGGTTTAGGGTTAGGGTTAGGTTGAGTGTGAGTATTAGGGTTAGGGTTAGGCTTAGGATTAGGCTTAGTGTTAGGGTGTGGATTAGGGTTAGGCTTAGTGTTATGGTGAGGTTTATTGTTTGGATTAGGGTTAGAGTTAGGGTTAGGGTGAGGGTGAGTTTTAGGGTTAGAGTTAGGGTTAGGGTGAGGTTTAGGTTGAGGATTATGGTAAGGGTTAGTTTTAGGGTTAGGGTTAGGGTGAGAGTTAGGGGAAGGGTTAGGAATATTTTTAGGGTTAGGTATAGGATTAAGATTAGAATGAGGGGGAGTGTGTGTGTTAGGTTTAGGTTTAGGGATAGGCTTAGTGTTAGGCTGAGGGTGAGGTTGAGCTTGAGGGTTAGGTTTAGGGGGAGGGTTAGGATGAGGGTTAGCATTAGGAATAGGGTTAGGGTAAGGTCTAGGGTGAGTGTGAGGGTGAGTTTTAAGGTTAGGGTTAGGGTTAGGGTTCGGGTTCGGGTGAGGTTTAGGTTAGAGTTAGGGTTACAGTGAGGCTGAGGGTGAGGGTTAGAGTTAGGGTTAGGATTAGGTTTAGGGTAAGGGTTAGGGTGAGTGTGAGGGTTACGGTTACACTTAGGGTCAGGCTGAGGGTGAGGGTGAGGGTGAGACTTAGGGTTAGGGGGAGGGTTAGGGTTAGGGTTAGGGTGAGAGTTAGGGTTCGTTTATGTTTAGGGTTAGGGTGAGGGTTAGAGTTACGGTGTGTGTGAGGTTTAAGGTTTGGTTGAGGGTCAGGGTTAGGATTAGGGTTAGGGTGAGGGTTAAGGTTTAGGGTTAGGGTGAGGGTAAGGATGAGGAGAAGGTTTAGCATTATGGTTAGGGTGAGGGCTAGGTTGAGGGTGAGGGTTAGGGTTAGTGTTAGGTTAAGGTTTAGGGGTAAGTTTAGGGTTACGGTGAGGGTTAGTTTGAGGGTTAAGGTTACAGTGAAGGTGAGGATTAGGGTTAGGGTGAGGGTTTGGGTTAGGAATAGGGTAAACATGAGGGTGAGTGTTAGGATTACAGTTATGGGTAGGGTTAGGGTTAGGTTGAGGGTTAGGAGTAGTGTTATTGTTAGGGTTATGGTTAAAGTTATGTTGTGGGTGAGGGTGAGGGTGAGGGTTAGGTTTAGAGTTAGGGTGAGGTTTAGGGTTAGGGTTAGGTTTAGGGTTAGGGTGAGGGTGAGGTTTAGGGTTAGATTTAGGGTTAGTTGCAGGGTTAGATTGAGGGATAGGTTTAGGATTAGTTTTAGGGTTATGGTTAGAGTGAGGTTTAGGTTGAGGTTTAGGGTTATGGTTAGGGTTAGGGTTAGGATTAGGGTGAGGGTGAGGGTGAGGTTGAGGGTTAGGGTTAGGCTTAGGTTTAGGCTTAGGGTTAGGCTGAGCGTGAGGTTGAGGGTGAGGGTTAGGGTTAGGGTGATGTTTAAGTTTACGTTTAGGGTGAGTGTTAGGATGAGGTTTAGCGTTAGGGTGAGGGTTAGGGTGATGATGTTGGTAAGGGTAAAGATGAGGTTTAGGCTGAGGTTGAGGGTTAAGATAAGGGTGAGGGTTAGGGTTAGGTTTAGGGTTAGGGTAAGGGTTAGGGTTACGGTTAGAGTTAGGGTGAGGTTTAGATTGAGGATTAGTGTTAGGGTTAGTGTGAGGTTTAGTGTGAGGATGAGGGTTAGGGTTAGGGTTAGGGTGAGGTTTAGCATTAGGGTTAGGGTGAGGGCTAGGGTGAGGGTTAGTGTTAGGGTTATGGTTAGTGTTAGAGTGAGGTTAAATGTTAGGTTGAGTGTTAGGTTTAGGGTGAGGGTTATGGTTAGGGTGAGGGTGAGGGTTAGGATTAGGATTAGAGTGAGGTTTAGTGTTAGGGTTAGGGTTAGTGTTAGGGTTAGGGAGAGGGTGAGGCATAGGGATACATTTAGGGTTAGGGTGAGGGTTAGGGTTTGGGTGCGGGTTAACGTGGGGGTGATGGTAAAGGTAAAGGTGAGTGTTAGACTGAGGCTGAGGGTTACGGTAACGGTGAGTGTTAGGGTTAGGGTGAGTGTCAGTGCTAGCGTTAGGGTGAGGTTGGGAGTTCGATTGAGGATTAGTGTTAGGGTTAGTGTGAGATTTATGGAGAGGATGAGGGTTGGGGTTACCCTGAAGTCTAGTGTGAGTGTGAGGGTTAGGTTTAGTGTTAGGGTGAGGTTTAGGTTTAGGGTGATATTTAGGGTTAGTGTGAGAGTTAGTGTTAGGATTAGGGTTAGTGTTAGGGTGAGGGTAAGTTTTAGGGTGAGGATTAGGGTTAGGGTGAGTTTTATGGTTAGGGTGAGGGTTAGGTTTAATATAAGTTTAAGGGTGAGGACTTGGCTAAAAGTTAGACTGATGGTTAGGGTTAGGGATAGGGATAGGTTTAGGATTAGGGTTAGGGTGAGGGTTAGGACTAGGGTTATGGTTAGGCTTAGAGTTAGGATGAGGTTTAGGGTTAGGGTTTGGGTTAGGGTGAGGGTGAGGCTGAGGATTAGGGTTAGGTTTAGGGTTAGGTTTGGGTTAGGTTTAGCGTCAGTGTTAGTGTTAGGGTTAGTGTTAGGGATCCAGTGAGGGTTGGGATTAGGGTTAGGATTAGGTTTAGGCTTAGAGTTAGGGTGAAGGTTAAAATGAAGATTAGGCTTACGATTAGGGTTAGGGTCAGGGCTAGGGTGAAGGTGAGGATTAGGGTTAGTGTTAGGGTAAGATTTAGGGTTAGTGTTAGAGTTAGGGTGAGGGTTAGGATGAGCGTTAGGGTTACAGTGAGGATGAGGGTTAGGGTGAGGGTGAGGATTAGGGTTAGGTTTAGGGTTAGGGTGAGGTTGAGTGTTAGCATTAGGGTTAGGGTTATGGTTAGGGTTAGGTTTAGGGTTAGGATTACTGTTATTGTTAGGGTTAGGGTTAGAGTTATGGTGAGGGTGAGGGTGAGGGTGAGTGTTAAGTTTAGGGTGAGGTTTAGGGTTAGGGTTAGGATTAGGGTTAGGGTGAGGGTGAGGTTTATGATTAGATTTAGGTTTAGTTGGAGGCTTAGGTGGAGAGTTAGTGTTATGGTAAGTGTTAGGGTTAAGTTTAGGTTGAGGGTTAGGTTGAGGTTTAGGGTTAGGGTTAGAATTAGGTTTAGAATTAGGGTAATGGTGAGGGTGAGGGTGAGGTTTAGCGTTAGGCTTAGGGTTAGGCTGAGGGTGAGGGTGGGGGTGAGGATTAGGGTTAGGGTGATGGTAAGTGTTAGGGTTAGGTTTAGAGTTAGGGTTAGGGTGAGGGTTAGGGTTAGGATTAGGGTTAGTGTGAGGTTGAGTGTTAGCATTAGGGTTACGGTTAGGGATATGGTTAAGTTTAGGGTTAGGATTATTGTTATTGTTAGGGTTAGGGTTAGAGTTATGGTGAGGGTGAGGGTTGGGGTGAGGGTTAGGGTTAGGGTTAGGATGAGGTTTAGGGTTAGGGTTAGGATTAGGGTGAGGGTGAGGGTGAGGTTTAGGTTAGATTTAGGTTTAGTTGGAGGGTTAGGTCGAGGGTTAGGGTTAGGGTTAGTGTTAGGTTTAAAGTTAGGGTCAGGGTTAGGTTGAGGTTTAGGGTCAGGGTTAGGTTTAGGTTTAGGATTAGGGTTAGGGTGAGGTTGAGTGTGAGGTTTAGGGTTAGGCTTAGGCTTAGGCTTATGGTTAGGCTGAGGGTGAGGGTTGGGGTGAGGATTATGGTTAGGGTGATGGTTAGGGTTAGGGTTATGGTGAGGTTTAGTGTTAGGGTTAGGATTAGAGTTAGTGTTAGGGTGTGGGTGAGGTTTAGGGGTAGAGTTAGGGTTAGGGTGAGGGTTAGCGTTAGAATGAGGGTTAGGGTGGGGGTGACTGTAACGGTAAAGGTGAGTGTTAGGCTGAGGGTGAGGGATACAGTAAGGGTGAGGGTGAGGGTTAGGGTGAGCGTTAGGGTGAGGGTTAGGGTGAGGGTGAGGGTTAGATTGAGGAATACTGTTAGGGTTAGTGTGAAGTTTAGGGTGAGTATGAGGGTGAGTGCTAGGGAGAGGGTGAGGTTTAGGGTTCAGGTTAGAGTGAGGTTTAGGGTTAGGTTGATGGTTAGGGTTAGTGTTAGGGTTAGGGTTAGTGTAAGGGTGAGGTTAAGTCTTAGGGTGAGGGTTAGCGTTAGGGTGAAGGTAAGTGTTAGGGTGAGGGTTAGGGTTAGGGTGAGGGTTATGCTTAGGGTGAGGGTTAGGGTTAGGGTTAGGATTATTGATAGCATTAGGGTTAGGGTTAAGATTATCGTGAGGTTGAGGGTGAAGGTTAGGTTTAGGGCTAGGAAGAAGTTTAGGGATAGGCTTCTGGTTAGGGTTAGGGTCAGGGTGAGGTTTAGTGTTAGATTTAGGGGTAGGGTGAGGCTGAGGGTGAGGGTTAGGGTTAGGATTAATGTTAGGGTTAGGCTTAAGGTGAGGGTTAGGTTGAGGGTGAGGGTTAGGGTTAGGGTGAGGAGTAGGATTAGGGTTAGTGTTAGGGTGAGTGTGAGGGTTAGGGTTAGGGTTAGGGATAGGCTTAAGTTTAGGCTAAGTTTGAGGGTTAGGTTTAGGGTTAGGGTGAGTTTTAGGGTTAGGGTTAGGGTGAGTGAGAGTGTTAGGGTTAGGCTTAGGTTTAGGATTAGCCTGAGGGTGAGGGTGTGGGTTAGGGTTAGGGTGAGGGTGAGGGTTAATTTTACAGTTAGGGTTAGGGTTAAGGTGAGGTTTAGGGTTAGGATTAGGATTAAGGTTAGGGTGAGGGTGAGGTTTATGATTAGATTTAGGTTTAGTTGGAGGCTTAGGTTGAGGGTTAGGGTTAGGGTTAATGTTAGGTTGAGGTTTATGGTTTGGATTAGGGTTAGAGTTAGTGTTAGGGTGAGGTTTAGGTAGAGGGTTATGATAAGGGTTAGTTTTAGGGTTAGTGTTACGGTAAGAGTTAGGGGGATGGTTAGGATTAGGGTTAGGTTTAGGGATAGGATTAGGGCTAGAGTGATCAGGAGGGTGTGTGTTAGGTTTAGGTTTAGGGTTAGGCTTAGGATTAGGCAGAGGTTGAGGTTGAAGCTGAGCCTTACGGTTATGTGGAGGGTTAGGATGAGGGTTAGGGTTAGGATTAGGGTTAGGATAAGGGCTAGGGTGAATGTGAGGGTGAGGTTTAAGGTTATGGTTAGGGTTAGGGTTAGGGAGATTGTGAGCTTTAGGGTTAGAGTTAGGGTTAGGGTGAAGCTGAGGGTGAGGGTTAGGGTTAGGGTTAGGATTAGGATTAGGGTAAGGTTTAGGGTGAGTGTGAGGGTTACAGTTAGGCTTAGGGTTAGGCTGAGGGTGAGGGTGAGGGTGAGGGTTAGGGTTACGGTGATCGTGAGGATTAGGGTTAGGTTGAGGGTTAGGTTTAGGGTTAGGGTTAGGGTGAGGGTTAAGGTTAGGGATATGGTGAGGGTAAGCATAAGGATTAGGGTAAGGATTAGGGTTAAGGTGAGGGCAAGGTTGAGGGTGAGGGTTAGGGTTAGTGTTAGATTAAGGTTTAGGTTTAGGGTTAGGGTGAGGGTTAGGTTGAGGGTTAGGGTTACGGTGAGGGTGAAGATTAGGGGTAGGGTGAGGGTTAGGGTTAGGATTAGGGTTAGCATGAGCGTGAGTGTTAGCATTACAGTTAGGGTTAGGGTTAGGGTTAGGTTTAGGGTTAGGATTAGTGTTATTGTTAGGGTTAGGGTTAGAGTTATGATGAGGGTGAGGGTGAGGGTGAGGGTTAGGCTTAGGGTTAGGGTGAGGTTTAGGTTAGGATTAGGATTAGGGTTAGGGTGAGGGTGAAGTTTAGGTTAGATTTATGGTTAATTGCAGGGTGAGGTTGAGGGTTAGGGTTAGGATTAGTTTTAGGGTTAAGGTTAGGGTGAGAGTTAGTTTGAGATTTTGGGTTATGGTTAGGGTTAGGGTTAAGAGTAGGGTGAGGGTGAGGGTGAAGGTGAGTGTGCCGGTTAGGCTTAAGCTTAGGCTGAGGGTTAGGCTGAGGGTGACAGTGGGGTTGAAGATTAGGTTTAGGGTGATGGTTAGGGTTGGGGCTAGGGTGAGGGTTAGGGTGAGGGTTAGGTTTAGGATTAGTGTTAGGGTGAGGGCTAGGTTGAGGGTCAGGGTTAGGGTAAGGATTAGGCTTAGTTTTAGGGTTAGGCTGAGCATGAGGTTGAGGTGAGTGTTAGGGTTAGGGTGATGGTTAGGTTTACAGTTAGGGTGAGGATTAGGATGAGGTTTAGGGTTAGGGTGAGTGTTAGGGTGAGGATGTTGGTAAGGGTAAAGGTTAGGTTTAGGCTGAGGGTGAGGGTTAAGATAAGGGTGAGGGTTAGGGTTAGGGTTAGGGTTAGGTAAGTGTTAGGGTTAGGGTTAGGGTGAGCGTGAGGGATAGATTGAGGATTAGGGTTAGGGTTAGTTTGAGGTTTAGGGTGAGGATGAGGGTTAGCGTTAGGGTGAGGGTTAGGGTTAGAATTAGGGTTAGGGAGAGGGCTAGTTTGAGGATGAGGATTAGGGTTAGGCTTAGAGTTAGGGTGAGGGTTAGGATGAAGGTTAGGGTTAGGATTAGGGTTAGGGTGAGGGCTAGGGTGATGGTGAGGTTTAGGGTTAGGGTTAGGATTAGGGTTAGGGTGAGGGTGAGGTTTATGGTTACATTTAGGTTTAGTTGGAAAGTTAAGTCGAGCGTTAGGGTTAGGGTAAGGGTTAGGGTTAAGGTTAGGTTGAGGGTTAGGTTGAGGTTTAGGGTTAGGTTTAGGGTTAGGATTAGGGTTAGGGTGAGGGTGAGTGTGAGGTTTAGTGTTAAGGTTAGGCTTAGGCTTAGGCTTAGGCTGAGGGTGAGGGTGGGTGTGAGGATAAGGGTTACGGTGATGGTTTCGGTTAGGGTTAGGGTGAGAGATAGTGTTAGGGTTAGGTTTAGAGTTAGGGTTAGTGTGAGGGTGAGGTTTAGGCGTAGAGTTAGGGTTAAGTTGAGGGTTAGGGTTAGAGTGAGGGTTAGGGTGGGGGTGACCGTAAGGTTAAATGTGAGGGTTAGGCTGAGTGTGAGGGTTATAGTAAGAGTGAGGGTTAGGGTTAGGGTGAGGGATAGGGTTAGGGTGAGGGTTAGGGTGAGGGTTATGTTTAAGGTGAGGATTAGGGTTAGGGTTAGGGTTATTGTTAGCATTAGTGTTAGGGTTAAAGTTATGGTGAGGGTGAGGGTGAGGGTTATGTTTAGGGCTAGGATGAGGTTTAGGGATAGGGTTAGGGTTAGGGTTAGGGTCAGGGTGAAGTTTAGTGTTATAGTTAGGGTTAGGGTGAGGCTGAAGGTGAGGGTTAGGGTTAGGATTAATGTTAGGGTTAGGCTTAAGGTGAGGGTTAGTTTGAGGGTGAGGGTTAGGGTAAGGGTTAGGAGTTGGATTAGGGTTAGTGTTAGGGTGAGTGTACGAGTTATTGTTAGGGTTAGGGATAGGCTTAGTGTTAGGCTGAGGTTGATGGTGAGGGTTAGGGTTAGGGTGAGATTGAGGGTTAGGGTTAGGGTGAGTGTGAGGTTTAGGGTTAGGGTTACGCTTAGGATTAGGCTGAGGGTGAGGTGTGGTTTAAGTTTAGGGTGACGGTTAGGGTTATGGGGAGGGTTAGGATGAAAGTTCGCGTTAGGATTAGGGTGAGGGTGAGGGTGACTGTGTGTGTTATGGTTATGTTTAGGGTTAGGCTTAGGTTTAGCTTGAGGGAGAGGTTGAGGATGAGGGCTAGGGTGAGTGTAAGGTTTAGGGTTAGGTTTAGTGTGAGGGTTAGGGTTAGGTTAAGGGTGAGAGTTAGGGTTCGGTTTAAGTTTAGGGTTAGGTTGAGGGTTTGGGTTCAGATTAGGGTTAGGGTGAGGGTGAGCGTGTGGGTTAGGTTTAGTGTTAGGGTGAGCTTTAGGGTTAGGATTAGGGTTAGGGTTAGGGCTATTGTGAGGGTGAGGTATAGAGTTAGGGTTAGGGTGA
This sequence comes from Dipodomys merriami, assembly GCF_024711535.1. Lineage (NCBI taxonomy): Eukaryota > Metazoa > Chordata > Mammalia > Rodentia > Heteromyidae > Dipodomys > Dipodomys merriami. Next base: position 70,915 of record NW_027206456.1, read on the forward strand.
GGTTTAGGGTTAGGGTTAGTGTTAGATTTAGGGTTAAGTTGAGGGTGAGGGTTAGGCATAGGGTAAGGATTAGTTTTGCGGTAAGGGTTAGGGTGGGTGTGAGCGTTAGGATTAGGGTTAGGCTTAGTGTTAGGCTGAGCTTGAGGTTTAGGGTTAGGTTGAGAGTTAGAGTTAGGGTTAGGGTTTGGGTGAGGTTTAAGGTTAGGGTTAAGGTGAGGGTAAGGATGATGATTAGGGTTAAGATTACGGTTAGGGTGAGGGCTAGGGTGAGGCTGAGGGTTAGGGTTAGTGTTAGATTAAGGTTTGGGGTTAGGGTTAGTGTTAGGGTGAGGGTTAGGTTGAGGGTTATGGTTACAGTGAAGGTGAGGATTAGGGTTAGTGTGAGGGTTAGGGTTAGGATTAGGGTTAGCATGAGGGTGTGTGCTAGTATTAGGGTTAGGGTTAGGGTTAGGTTTCGGGTTAGGGTTAGTGTTATTGTTAGGGGTATGGTTAGAGTTATGGTAAGGGTGAGGGTGAGGGTTAGGGTTAGGATTAGGGTGAGGTTTAGGGTTAGGGTTAGGATTTGGGTTAGGGTGTGGGTGAGGATTAGGGTTAGATTTAGGTTAGTTGGATGGTTAGGTCGAGGGTTAGGGTTAGGGTTAGTTTTAGGGTTAAGGATAGGGTGAGGGTTAGGGTGAGGTTTAGGGTTATGGTTAGGATTAGGGTTAGGATTGGGGTGAGGGTGAGTTTGAGGGTTATGGTTATGGCTAGGCTTAGGTTTAGGGTAAGGCTGAGGGTGAGGGTGGGGGTGAGGATTACGTTTAAGGTGATGGTTAGGGTTAGGGTTAGTTTTAGTTTAGGATGAGGTTTAGGATTAGGATTAGGTTTAGGGTGAGGGCTAGGGTGAGGGTGAGGTTTAGGGTTAGGGTGATGGTTAGGTTTACGGTTGGGGTGAGGGTTAGGATGAGGTTTAGGGTTAGGGTGAGGGTTAGTGTGAGGATGATGGTAAGGGTAATTGTGAGGTTTCGGCTGAGGGTGAGGGTTAAGATAAGGGTGAGTGTTAGGGTTAGGTATAGGGTTAGGGTAAAGGTCAGGGTTAGGATTAGTGTGAGGGTTAGATTGAGGATTAGGGTTAGGGTTAGTCTGAGGTATACGGTGAGGATGAGGGTTAGGATTAGGGTAAGGGTGAGAGTTAGGATGAGGGTGAGGATTAGGGTTAGGATTAGGTTTAAGGTGACTTTTGGGATTAGTGTGAGGATTAGGGTTAGTTTGAGGGTTAGTGTTAGTGTTAGGGTGAGGGTAAGTGTTAGGGAGAGGGTTAGGTTTAGGGTGAGTGTTATGTTTAGGGTGAGGGTTTGGGTTAGGTTTAGGGTTACTGTTAGGTTTAGGGTTAGGGTTACGGTTATGGTGAGGGTGAACGTTAGGTTTAGGGTTACAGTGAGGTTTAGTGTTAGGGTTAGGGTAAGAGTAAGGGTTAGGTTGAGGGTGAGGTTTAGGGGTACAATTTTAGTTAGGGTGAGGGTTAGGGTTAGTGTGCCGGTTAGCGTCGGGGGGACTGTAAGGGTAAAGTTGACGTTTAGGCTGAGGGTGAGGGTTACGTTAAGGGTGAGGGTTAGGGTTAGGGTGAGGGTTAGTGTTAGCGTTAGGCTGAGGTTGAGTGTTAGATTGAGGATTAGTGTTAGGGTTAGTGGGAGGTTTATGGTGAGGATGAAGGTTAGGTTTAGCCTGAAGGCTAGGGTGAGGTTGAGGGTTAGGGTTAGTGTTAGGGTGAGGTTTAGGGTTAGGGTGATGTTTAGGGTTAGTGTTAGGGTTAATGTTAGGATTAGGTTTAGTGTTAGGTTGAGGGTAAGTTTTAGGGTGAGTTTTACGGTTAGGGTGAGGGTTATAGTTAGGGTGAGGGTTAGGGTTAGGATAAGTGTAAGGGTGAGGTCTAGGCTAAGGGTTAGGGTGAGGGTTAGGGTTAGGGATAGGATGAGGTTTAGGATTAGGTTTAGGGTGAGGGTGAGTGTGAGGGTTAGGATTCGGGTTAGCATTAGGCTTAGAGTTAGGATGAGGGTTAGGGTGAGGGTTTGGGTGAGGCTGAGGCTGAGGATTAGGGTTAGGTTAAGGTTTAGTGTTAGTGTTCGGGTTAGTGTTAGCGTTACAGTGAGGGTTGGGGTTAGGGTTAGGGTTAGGGTTAGGCTTAGAGTTAGGGACAGGGTTAGAATGAGGATTAGGTTTATGATTAGGGTTAAGGTGAGGGTGAGGATTAGGGTTAGTGTTAGGGTAAGGTTTAGGGTTAGGGTTAGGGTTAGGGTAAGGGTTAGGATGAGGGTTAGGGTTATGGTGAGGGTGATGGCTAGGGTTAGGGTGAGGGTTAGGGTTAGGATTAGGGTTAGGGTGAGGTTGATTGTTAGCTTTATGTTTAGGGTTAGGTTTAGGGTTAGGATTACTGTTATTGTTAGGGTTAGGGTTATAGTTATGGTGAGGGTGAGGGTAAGGGTGAGTGTTAGGGTTAGGGTGAGGTTTAGGGTTAGGGTTAGGTTTAGGGTTAGGGTGAGGGTGAGGTTTATGGTTAGATTTAGGTTATTTGGAGGGTTAGGTCGAGAGTTAGGGTTAGGGTAAGTGTTAGGGTTAAGGTTAGAGTGAGGGTTAGGTTGTGGTTTAGGGTTAGGTTAGACTTAGGGTGAGGGTAAGGTTTATGGTTACATTTCGGTTATTTGGAAGGTTAGGTCGAGAGTTTGGGTTAGGGTAAGGGTTAGGGTTAAGGTTAGGATGAGGGTTAGGTTGAGGTTTAGGTTTTCCGTTAGGTTTAGGGTCAGGATTAGGGTTAGGGTGAGGGCGAGTGTGAGGTTTAGGGTTAGGGTTAGGCTTAGGCTTAGGGTTAAGCTGAGGGTGAGGGTGGGGGTGAGGATTAGGGTTAGGGTGATGGTTAGGGTTAGGGTTAGGTTGAGGGTTAGTGTTAGAGTTAGGGTTAGAGTTAGGGTTAGGCTGAGGGTGAGGTTTCAGGGTAGAGTTATGGTTAAGGTGAGGGTTAGGGTTAGAGTGAGTGTTATCGTGGGGGTGACGGTAAGGGTAAAGTTGAGGTTTAGGCTGAGGGTGAGGGTTACGGTAAGGGTGAGGGTAAGGGTTAGGGTGAGGGTTAGTGTTAGTGTTTGGGTGAGTTTGACGGTTAGATTGAGGATTAGTGTTAGGGTTAGTGTGAGGTTTATGGTGAGGATGAGAATTAGGGTTAGTGTGAAGGCTATGGTGAGGGTGAGGGTTAGGTTTAGTGTTAGGGTGAGGTTTAGGTTTAGGGTGATGTTTAGGGTTAGTGTGAGTGTTAGTGTTAAGGTTAGTGTTAGTGTTAGGTTGAGGGTAAGCATTAATGTGAGGGTTAGTGTTAGGGTGAGGTTTATGGTTAGTGTGAGGGTTAGGAATAGGATAAGTGTAAGGGTGAGGGCTAGGCTGAGGGTTAGGGTGAGTGTTAGGGTTAGGGATAGGCTTAAGTTTAGGATTAGGTTTAGGTTGAGTGTGAGTGTGAGGGTTAGGATTAGGGTTAGAGTTAGGCTTAGAGTTAAGAGGAGGGTTAGGGTTAGGGTTTGGGTTAGGGTAAGGGTGAGGCTGAGGATTAGGGTTAGGTTTAGTTTTAGGTTTAGGGTTAGTGTTAGTGTTAGGGTTAGTGTTAGTGTTACAGTGAGGGTTGGGCTTAGGTTTAGGGTTAGGGTTAGGCTTAGAGTTAGGGTGATTGTTAGGATGAGAATTAGGTTACAATTAGGGTTAGGGTGAGGGCTAGGGTGAAGATGAGGTTTAGGGTAAGTGTTAGGCTAAGGTTTAGGGCTAGGGTTAGGGTGAGGGTGATGGTTAGGTTTAGGATTAGGGTTAGGTTTAGGATTAGGGTTAGGGTGAGGTTGAGTGTTAGCATTAGGTTTAGGGTTAGGGTTAGGGTTTGGTTTAGGGTTAGGATTACTTATTGTTAGGGTTAGGGTAAGAGTTATGATGAGGGTGAGGGTGAGGGTGAGTGTTTGGATTAGAATGAGGTTGAGGTTTAGGGTTAGGTTTAGGAGTAGGATTAGGGTTAGTGTAAGTGTGAATGTGAGGGTTAGGGTTAGGTTTAGGCATAGGCTTCTGGTTTTGCTGAGGTTGAGGGTGAGGGTTAGGGTTAGGGTGAGGTTTAGGGTTAGGGATTGGGTGAGTGTGAGGGTTAGGTTTAGGGTTAGGCTGAGCATGAAGGTGTGGGTTAGGTTTAGGGTTAGTGTTAGGTGAGGTTTAGGTTTTGGGTTAGGGTTAGAGTTAGGGTTAGGGTGAGGGTGAGGTTTAGGGTAAGAGTTAGGGTTAGGGTGAGGTTTAGGTTGAGGATTAGGGTAAGGGTTAGTTTTAGGTTTGGGGTTGGGGTCATAGTTAGGGGGAGTGTTAGGGTTAGACTTAGGTTTAGGGACAGGATTATGGTTAGAGTGAGCGTGAGTGTGTGTGGTAGGTTTAGGTTTAGGGTTAGGCTGAGGGTTAGGCTAAGGGTGAGGTTGAGGGTGAGGGTTAGGTTAAGGGGGAGTGTTAGGGTGAGGGTTAGGTTTAGGGTAAGGGCTAGGGTGAGTGTGAGGGTGAAGTTTAATGTTAGGCTTAGGGTTAGGGTTAGGGTGAGGGTGAGGTTTAGGGTTAGTGTTAGGGTTAGGGTGAGGGTTAGCGTTAGGGTTATTGTTACGTTTAGGGTTTGGTTTAGGGTGAGGGTTAGGGTGAGGGTGAGTGTTAGGATTAGGATTATGGTTAGGGTTAGGCTGAGGTTGAGGGTGAGGGTGAGGGTTAGGGTTAGGGTGAAGGCTAGGGTGAGGGTGAGGGTTAGGGTTAGTGTTAGAGTGAGTGTTAGGGTTAGGGTGACGTTTAGGGTTAGTGTGAGAGTTAGTGTTAGAGGTAGGCTTAGTGATAGTGTGAGGGTAAGTGTTAGGGTGAGGGTTAGGGTTAGGGTGAGGTTTATGGTTATGGTGAGGGTAAGGGTTAGGATAAGTGTAAGGGTGAGGACTAGGCTGAGGGTTAGGGTGAGGTTTAGGGTTACTTATAGGGTTAGGTTTAGGATTATCGTTAAGGTTAGGGTGAGTGTGAGGGTTAGGATTAGGGTTAGGGTTAATCTTAGAGTTAGGATGTGGGTTAGGGTTACGGTTTCTATTAGGGTGAGGGTGAGGCTGAGGATTAGGATTAGGTTTAGTGTTAAATTTAAGGTTAGGTTAAGGGTTAGGGTTAGTGTTAGGGTCAGTGTTAGGGTTACAGTGAGGGTTGGAGTTAGGATTAGGGTTAGGCTTAGAGTTAGGGTGAGGGTTAGGATAAGGATTAGGTTTACAACTAGGGTTTTGGGTGAGAGCTATGGTGAAGTTGAGGATTAGGGTTAGTGTTAGGGTAAGGTTTAGCTTTAGGGTTAGGTTTAGGGTGAGGGTTAGGATGAGGGTTAGGGTTACAGTGAGAGTTAGGGTAAGGGTTAGGCTTAGGGTTAGGGTTAGGGTTAGGGTTAGGTTGAGGTTGAGTGTTAGCGTTAGTTTTAGGTTAGGGTTAGGGTTAGGTTTAGGTTTAGGATTACTGTTATTGTTAGGGTTAGGGTTAGAGTTATGGTGAGGGTGAGGGTGAGTGTTAGGAATAGGGTGAGGATTAGGGTTAGGGTTAGGATTAGCGTTAGGTTGAGCTTGAGGTATAGGTTTAGATTTAGGTTTAGTTGGAGGGTTTCTTCGAGGGTTAGGGTTCGGTTAAGTGTTAGGGTTAAAGTTAGGTGAGGGTTAGGTTGAGGTTTAGGGTTAGGTTTAGGGTTAGGATTAGGTTAGGGTGAGGGTGAGTGTGAGGTTTAGGTTTAGGTTTAGGCTTAGGCTTAGGGTTAGGCTGAGGGTGATGGTGTGGGTGAGGATTAGGGTTAGGGTGATGGTTACAGTTAGGGTTAGGGTGAGGGTTAGTATTAGGCTCAGGGTTAGAGTTAGGGTAAGGGTGAGGGTGAGGTTTAGTGGTAGAGTTATGGGTAGGGGGAGGGTTAGGGTTAGAGTGAGGGTTATGGTGTGGGTGACATTATGGGTAAAGGTGAGGGTTAAGCTGAGGTTGAGGGTTAGGGGAAAGGTGATGTTTAGGGTTTGGGTGAGGGTTAGGGTTAGGGATAGGGTGAGGGTGAGGGTTAGATTGATTATTAGTGTTAGGGTTAGTGTGAAGTTTAGGGTGAGGATGAGGATTAGGGTTAGGGCGAGGTCTAGCGAGAAGGTGAGGTTTAGGGTTAGTGTTAGGGTGAAGTTTATGGTTAGGGTAATGTTTAGGGTTAGTGTGAGGTTTAGTGTTAGGGTTAGGGTTAGTATTAGGGTGAGGGTAAGCGTTATGGTGATGGTTAGGGTGAGGGTTAGGGTTAGGGTTAGTGTTATTGTTAGTGTTAGGTTTAGAGTTAAAGTTATGGTGAGGGTGAGGGTTAGGGATAGGGGTAGGATGACGTTTAGGGATAGGGTTAGGTTTAGGGTTAGGGTCAGGGTGAGGTTTAGCGTTACAGTTAGGGTTAGGGTGAGGCTGAGGGTGAGAGTTCGTGTTAGAATTATTGTTAGGGTCAGGCTTAAGGTGAGGTTTAGGGTTAGGGTTAGTGTTAGGGTGAGGGCTAGGGTGAGGATGAGGTTTAGGTTTAGGTTCAGGGTGAGGTTTAGTGGTATAGTTAGTGTTAGGGTGAGGCTGAAGGCGAGGGTTAGGGTTAGGATTAATATTAGGCTTAGCCTTAAGTTGAGGTTTAGGTTGAGGGTGAGGTTTAGGATTAGGGTTAGTAGTAGGATTAGGGTTAGGGATAGGCTTAGGGTTAGGCTGAGGTTGAGGGTGAGGGTTAGGGTTAGGGTGAAATTTAGGGTTAGGTTTAGGGTGAGTGTGAGGGTTAGGGTTAGAGTTAGCCTTAGGATTATGCTGAAGGTGAGGGTTTTGGTTAGTGTTAGTGTTAGGGTTAGGGTTATGGGGAGGGTTAGGATGAGGGTTAGGGTTAGGGTGAGGTTTAGGGTGAGGGTGAGTGTGTGTGTTAGGGTTAGGTTTAGGGTTAGGCTTAGGGTTAGGCTGAGGGTGAGGTTAGGGTTAGGCTTAGGCTTAGGCTTAGGCTTAGGGTAAGGCTGAGAGTGAGGGTGAGGCTGAGGGTTAGTGTTAAGCTGAGAGTTATGGTAAGGGTTAGGGGGAGGGTTAGGAAAAGGGATAGGGTTAGGATTAGGGTTGGGTGGGGCTAGGGTGAGAATGAGTTTTAGGGTTAGGGTTAGCTTGAGGGTTAGGATTATTTTAAAGGTGAGAGTTAGTATTCGGGTTAAGTTTAGGGTTAGGTTGAGGGTTAAGGTAAGGTTTACAGTGAGGGTGAGGGTTAGGGTTAGACTGAGGGTTAGGGTTCGGATTAGGGTTAGGGTGAGCATGAGGGTTATGGTTAGTGTTAGGGTGAGGGTTAGGATGAGGGTTAGGGTTAGGATTAGTGTTAGGGTGAGGGCTAGGGTGAGGGTGAGGTTTAGGTTTAGGGTTAGAGTTAGGGTGAGTTTTAGGTTTAGAGGTAGGGTTACTGTTAGGGTGAGGGTGACGTTTAAGGTTAGAGTTCGGGGTAGGATGAGGCTGAGGTTGAGCGTTAGGGTTAGGGTTAGTGTTAGATTTAGGGTTAATGTGAGGGTTAGGTTCAGGGTGAGGGTTAGGCTTAGGGTTAGGATTAGGTTTAGGGTAAGGGTTAGGGTGAGTGTCAGCATTACTGCTAGGGTTAGGGTTTGGCTTAGGGTTAGGCTGAGGGTTCGGGTTAGGGTTCGGTTATGTTTATTGTTAGGGTGAGGGTTAGGGTTAGGTTTAAGGTGAGCATGAGGTTTTTGGTTACTTTGAGGATTACCTTTAGGGTTAAGGCTAGGCTGAGGGTTAATTTTAGGGTGATGATGAGGGTAAGGATGAGGATTAGGGTTAGGATTAGGGTTAGGGTGAGGGCTAGGGTGAGGGTGAGGGTTAGGGTTAGTGTTAGATTAAGGTTTAGGGTTAGGGTTAGGGTGAGGGTAAGTTTGAGGGTTAGGGTTCCGGTCAGGGTGATGATTAGGGTTAGGGTGAGGGTTCGGTTTAGGATTAGTTTTAGCCTGAGGTTGAGTGTTAGGATTAGTGTTAGGGTTAGGGTTAGGGTTAGGTTTAGGGTTAGGATTAGTGTTTTTGTTAGGGTTATGGTTAGAGTTATGGTGAGGGTGAGGGTGAGGGTGAGGGTAAGGGTTAGGGTTAGGGTGAGGTTTAGGGTTAGGGTTAGGATTAGGGTTAGGGTGAGGGTGAGGGTTATGGTTAGGGTGAGTGTTAGGGTTAGGTTTAGGGTGAGAGGTAGGTTTCGGTTATGTTTAGGATTAGGGTGAGGGTTAGAGTTAGGGTTATTGTGACCATGAGGTTTAGGGTTATGTTGAGGATTAGGCTTAGGGTTAGGGCTAGGGTGAGGGTTAAGTTTAGGTTAGGGTGAGGGTAAGGATGAGGATTAGGTTTAGGATTAGGGTTAGGGTGAGGGCTAGGCTGAGGGTGAGGGTTAGGGTTAGTGTTAGATTAAGGTTTAGGGTTAGGGTTTTGGTTAGGGTGAGGGTTAGGTTGAGGGTTAGGTTTATGGTGCGGGTAAGGATTAGGGTTAGAGTGAGGGTTAGGGTTAGGATTAGGGTTAGCATGAGAGGGAGTGTTAGGATTACAGTTAAGGTTAGGATTAGAATTAGGATTAGTGTTATTGTTAGGTTTAGGTTTTGAGTTATGGTGTGGGGGAGAGTGAGGGTGAGGTTTAGGGTTAGGGTTAGTGTGAGGTTTAGGGTTAGGGTTAGGATTAGAGTTAGGGTGAGAGTGAGGATGAGGGTTATTGTTAGGGTGAGGGTTAGGGTTAGGGTTAGGTGCAGGGTTAGGATGAGGGTTAGGGTAAGGATTAGGGTTAGGGTGATGGCTAGGGTGACGGTGAGGTTTAGGGTTAGGGTTAGGGTTAGGGTGAGGGTGAGGTTTAGGGTTAGAATTAGGGTTAAGCTGAGGTTGAGGGTGAGGGTTAGTGTTAGGTTTAGGATTAGGATTAGGGTAAGGGTTAGGGTGAGTGTGAGGTTAGGTTTAGGATTAAGGTTAGGCTTAGGGTTACACTGAGAATGAGGGTGAGGGTGAGGTTTAGGGTTAGGATTAGGGTTATGGTGAGGTGAGTGTGTGTGTTAGAGTTAGGTTTAGGGTTAGGCTTAGGGTTAGGCTGATGTTGAGGTTGAGGGTAAGGGTTAGGGTTAGGGTGAGGGTTAAGGTAAGGGTTGGGGGAGGGTTAGGATGAGGTTTAGTGTTAGGATTAAGGTTAGGGTGAGGGCTAGAGTGAGGGTGAGGTTTAGGTTTAGGGTCAGGGTGAGGTTTAGTGTTAGAGTTAGTGTTAGGGTGAGGCTGACGGTGAGGGTTAGGGTTAGGATTAATGTTAGCGTTATGCTTAAGCTGAGGTTTAGGTTGAGGGTGAGGATTAGGGTTAGGGTTAGGGAAAGGCTTAGGGTTATTCTGAGGTTGAGGGTGAGGGTTAGGGTTAGTGTGAGGTTTAGGGTTAGGGTTAGGGTAAGTGTGAGGGTTAGGGTTAGGCTTAAGCTTAGGATTATGCTGAGCGTGAGGGTGAGGTTTAGTGTTAGGATTAGTGTTAGTGTTATGGGGAGGGTTAGGATGAGCGTTAGGGTTGAGGTGAGGTTTAGGTTGAGGGTGAATGTGTGTGTTAGGGTTACATTTAAGATTATGCTTAGGGTTAGGCTGAAGGTGAGCTTGAGGCTGAGGTTTAGTTTTAGGGTGAGGGTTAGGATAAGGTTTAGGGGGATGGTTAGGAAAAGGGATAGGGTTAGGATTAGGGTTGGGTGAGGCTAGGGTGAGAATGAGGTTTAGGGTTAGGGTTAGCTTGAGGGTTAGGATTATGGTAAGTGTGAGAGTTAGTGTTCGGGTTAAGTTTAGGGTTAGGTTGACGTTAAGGTAAGGGTTACGGTGAGGGTGGGGGTTAGGGTTAGGTTGAGGGTGAGGGTTCGGATTAGGGTTAGGGTGATCATGAGGGTTATGGTTAGTGTTAGGGTGAGTGTTAGGATGAGGGTTAGGATGAGGGTTAGCGTTAGGATTATTGTTAGGGTGAGGGCTAGGGTGAGGGTGAGTTTTAGGGTTAGGGTTAGGGTTAGGGTGAAGTTTAGGGTTAGGGTTTGGCTTAGTGTTAGATTTAGGGTTAGGCTGAGGGTTAAGTTGAGGGTAAGGGTTAGGGTAGGTTTAGGATTAAGGTTAGGGTAAGGGTTAGGGTGAGTGTGAGCATTAGGGCTAGGGTTAGGGTTTCGCTTAGGATTAGGCTGAGGGTGATGGTGAGGATGAGGGTTAGGGTTAGTGTTAGATTAAGGTTTAGGGTTAGGGTTAGAGTTAGGGTGAGAGTCAGTGTACGGTTATGTTTTGGGTTAGGGTGAGTGTTAGGGTTAGGGTTAAGGTGAGCATGAGGTTTAGGGTTACGTTGAGGATTAGGCTTAGGGTTAGGGCTAGGGTGAGGGTTAAGGTTAGGTTAGGGTGAGGGTAAGGATGAGGACTAGGGTTAGGATTAGGTTTAGGGTGAGGCCTAGGGTGAGGGTGAGGGTTAGGGTTAGTGTTAGATTAAGGTTTAGGGTTAGAGGTATTGGGTGAGTTTTAGGGTACGGCTAGGTTTAGGGTTAGGGTGAGGGTTAAAGTGAGCATGAGGTTTAGGTTTACGTTGAGGATTCGGGTTAGGGTTAGGGCTAGGGTGAGGGTTAAGGTTAGGGTTAGGGTGAGGGTAAGGATGAGGATTAGGGTTAGGATTAGGGTTAGGGTGAGGGCTAGGGTGAGGGTGAGGGTTAGGGTTACTGTTAGATTAAGGTTAAGGATTAGGGTTAGGGTAAGGGTTAGGTTGAGTGTAGGTTTACAGTGAGGGTGAGGATTATGGTTAGGGTGAGGGTTAGGGTTAGGATTAGGGTTAGCATGAGGGTTAGTGTTAGGATTACAGTTAGGGTTATGGTTCGGTTTAGGTTTATGGTTAGGATTAGTGTTATTGTTAGGGTTAGGGTTAGAGTAATTGGAAGGGTGAGGGTGAGGTTGAGGGTTAGGGTTAGGGTTAGGGTGAAGTTTACGGTTAGGGTTAGGATTAGGGTTAGTGTGAGGGTGAGGTTTAGGGTTAGATTTAGGGTTAGTTGGAGGGTTAGGTAGGTTTAGGGTTAGGGTTAGTTTTAGGGTTAAGGTTAGGGTGAGGGTTAGGTTGAGGTTTAAGTTTATGGTTACGGTTAGGGTTAGGATCAGGATGAGGGTGAGGGTGAGTGTGAGGGTTAAGATTAGGGTTAGGCTTAGGCTGAGGGTGAGGGTGGCGGTGAGGGTGGCGGTGAAGATTAGGTTTAGTGTGATGGTTAGGTTTGGGGATAGGGTGAGTGTTAGGATGAGGGTTAGGATTAGGATTAGGGTTAGGGGGAGGGCTAGGGTGAGGGTGAGGGTTAGGGTAAGGATTAAGCTTAGGCTTAGGGTTATGCTGAGCGAGTGGTTGAGGGTGAGAGTTAGGGTGAGTTTGATGGTTAGGTTTACGGTTATGGTGAGGGTTAGGATGAGGTTTAGGGTGAGGGTTAGGGTGAGGATGATGGTAAGGATAAGTTGAGGTTTAGTCTGAGGGTGAGGGTTAAGATAAGGGTGAGGGTTAGGGTTTAGTTTAGGGTTATGGTAGGGGTTAGGGTTAGGGTTAGGTTGAGGGTTAGATTGAGGATTAGGGTTAGGGTTCGTGTGAGGCTAGGGTGAGGGTGAGGTTTACAGTTTGGTTTAGGGTGAGGTTTAGGGATAGGATTAGTTTTAGGGTTGGGGTGAGGGTGAGGTTTAGGGTTAGAGTTAGATTTAGGGGGATGGTTAGGGTGAGGTTTATGGTTATTGTTATTTTTAGGTTTTTGGGATGGTGAGGGTTAATTTGAGGTTTAGGGATAGGGTTAGGTTTAGTATTAGGGTTAGGGTGAGGGTGAGGGTGACCGTTAGGGTGAGGGCTAGGCTTAGGCTTAGGCTTAGGCTGAGGGTGAGGGTGGGGGTGAGAATTAGGGTTAGGGTGATGGTTTGGGTTAGGGTTAGTGTTATTGTTAGGTTTAGGGTTAGAGTTTCGGTGAGGGTGAGGGTGTGGGTGAGGGTTAGGGTTCGGATTAGGGTGTGGTTTACGGTTAGGGTTAAGGTTAGTGTTAGGGTGAGGTTTAGGGTTAGATATAGGGTTAGGGTAAGGGTTAGGGTTAGAGTTAGTGATAGGGTTAGTGTTAGAATTATGTTGAGAGTGAGGGTTAGGTTGAGGTTTAGGGTTAGCGTTATGGTGAGGGTTAGTGTGAGGGTTAGTATTACGGTTAGGGTTATTGTTAGGGTGAGGGTAAGTTTTAGGGTGAGAGTTTGGGTTAGGGTGAGGGTTACTGTTATGGTGAGTGTTAGGATTAGCGTTAGGGTTATTGTTAGGCTTAGGTTTAGGGTTTTGGTTACAGTGAGGGTGAGTTATAGGGTTAGTGTTAGGGTGAGGTTTAGGGTTTGGGTTAGGGTTAGAATGAGGGTTACGATGAAGGTGAGTTTGCTGTTAGAGTTAGGGTGATGGTGACGGTTAAGGTTAGGATTTGGGTTAGGGTGAGGGCGAGTGTGAGTGTTAGGATTAGGTTTAGGTTTCGGCTAAGAGTTAGGCAAAGGGTGAGGTTGAGGGTGAAGTTTAGGGTTAGGATTAGGGTTAGTGTGAGAGTGAGGGCGACGGTTTGATTTAGTGTTAGGGTGAGGGTTAGGGTGAGTGTTAGGATTAGGGTTAGGGTTAGGTTGAGGGTTTGGGTTAGGGTAAGAGTTAGGGTTCGGTTAAGTTCAGGGTTAGGGTGAGTGTTTGGGTTAGGGTTATGGTGAGCATTAGGGTTAGGGTTAGGTTGAGGGTTTGGGTTAGGTTAAGGATGAGGGTTAGTTTTAGGGTTAGGTTTAGGGTTAGGATGAGGACAAGGGTTACGATTAGTGTTAGGGTGAGGGATAGGGAGAGGGTGAGAACTAGGATTTGTGTTAGGTTAAGGTTTAGGTTAAGGGATAGGCTTAAGGTGAGGGTTATTATGAGGGTTAGGGTTACGGTGAGGGTGAGGTTAGGGTTAAGGTGAGGGTTAGGGTTAGGATTAGGGTTAGGGTTAGGGTGAGTGTGAGGTTTAAGGTTAGATTTAGGGTTAGGGTGAAGCTGAGGGTGAGTGTTAGGGTTCCAGTTAGTGTTAGGTTTAGGGTTAGTGAAAGGGTCAGGGTTAGAGTGAAGGTAAGTGTAAGGGTTAGGGTTAGGGTTAAGGTTAGGGGGAGGGTTAGGATGAGGGTTAGTATTAGGATTAGGGTTAGGGTGAGGGCTAGGGTGAGGGTGAGGTTTAGGGTTAAGGTTAGGGTGAGCTTTAGGGTTAGGATTAGTGTTAGGGTTAGGGTGAGGCTGAGGTTTAGGGTTAGAGTTAGGGTTAAGGTGAGGCTGAGGGTGAGGGTTAGGGTTAGGTTTAGGATTAGGATTAGGGTAAGGGTTAGGTGAGTGTGAGAGTTAGGGTTAGGTTTAGAGTTAGGATCAAGCTGAGCTTGAGCTTTAGGGTTACGTTGAGGATTAGGGTTAGGGTTAGGGCTAGGGTGAGGGTTAAGTTTAGGGTTAGGGTGAGGGTAAGGATGAGGATTAGGGTTAGGATTAGGGTTAGGGTGAGGGCTAGGGTGAGGCTGAGGGTTAGGGTTAGAGTTAGATTAAGGTTTAGGGTTAGGGTTGCGGTTAGGGTGAGGGTTAGGTTGAGGGTTAGGGTTTCGGTGAGAGTGAGGATTATGGATAGTGTAAGGGTTAGGGTTAGGATTAGGGTTAGCATGAGAGTGAGTGTTAGGATTAGGGTTAGGGTTTGGGTTAGGTTTAGGGTTAGGATTAGTGTTATTGTTTGGGTTAGGGTGAGAGTTGTGGTGAGGGTGAGGGTGAGGGTGAGGCTTACGGATAGGGTTAGGGTGAGGTTTAGGATTAGGGTTAGGGTGAGGGTGAGGTTTAGGGTTAGATTTAGGGTTAGTAGGAGGGTTAGGTCGAGGGTTAAGTTTAGGGTTAGTTTTAGGGTTAAGGTTAGGGAGAAGGTTAGGTTGAGGTTTAGGGTTATGGTTAAGTTTAGGGTTAGGATTAGGGTGAGGGTGAAGGTGAGTGTGAGGGTTAGGCTTAAGGTTAGGCTGAGTGTGAGGGTGGAGGTGAAGATTAGGTTTAGGGTGATGTTTAGGATTAGGGCTAGGATGAGTTTTAAGATGAGGGTTAGGATTACTATTCTGGTTAGTGCGAGGTCTAGGGTTAGGGTGAGGGTTAGGGTAAAGTTTAGGCTTAAGCTTAGGGTTAGGCTGAGCATGAGGTTGAGGGTGAGGTTTAGGGTTAGGGTGATGGTTATGTTTACGGTTAGGGTGAGGGTTGGGATGAAGTTTAGGGTTAGGGTGAGAGTTAGGGTGAGGATGATGGTAAGGGTAAGGGTAATGTTTACGTTGAGGTTGAGTGTTAATGTGAGGGTGAGGGTTAGGGTAAAGTTTAGGGTTAGGGTTAGGGTTAAGGTTAGGTTTAGGGTGAGGGTTAGGGTTAGGATTAGGGTTAGGGTGAGGTTGAGTGTTAGCATTAGGGTTAGGGTTAGGTTTAGGGTTAGGGTTAGGATTAGTGTTCTTGTTAGGGTTAGGGTTAGAGTTATGGTGAGGGTGAGGGTTAGGGTTAGTGTTAGGGTTAAGGTTAGGGTGAGGATTAGGTTGAGGTTTAGGGTTAGGGTTAGGTTTAGGGTTAGGATTAGGTTTAGGGTGAGGGTGAGTGTGAGTTTTAGGGTTAGGGTTAGGCTTTTGCTTAGGGTTAGGCTGAGGGTGAGGATTAGGGTTAGGGTGATGTTTAGGGTTAGGGTTATAGTGAAGGATAGTGTTACGGTTAGGGTTACAGTTAGGATTAGGGTGACGATGAGGTTTAGGGGTAGAGTTAGGGTTAGGGTGAGGGTTAGCATTAGAGTGAGGGTTAGGGTGACGTTGACGGTAAGGATAAAGGTGAGGGTTAGGCTGAAGTTGAGGTTACAGTAAGGGTGAGGGTTAGGGTTAGGGTGAGGGTTAGGGTGAGGGTTCAGGTGAGGGTGAGGGTTAGATTGAGGATTAGTGTTAAGGTTAGTGTGAAGTTTAGGGTGAGGATGAGGGTTAGGGTTAGGGTGAGGGCTGGGAGAGGGTCAGGTTTAGGGTTAGTGTTAGGGTGAGGTTTACGGTTAGGATGATGGTTAGTGTTAGTGTGAGGGTTAGTGTTAGGTTTAGGGTTAGTGATAGGGTGAGGGTAAGTGTTAGGGTGAGGGTTAGGGTTAGGGTGAGTTTTATGGTTAGGGTGAGGGTTACGGTTAGGATTAGGATTATTGTTATCTTTAGCGTTAGGGTTTCGGTTATGGTGAGTATGAGGATTACATTTATGGCTAAAATGAGTTTTAGGGATAGGGTTATGGTTAGGGTTAGGGTCAGGTTTATGTTTTGTGTTAGAATTACGGTCTGGGTGAGGCTGAGGTTGAGGGTTAGGGTTAGGATTAATGTTAGGGATAGGCTTAAGGTGAAGGTTAAGTTGAGGGTGAGGGTTAGAGTTAGGGTTAGGAGTAGGATTAGGGTTACTTTTAGGGTGAGTGTGAAGGTTAGGATTAGGGTTAGGGATAGGCTTAGGGTTAGGCTGAGGTTGAGGGTAAGGTTTAGGGTTAGGGTTAGGGTTAGGATGAGTGTGAGTGTTATTGTTAGTATTAGGGTTAGGGTGAGGGTGAGTGTGTGTGTTAGTTTTAGGGTTAGGGTTAGGGTTAGGTTTAGGTTGAGGTTTGAGGTTTGGTATAGGGTTACAGTTAGGTTTATGGTGAGGGTGAGGTTTAGGGTTAGGCTGAGGGTGAGGGTGGGTTTGAGGATTAGAGTTAGGGTTAGGATTAGGATTAGGGTTAGGGATATTGTTAGTGTTATGTTTAGGGTTAAGTTTGTGGTGAGGCTGAGGGTGCAGGTGAGGGTGAGGTTTAGGGTTAGAGTTAGGGTGAGGTTTAGGGTGAGGGTGATGTTTAGGGTTAGAGTTAGGGTTAGGGTGAAGGTTAGGTTGAGGTTTAGGGTTAGTGTTAGTGTTAGGGGTAGGGTTAGCATGAGATTTAGGGGGAGGTTTAGGGTTAGGGTTAGGGTGAGGTATAGGATTAGTGTTAGGGTGCAGGTGAGTGTGTGTTTTAGGGTCAGGTTTAGGGTTAGGCTTAGGGTTAGGCTGATGGTGAGGTTGAGGGTGAGGGTTAGGGTTCGGTTTGGGGTGAGGGTTAGGGTTAGGATTAGGGGTAGGTTGAGGGTTAGGATGAGGTTTATGGTTAGGATTTGGATAAAGCTGAGGGCTAGGCTGAGGGTTAGGTTGAGGGTTAGGGTTAGAGATAGGGTTAGGTTTAGGATTAGGGTTAGGGTGAGGTTGAGTGTGAGGGTTAGTGTTAAGGTTAGGGTTAGGCTTATAGTTAGTGTGAGGGTTAGGGTTAGGTTTTGGGTTAGGGTGAGGGTGAGGCTGAGCATTAGGTTTAGGGTTAGGATTAGGTTTAGGGTTAGTTTTAGGTTTAGGGTTAGTGTTAGGATTATGTTGAGGGTTAGGAATAAGATTAGGGTTAGGGTTAGACTTAGGGTTAGGCTGAGGGTGAGGGTGGGTGTGATGATTAGAGTTAGGGTTAGGGTTAGGCTTCGGGTTAGGGTTATTGTGAGTGTTATGGTTAGGGTTAAGTTTGTGGTGAGGGTGAGGCTGAGGGTGAGGGTTATGTTTATGGATAGGGTTAGGGTTACGGTTAGTGTTAGGGTTATTATTATTGTTAGGGTTAGAGTTAGATTTACGGTGAGGGTGAGGATACGGGTGAGGGTTAGGTTTAGGGTTAGGGTGGGGTTTACGGTTAGGGTTAGGATTAGGGTTCGGGTGAGGTTGACGTTTAGGGTTAGATTTAGGGTTAGTGTTAGTGTGAGGGTTAGTGTTAGCGTTAGGATTAGTGTTACAGTGAGGGTAAGACTTAGGGTGACGGTTTGGGTTAAGGTGACGGTTATGGTTAGGGTGAGGTTTAGCATTAGGTTTAGGGTTGTTGTTAGGTTTCAGTTTAAGGTTACTGTTATGGTGCAGGTGAGGGTGAGGTTTAGGGTTAGGGTTAGGGTGAGTTTTAGGGTGAGGGTGAGGTTTAGGGTTAGAGTTAGGGTTAGGGTAAAGGTTAGGTTGAGGGTTAGGGTTAGGGTTAGTGTTAGGGTGAGATTAGGGCGAGGTTTAGGGTTAGGGTTAGGGTGAGGATTAGGATTAGGGTTAGCATGCGGGTGAGTGTGTGTGTTAGGGTTAGGTTTAGGGTTAGGCTTAGGATTAGTCTGAAGGTGAGGTTGAGGGTGAGGGTTAGGATTAGGGTTAGGGTGAGGGTGAGGTTGAGGGTTAGGATTAGGGTTAGGGTGAGGGTTAGGATGAGGCTTAGTGTTAGGATTAGGGTTAGGGTGAGTGCTAGGGTGAGGTTTAGGGTTAGGTTAAGGTTTAGGCTTAGGCTTAGGGTTAGGCTGAGCGTGAGGTATAGGTTGAGGTTTAGGGTTATGGTGATGGTTAGGTTTATGGTAAGGGTGAGGGTTAGGATGAGGTTTAGGGTAGGGGGAGGTTTAGGGTGAGGATGATGGTAAGGGTAAAGGTGAGGTTTAGGCTGAGGGTGAGGGTTAAGATAATGGTGAGTGTTAGGGTTAGGTTTACGGTTAGGGTGAGGGTTAGGATTAGGCTTTGGGTGAGGGTTAAATTGAGGTTTAGGGTTAGGGTTAGTGTAAGGTTTATGGTGAGGATGAGGGTTAGGATTAGGGTTAGGATAATTTTTAGGTTTAGGGTGAGGGTGAGGTTTTCTTTTGGAAAGAGGGTTAGGGTGAGGGTTAGGGTGAAGGTTAAGGTTAGGGTAAGGGTTATCATGGGGGTGATGGTAAGGGTAAACGTGAGGGTTAGGCTGAGGGTGAGGGTTACAGTGGGATGAGGGTTAGGGTTAGGGTGAGGGTTAGGGTTAGGGGAAGGGTGTGGGTAACGGTTAGATTGAGAATTAGAGTTAGGGTTAGTGTGAGGTTTAGGGTGAGGATGAGGGTTAGTGTTAGGGTGATGGCTAGGGTGAGATGAGGGTTAGGTTTAGCTTTAGGGTGAGGTTTTGGGTTAGGGTGATGATTAGGGTTAGTTTGAGGGTTAGTGTTAGTCTTAGGGTTAGTGTTACGGTGAGAGTAAGTGTTAGGGTGAGTGTTATGTTTAGGGTGAGTGTTATGGTTAGGTTGAGGGTTAGGGTTAGGATTAGGGTTATTGTTAGGGTTAGGGTTACAGTTATAGTGAGGGTGAAAGTGAGGGGTAGGGTTAGGGTTAGGATGAGGTTTAGGTTTAGCGTTAGGTTTAGAGTTAGGGATAGGGTGAGAGTGAGGTTTATGGTTAGAGTTAGGGTTAATGTTAGGGTTAGGGTTATGGTGATTGTTTGGGTTAGAGTTAGGCTTAGGCTTAGGTTTATGCCAAGCATGAGGGTGAGGGTTAGGCTTATGGTTAGGGTGAGGTTTAGGGTTCGGGTTAGGGTGAGGGTTAGGATGAGGTTTAGGGTTAGGATTTGTGTTAGGGTGAGGGTTAGGTTTAGGGAGACGGTTAGGTTTAGGAGGGTTAGGGTTAGGCTTAGGATGAGTGTGAAGGTCAGGGTTAGGGTTAGGCTTAGGTTTAGGGTGAGGGTTAGTGTTAGGGGTTTGGTTGGGGTAAGGGTGAGGCTGAGGATTAGGGTTAGGTTTAGGGTTAGGTTTTGGGTTAGGTTTAGGGTTAGGGATTGGGTTACAATTAGGGTTAGCGTTAGGGTTAGGGTTAGGCTTAGGGTTAGGCTGAGGGTGAGGTTTAGGGTGAGGTTTAGGGTTAGGGTTAGGGTGAGGGTGAGTTTTAGGGTTAGAGTTAGTGTTATGGGGAGCGTCAGGCTGAGGTTTATGGTTAGGGTTAGTGTTAAGGGCAGGGTGAGGTATAGGTTGAGGTTTAGGGATAGGGTTAGGTTTAGTATTAGGTTTCGGGTGAGGGTGAGGGTGAGTGTGAGGGTTAGGGTGAGGTTTAGGCTTAGGCTTAGGTTTAGGCTGAGGGTGAGGGTGGGGGTGAGGATTAGGGTTTGGGTAATGGTTCGGGTTAGGGTTAGTGTTATTGTTAGGGTTAGGGTTAGAGTTACGGTGAGGGTGAGGGTGCGGGTGAGGGTTAGGCTTAGGGTTAAGCTGGGGTTTAGGGTTAGGGTTAGGGTTACTGTGAGGGTGAGGTTCAGGTTTAGATTTAGGGTTGGGGGAGGGTTAGGGTTAGGGTTAGGCATAGGTTTAGTGTTCGGGTTAGGGTGAGGGTGAGGGTTAGGTTGAGGTTTAGGGTTATGGTTAGGGTTAGTGTGAGGGTTAGGTTTAGGGTTAGGGTTAGTGTTAGGGTGAGGGTAAGTTTTAGGGTGAGAGTTTTAGTTAGGGTGAGCGTTATGGTTTGGGTGAGGGATAGGATTAGGTTAGGGTTATTGTTAGGGTTAGGTTTAGGGTTTTGGTTACGGTGAGGGTGAAGTTGAGGTTTAGGCTTTGGGTTAGGTTTAGAGTGAGGGTTAGGATGAGGGTGAGGTTTACGGTTGGATTTAGGGTTAGGGTGAGGGTTAGGGTGAGGATTAGGGTTTGGGTTACTCTTATGGTTAGGGTTAGGGTGAAAGTTAGTTGGAGGATTAGGGTAAAGGTTAAGGTTAGGGTTAGGTTTAGGGTTTCAGTTTCGGTGAGTGTGAGGGTTAGGATTAGGGTTAGGGTAAGGGTGAGGTTTAGGGTTAGACTTAGGGATAGGGTGAGGCTGAGGGTGAGGGTGAGGTTTAGGGTTTGGGTTAGGATGAGGTTTAGGGTTATGTTTAGGTTGAGTGTGAGGGTTATGTTTAGGGTTAGGGTTAGCCGTAAGTTTAGGATGAGGGTTTGGCTGAGGGTGAGAGTTACGGTTAGTTTGAGGGTTAGGGTTAGGGTTAGGGTGAAGTTTAGTGTTAGTATTAGGGTTAGAGTTATGCTTAGGGTGAGGGTGAGATTTAGACGTAGAGTTAGTTTTAGGGTGAGTGTTAGGGTTAGGGTGAGGGTTAGGGTAGGGGTGACGGTAAGGGTAAATGTGAGGGTTAGGCTAGGGTTAGGGTGAGGGTTAGGGTTAGTGTTAGGGTGAGAGTTAGGGTTCGGGTCAAGTTTAGGGTTAGGGTGAGGGTTAGCGTAAGGGTTATGGTAAGGGTGAGGGTTAGGGTTAGGTTGAGGGTTAGGGTTAGGATTAGGGTTAGGGTGAGGGTGAGGGTTAATGTTAGTGTTAGGGTGAGGGTAAGTGTTAAGTTGAGGGTTAGGGTTAGGTTGAGGGTTATGTTTAGGTTGAGGGGTAGAGTTAGGGTTAGGGTTATTGTTAGGGTTAGGGTTAGTGTTACCATTACGGGGTGGGTGAGGGTGTGGGTTAGGTTTAGGATTAGGATGAGGTTTAGGGTTAGAGTAAGTGTTAGAGTTAGGGTTAGTGTGAGAGTGAGGTTTAGGATAGAGTTAGGGTTAGTGTTATGATTAGTGTTATGGTTATGGTTAGGGTTAAGGTGAGGGTTTGGGTTCGAGTCAAGCTTAGGCTTAAGCTTAGGCCAAGCATGAGGGTGATGGTTGGGGTTAGGGTTAAGGTGACGGTTAGTATGAGGTTTAGGTTTAGGATTAGTGTTAGGGTGAGGACTAGGGTGAGGGTTAGTGTTTGGGTTAGGTTTAGGGATAGGTTTAGGTTTAGAATTAGGGTTGGGTTGAGCGTCATTGTGAGAGTCAGGGTTACAGTTAGGCTTAGGGTTAGGGTGAGAGTTAGGGTTAGGGTTTTTTGTTAGGGTGAGGGTGAGGCTAAGGATTAGGGTTAGGTTTAGGATTAGGTTTTGAGTTATGTTTAGGCTTAGGCTTAGAGTTAGGGTTAGGGTTAGGGTTAGGATTAGTCTTAGGATTAGACTGAGTGTGAGGTTGGGGTTGAGGATTATGGTAAGGGTTAGGATTAGGGTTATTGTTAGTGTTAAGGTTAGGGTTAAGTTTGCACTGAGGGTGAGGCTGAAGTTGAGGCTTATGGTTAGGGTTAGGGTTAGGGTTAGTGTTATTTTTAGGGTTAGGGTTAGATTTACGGTGTGATTGAGGGGTTAGGGTGAGGGTTAGGGTTAGGGTGAGGTTTAGGGTGAGGTTTAGGGTTAGAGTTAGTGTTAGGGGGATGGTTAGGTTGAGGTTTAGGGTTAGGATTATTGTTAGGGTTAACGGGGAGGGTGAGGGTTAGGTTGAGGTTTAGGGATAGGGTAGATTTAGTATTAGGGGTAGGGTGAGGGTGAGTGTGACAGTTAGGGTGAGGGTTAGGCATAGGCTTAGGGTTAGGCTGAAGGTGAGGGTGGGGGTGAGGATTAGGGTTAGGGTGATGGTTTGGGTTAGGGTTAGTGTTATTGTTAGGGTTAGGGTTAGAGTTATGGTGTGGGTGAGGGTGCGGGTAAGGGTTAGGCTTAGGGTTAGGGTGGGGTTTCGGATTAGGGTTTGGGTTAGTGTGAGGGTGAGGTTTAGGGTTAGAATTAGGGTTATGATTAGGGTTAGGGTGAGGGTTAGGGATAGGGTTAGTGTTAGAGTTAAGGTGAGGGTGAGGGTTAGGTTGAGGTTTAGGGTTATGGTTATGGTTAGGTTTAGTGTGAGGGTTAGTGTTAGGGTTAGGGTTAGTGTTAGGGTGAGGGTAAGTTTTAGGGTGAGATTTTGGGTTAGGGTGAGGGTTATGGTTAGGGTGAGGGTTAGGATTAGTGTTAAGTATATTGTTAGGGTTAGGTTTAGGCTTTTGGTTTCAGTGAGAGGGAGGGCGAGGTTTAGGGTTAGGGTTAGGGTGAGGTTTAGGGTTAGGATTAGTGTTAGGGTTAGGGTTAGTGCGAGAGTTAGGAGTACAGTTAGGGTTAGGGTTAGGCTTAAGGTTAGAGTTAGGTTTAGGGTTTCGGTTACGGTGAGGGTGAGTTTCAGTATTAGGGTTAGGGTGAGTGTGAGGTTTAGGGTGAGAATTAGGGTTAGGGTGAGGCTGAACGTGAGGGTGAGGGTTAGAGTTAGGGTTAGGATTAGGATTAGGTTTAGGATTAGGGTGAGTGTGAAGGTTATGGTTAGGGTTAGTGTTTGCCTCAGGTTTAGGCTGTGGGTTTGCGTGAGGGTGAGGATTATGGTTAGTTTGAGGGGTAAGGTTAAGTTTAGGATGAGGTTTAGTGTTAGGGTTATGGTTAGAGTTATGGTTAGGGTGAGGGTGAGGTTTAGGGCTAGAGTTAGTTTTAGGGTGAGGGTTATGGTGAGTGTGAGGGTTAGGGTAGGGGTGAAGTTAAGGGTAAACGTGAGGGTTAGCCTGAGGGTGACCATTACGGTAAGGTTGAGTGTTAGGGTTAGGGTGACATTTAGGGTTAGGTTTAGTGTGCGAGTTAGGGTACACTTTAAGTGTAGGGTTAGGGTGAGGGTTAGGGTAAGGGTTACAGTGAGGGTGAGTGTTAGGTTTAGGTTGAGGGCTAGGTTGAGGGTGAGGATTAGGGTTAGAGTTAGGATGAGAGCTAGGGGGAGGGTTAGGGTTAGGGATAGGGTTGGGTTTAGGATTAGTGTTAGGTTGAGGGTGAGTGTGAGGGTTAGGGTTAGGTTTAGGGTTAGGCTTAGAGTTGGGGTGAGGATTAGGGGTAGAGTTTGGGTTAGGGTGAGGCTGAGGCTGAGGATTAGTGTTAGGTTTAGGGTTATGGTTAAGCTTAGGGTTAAGCTGAGGGTGAGGGTGGTGGTTAGGATTAGAGTTAGGGTTAGGTTAGGCTTAATTTTAGGGTTATTGTTAGTGTTATGGTTCGGGTTAAGTTTGCAGCGAGGGTGAGGCTGAGGGTGAGGGTTATGGTTAGAGTTAGGGTTAGGGTTAGGGTTAGTGTTATTGTTAGGTTTAGGTTTATGATTACGGTGAGGGTCAGGGTGAGGGTTAGGGTTAGGGTTAGGGTGAGGTTTAGGGTTAGGGTTAGGATTAGGTTTAGGGTGAGTGTGAAGTTTAGGGTTAGATTTAGACTTAGTTGGAGGGTTAGGTTGAGCGTTAATGTTAGGTTTAGTGTTAGGGTTAAGGTTAGGGTGAGGTTTAGGATTTGGTTTAGGGTTAGGGTTAGGGTTAGGATTAGGGTTAGGGTGAGGTGAGTGTGAGAGTTAGGGTTAGGCTCAGGCTTAGGCTGAGGGTTAGGCTGAGGGTGAGGGAGTGGGTGAGGATTAGGGTTAGCGTGATGTTCGGGTTCAGGTTAAGGTGAGGGCTAGGATGAGGGTTAGGGTTAGGCTTAGGGTTAGGGTGAGGGCTAGGGTGATGGTGAGGGTTAGGGTAAGTGTTATGCTTAGGCTTAGGGTTAGGCTGAGCATGAGGTTGAGGGTGAGTGTTAGGGTTAAGGATAGTGTGAGATTTAGTGTTAGGTTTAGTGTTAGAGTTAGGGTTAGGACGAGAGTGAGGTTTAGGAGTAGGGTTATGGTCAGCGTGAGGATTAGGGTTTGGGTGAGGGCAAGGGTGGGGGTGACGGTAAGGGTAAAGATGAGAGTTAGGCTGAGGGTGAGGGTTATGATAAGGGTGGGGGTTAGGTTTAGGATGAGGGTTAGGGTTAGGGTTAGGGTGAGGTTAAGGCTTAGATTGAGGTTTAGTGTTAGGGTTAGTGTGAGGTTTAGGGTGAGGATGAGGGTCAGGGTTAGGGTGAGGGTGAGGGTTAGGGTTAAGTTTAGGGTTTGGGTGAGGTTTAGGATTAGGGTGATGTTTAGGGTTAGTGTGAGGGTTATGGTTTGTGTTAGGATTAAGATTAGGTTTAGGGTTAGGGTGAGTGTGAGGGTTAGTGTTAGGGTTAGGGTTAGGCTTAGTGTTAGGCTGAATGTGAGGGTGAAGTTGAGGGTTATGGTGAGGGTGAGGGTTAGGTTTAGGGTTAGGGTGAGAGTTAGGGTTAGGGTTAGGGTTAGGGTTAGGGTGAAGGTGAGGGTGAGGGTGAGGGTTAGTGTTAGGGTGAGGGTTAGGATGAGGGTTAGGGTTAGGATTAGGGTTAGGGTGAGGGCTGAGGGTAAGGTTTAGGGTTAGGTTTAGGGTGAGGTTTAGGGTGAGGATGAGGGTCCCGGTTAGGGTGAGGGTGAGGGTTAGGGTTAGGTTTAGGGTTTGGGTGAGGTTTAGGATTAGGGTGATGTTTAGGGTTAGTGTGAGGGTTATGGTTTGTGTTAGGATTAAGATTAGGGTTAGAGTTACGGTGAGTGTGAGGGTTAGTGTTAGGGTTAGGGTTAGGCTTAGTGTTAGGCTGAATGTGAGGGTGAAGTTGAGGGTTACGGTGAGGGTGAGGGTTAGGTTTAGGGTTAGGGTGAGAGTTAGGGTTAGGGTTAGTGTTAGGGTTAGGGTGAAGTTGAGGGTGAGGGTGAGGGTTAGTGTTAGGGTGAGCGTTAGAATGAGGCTTAGGGTTAGGATTAGGGTTAGGGTGAGGGCTAAGGTGAGGGTGAGGTTTAGGGTTAGGTTTAGGGTGAGGTTTAGGGTTAGGTGTAGGGTTAGGGTGAGGGTGAGGGTCTGGTTTAGGGTTAGAGTTAAGGATAGGGTGAGGCTGAGGGTGAGGGTTAGGGTTAGGGTTAGTGTTAGAGTTAGGGTTACAGTGAGGGTGAGGTTGAGTGTGAGGATTAGGCTTAGTGATAAGATTAGGTTTAGGGTACAGGTTAGGGTGAGTGTGAGGGTTAAGGTTAGGGTTAGGGTGAGAGTTAGGATTAGGGTGAGGGTTAGTGTTAGGGTTATGGTTAGGGTGTGGGTTAGTGTTAGTGTTAGGGTGAGGGTTAGGATGAGGATTAGGGTTAGGATTAGGGTTAGGGTGAGGGCTAGGGAGAGGGTGAGGGTTAGGGTTAGTGTTAGGGTGAGGTTTAGGTTTAGGGTTTAGTCTTAGGGTCAGGGATAGGATGAGAGTTAAGGTTACTGTAACTGTGAGGGTTTGCATTAGGGTGAGGATTAGGGTTCGGATTAGGCTTAGAGTGAGGGTGAGTATTAGGATTAGGTTAGGGTTAGGGTTAGGGTTATGTTTAGGCTTAGGATTAGTTTATTGTTTGGGTTAGGGTTAGAGTTACAGTGATGGTGAGCTTCATGGTGAGGGATAGGCTTAGGCTTATGCTTAGGGATAGGCTGAGCTTGAGGTTGAGGTTGAGGGTTAGGGTTAGGGTGATGGTAAGGTTTATGGTTAGTGTGAGGGTTAGGTTGAGGGTTAAGGTTAGGGTTAGGTTTACGGTTAGTGTGAGGGTTAGGTTTAGGTTTTGGGTTAGGATGAGGATGATGCTCAGGATTACTGTTAGTTTTAGGGTTAGGGTTAGGTTTAGGGTTAGGGTTAGTTGTACGGTTACGGTCAGGGTTTGGGTTAAGTTTAGGGTTATGGTTAGGTTTAGGGTGAGGGCTAGGGTGAGGCTTAGGGTGAGGTTTAGGGTTAGGGATAGTGTTAGGGCGAGGGTTAGTTTGAGGGTTATGGTTAGGGTTAGTGTTAGGTTTAGGGTTAGGGTGAGAGTTAGGCGGAGTGTTAGGGTTAGGGATAGGGTTAGGATTAGGGTTAGGGTGAAGATGAATATTTGTGTTTAGGTTAGCTTTACGGTTAGGCTTAGGTTTAGGCTGAGGGTGATGTTGAGGATGAGGGTTAGGGTTATGTTGAGGGTTAGGGTTAGGGTTAGTGGGAGGGTTAGGGTGAGGGGTAGTTTTAGGATTAGGGTTAGGGAGAGGGCTAGGTTTTGGGTGAGGTTTAGGGTTAGTGTTAGGGTGAGGTTTAGGGTTAGGGTTAAGGTTAGGTTAAGGGTGAGGATTAGGCATAGAGTTAGTGTTATGGTGAGGCTGACCGTGAGGGTTAGGTTTAGGGTTAGTGTTAGATTTATGGTGAGTGTGATGGTTAGTATTAGTGTTAGGGTTAGGCTTAGGGTTAGGCTGAGGTTGAGGGTGAGGGTTAGGGTTAGGGTGAGGGTTAGGGTTAGGGTTAGGGTGAGGGTGAGGGTAAGGGTTAAGATTAGGGTTAGGCTTAGGGTTAGGCTGAGGGTTAGGGTGAGGGTTAGGTTTACGGTTAGGGTGAGGGTTAGGGTTAGTGTTAGTGTTATTGTTAGGGTCAGGGTTAGAGTTAAGGTGAGGTTAGGGTGCGGGTGAGGGTTAGGGTTAGGGTTAGGGTGGGGTTAAGAGTTAGGGTTAGGGTGAGCGTGTGGTTTAGATTTAGATATGGTGTTAGCAGGAGGCTTAGGGTGAGGGTTATGTTTAGTGTTAGTGTTAGTGTTACTGTTCCAGTTATGGTTAGCATGAGGGTTAGGGTTAGGGCTAGGCTTAGGCTTAAGCTTAAGCTTAGGCCAAGCATGAATGTGAGGGTTAGGGTTAGGGTTAGGGTGAGGGTTAGAGTGAGGTTTAGGGTTAGGGTGAGGTTTAGGGTGAGGGCTAGGGTGAGGCTTAGGGTGAGGTTTAGGGTTAGGGAGAGGGTTAGGTTTAGGATTAGGGTTAGGGTGAGAGTGAGTGTGAGGGTTAGGGTGAAGGTTAGGGTTAGGCTTAGGTTTAGGATGGGCGTTAGGATTAATGTTTGGGTTAAGGAGAGGGTGAGTCTGAGTATTAGGTTTAGGTTTAGGGTTAGAGTTAAGGTTAGGTTTAAGGTTAGGGTTAAGGTTAGTTTTAGGGTTATGGTGAGGGTTAGGGTTAGGGTTAGGGTTAGGGTTTGCCTTAGGGTTAGGCTGATGGTGAGGGTGGGGGTGAGGATAAGGTTAGGGTTAGGGTTAGGTTGAGGGTTAGGTTTAGGGTGGAGTTTAGTATTAGGGTTAGGTTTATGGTTACGGTGAGGGTTAGGGTTAGGGTTAGGTTTACGCTGAGAGTGAGGGTTAGGGTTAAGTTGAGGGTTAGGTTTAGGGTGAGCGTGAGGTTTAGGTTGATGTTTAGGGATATTGTTAGGTTTAGGATTAGGGATAGTTTTAGGGTGAGTGTGAGGGTTAGGGTGAAGGTTAGGGTTAGGCTGAAGTTGAGATTGAGGTTTAGGGTTAAGTTTAGGGTGAGGGCTAATTGTAGGGTTATGAGGAGGGTTTGGATGAGCTTTAGAGTTAGGATTATGGTTAGGGTGAGGGGTATTGTGAGGGTGAGTTTTAGGTTTAGGGTTAGGGTGAGGTTGAGGGTTAAGTTTAGGTTTGGGTTATGTTGAAAGTGAGGTTTAGGGTTAGAGTTAGGGTTAGGGTGAGGCTGAATGTGAGGGTTATGGTTAGGGTTAGTGTTAGAGTTAGGGTTAGGGTGAGGGTTAGGATGATGGTGAGGGTTAGGTTTAGGGTTAGGATTAGAATTAGGGTAAGGGTTAGGGTTAGGCATAGGGTTAGGGTTAGGATTAGGGTTATTGTTAGGGTTAGGGTTAGAGTTATGGTGAGGGTTTGGTTGCGGGTTAGGTTTATTGTTAGTGTTAGGGTAGGGTTAAGTGTTAGGGTTAGTGTTAGTGTGAGGGTGAGGTTTAGGGTTAGATATAGGTTTAGGGGTATGTTTAGGGTGAGGGTTAGGTTGAGGGTTAAGGTTAGGGTTAGGGTTACGTTGAAGGTGAGGTTTAGGGTTAGAGTTAGGGTTAGGGTGAGGCTGAAGGTGAGGGTTAGGGTTAGGGGTAGTGTTAGTGTTAGGGTTAGGGTGAGGGTTAGGATGATGGTGAGGGTTAGGTTTAGGGTTAGGATTAGAATTAGGGTAAGAGTTAAGGTTAGGCTTAGGCTTAGGGTTAGGGTTAGGGTTATTGTTAGGGTTAGGGTTAGAGTTATGGTGAGGGTGAGGTTGCGGGTGAGGTTTAGGGTTAGGGTTAGGTTGGGGTTAAGTGTTAGGGTTAGGGTTAGTGTGAGGGTGAGGTTTATGGTTAGATATAGGGTTAGGGCTATGGTTAGGGTGAGGGTTAGGTTTAGTGTTAGTGTAAGGTTAGGGTGAGGTTGAGGGTTAGGTTGAGGTTTAGGGTTATGGTTAGGTTTAGGGTTAGTGTGAGGGTTAGTGTTAGGGTTAGGGTTAGTGTTAAGGTGAGGGTAAGTGTTAGGGTGTGGGTTTTGGTTAGGGTGAGGTTTACGGTTAGGGTTGTTGTTAGTGTTATGTTTAGGGTTAAGTTTGGGGTGAAGGTGAGGCTGATGTTGAGGGTTATGGTTATACTTAGGGTTAGGGTTAGGGTTAGTGTTATTGTTTGGGTTAGGGTTAGAGTTACAGTGAGGTTGAGGGTGAGGGTGAGGGTGAGGGTTAGGGTGAGGTTTAGGGTGAGGTTCAGGGTTAGGTTTAGGGTTAGAGTGAGGGTGAGGTTTAGGGTTAGAGTTAGGGTTAGGAGGTGGGTTAGGGGGTGAGGTTTAGGGTTAGGGTTAGTGTTAGAGTTAGGATGAGGGTGAGGGTTAGGATGAGGTTTAGGGATAGGTTTAGGGTTAGGATTAGGGTTTGGGTGAGGGTGAGTGTAAGGGTTAGGGTGAGGGTTAGGCTTAGGCTTATGTTTAGGCTGAGGGTGAGGGTGGGGGTGAGGATTAGGGTTAGGGTGATAGTTCGGGTTAGTGTTAGTGTTATTGTTAGGGTTAGGTTTAGAGTTACGGTGAGGGTGAGGGAGCGGTTGAGGGATAGGGTTATTGTGAGATTTAGGGTTTGGGTTAGGGTTAGAGTTAGGTTTATGGTGAGGGTGAGGTTTAGGGTTAGAATTAGTGTTCTGGTGAGGGTTAGTTTGAGGGTTAGGGTTAGTGTTAGTGTTTGGGTTAGGTTTATGGTGAGAGTTAGGGCGCGGGTTAGGGTTAGGGTTAGTGTTAGTATTAGAGTTAGGGTGAGGGTGAGTGTGATTGTTAGGGTTAGGTTTAGGGTTAGGCTTAGGGTTAGGCTGAGGGGGAGGTTGAGGGGGAGAGTTAGGGTTAGGGTGAGGGTTAGGGTTCAGGTTATGTTTAGGGTTAGGGTGAGGGTTAGAGTAAGCGTTATGCTGAGGGTGAGGGTTAGGGTTAGTTTGAGGGTTAGGTTTAAGTTTAGGGTGAGGTTGAGTGTGAGGGTTAGGTTGAGGATTTGTTTTAGGATTAGGGTTAGGGTGAGGGCTATAGTGAGGGTAAGGTTTAGGGTTAGGGTTAGGCTGAGGTTTAGGGTTAGGGTTAGGGTTAGGGTGAGTATGAGGTTTAGGTTTAGTGTTAGGGTTACGGTAAGGCTGAGGGGGAGGGTTAGGGTTAGGGTGAGTGTTAGATTTAAGGTTAGGGTGAGGGTTAGGGTGAGGGTGAGTGTTAGGGTTAGGGTTAGGGTTAGGCTTAGGGTTAGGCTGAGGGTGAGGGTGAGAGTGAGTGTTAGGGTTAGGGTGAGGATTAGGGGGAGAGTTAGGGTTCGCATTAAGTTTAGGGTTAAGGTGAGGGTTACGGTTAGGCTTACAGTGAGCATGAGATTTAGGGTTAGGTTGAGGGTTGGGATGAGGGTTAGGATTAATGTGACGGTTAGTGTTAAGGTTAGTGTGAGGTTTAGGATGAGGATTAAGGTTAGGATTATGGTTAGTGTGAGGGCTAGTGTGAGGTTGCGGGTTAGGGTTAGTGTTAGGGTGAAGTTTAGGTTAGGGTTAGGGTTAGGGTGAGTGTTAGGATGAAGGTTAGGGTTATGGTGATATGAGTGTTAGGGTTAGGTTTGGGGTTAGGGTTAGAATTAGGGTTAGGGTGAGGGTGAGTATTAGGATTCGGGTTAGGGTTAGGGTTAGGGTTAGGTTTAGGATTAGGATTAGTGTTATTGTTAGTGTTAGTGTTAGAGTTAAGGTGAGGGTGAGGGTGAGGGTGAGGGTGAGTCTGAGTGTCAGGGTTAGTGTGAGGTTTAGGGCTAGGGTTAGGATTAGGGTTAGGGTGAGGGTGAGGTCTAGGGTTAGATTTAGGGTTAGGGTGAGGGCTAGGGTGAAGCATAGGGTGAGGGTTAGGGCTAGGGATCGGATTAGGTTTAGGATTAGAGTTAGGGTGTGGGAGAGTGTGAGGGTTAGGTTTAGGGTTAGGGTTAGGCTTAGGGTTAGGGTGAGGGTTAGTGTTAGGTATTGGGTTTTGGTTGAGTGTGAGGCTGAAGATTAGGTTTAGGCTTAGGGTTAGGGTTAGGTTTAGGGTTAGGGTTAGGGTTACGGTGAGGATTAGGGTTAGGTTAGGGTTAGGGTTATTGTTAGTTTTTTGGTTAGTGTTAAGTTTGGTGTGAGGATGAGGCTGAGAGTGAGGGTTATGGTTAGGGTTAGGGTTATGGTTAGGGTTAGTGTTATTGTTAGGTTTAGAGTTAGAGTTACTTTGAGGTTGAGGCTGAAGGTGAGGGTTAGGTTTAGGGTGAAATTTTGGTTGAGGTTTAAGGTTAGTGTTAGGGTTATGGTTAGGATTAGTATTAGGGTGAGTGTGAGTGTGAGGGTTACAGTTAGGGTTAGGCTTAGGTTTAGGGTTAGGGTGTGGGTGAGGGTGGGGGAGAGGATTAGGTTTAGGGTGATGGTGAAGATTAGGGTTAGAGTGTTGGGTAGGGTGGGGGTGAAGTTTAGGGTGAGGGATAGGCTTAGTCTTAGTCCGAGCATGAGGATGAGGTTTAGGGTTAGGGTTAGGGTGAGGGTTAGGCTTAGGTTTATGGTGAGGGATAGGATGAGGTTTAGGGTTAGGATTAGGGTTAGGGTTAGGGCTAGGGTGAGGGTTAGGGTGAGGGTTAGGGTTAGGGATAGGTTTAGGTTTACAATTAGGGTTAGGGTGAGGGTGAGTGGGAGGGTTAGGGTTAGGGTTAGGATTAGGTTTAGGGTTAGGGTAAGGGTTAGGATTAGGGTGAGGCTGAGCCTGAGGATTAGGTTTAGCTTTAGGGTTAGTGTTAGGTTTAGGTTTAGGGTTAGGATTAGGGTTATGTTTAAGGTTAGGGTTACGGTGAGGGTTAGGGTTAGGTTTAGGCTTATGGTTAAGCTGAGGCTGAGGGTGGGGGTGAGGTTTAGAGTGAGGGTTAGGGTTAGTGTTAGGGTTATTGTTAGTGTTATGGTTAGGGTTAAATTTGCGGTGACGGTGAGGCTGAGTGTGAGGGTTATGTTTAGGGTTAGGGTTAGGGATAAGGTTAGTGTTATTGTTTGGGCTAGGATTAGGGTTACAGTGAGTTTGAGGGTGAGGGTGAGGGTTTTGTTTAGGTTAAGGTGGGGTTTAGGGTTAAGGTTAGGGTTAGGGTTTGGGTTAGGGTGAGGTTTACCGTTAGATATAGGGTTATAGGGAGGGTTAGGGGGAGGGTTAAGGTTAGGGTTAGGATTTGCGTTAGTGTGAGAGTTAGTGTTAGGGTAGGGTTAGTGTTAGGGTGAGGGTAAGTGTTAGGGTGAGGGTTTGGGTTAAGGTGAGGGTTAGGGTTAGGTTAGGGTTAGGGTAATGGTTAGGGTTAGGGTCAGGTTGAGGGTTACAATGAGGATTAAGGTTAGGTTTAGTGTGAGGTTAGGGTGAGGATGAGGGTTGGGGTTAGGTGAAGGTGAGGGTTAGAATTAGGATTAGGGTGAGGGCTAAGATGATTGTGAGGGTTAGGGTTAGGGTTAGCATTATGGTAAGGTTTAGGATTAGGGTAAGGGTTAGGTTTAGTGTGAGGATTAGTTTTAGGGTTAGGGTTAGTGTTACCGTGAGGATAACTGTTAGTTTGAGATTTAGGGTTAGGTTTTGGGTTATTGTTAGGGTTAGGGTTACGGTTACGGTGAGGGTGAGGGTGAGGGTTAGGGTTATGGTTAGGGTGAGGGTTGGGTTAGGTTTAGGGTGATAGTTAGGGTTCGTGTTAAGTTTAGGGTTAGGTTGAGGGTTTGGGTAATGGTTACTGAGAGGTTGAGGGTTAGGGTTAGGTTTAGGGTTGGGGTTAGGATTTGGGTTAGGGTGAGGGTGAGGGTTAGGATGAGGTTTAGGGTTAGGATTAGTGTTAGAGTGAGGGCTAGGGTGAGGGTGAGTGTTATGGTAAGGGTTAGGCTTAGGATTAGGTTTAGGCTGAGCATGAGGTTGAGGGTGAGGGTTAGGATTAAGGTGATGGTTAGGTTTAAGGGTTGGATGAGGGTTAGAATGAGGTTTATGGTTAGGGTGAGGATTAGGGTGAGGATGATGGTAAGGTTAAAGGTGAGATTTAGGCTGAGTGTGAAGGTTAAGATAAGGGTGAGGGATAGGGTCAGGTTTAGGGTTAGGGAAAGGGTCAGGGTTAGGGTTAGGGTGAGGGTTAGATTAAGGACTAGGGTTAGGGTTAGTGTGATGTTTATGGTAAGGATGAGTGTTAGGGAGAGGGTTAGGGTTAGTGTGGGGGTTATGATTAGGGTGAGGATTAGGGTAAGGGTGAGGTTTAGTGTTAGGGTTAGGGTTAGAGTTAGGGTTAGGGTGAGGGTGAGGTTTAGAGGCAGAGTTAGGGTTAGGGTGAGGGTTAGGGTAGGGTTAGGGTAAGGTTTAGGGAGGGGGGGTGATGTTAATGTTAAACGTGAGGTTTAGGCTGAGGGTGAGTGTTACAGTGGAGTGAGGGATAGGGTTAGGGTTTGGGGAAGGGTGTGGTTGAGTGTTAGGGTTAAGGTGATGGTTAGGGTTAGTGTGAGGGTTAGTATTAAGGTTAGGGTTAGTGTTAGGGTGAGGGGAAGTGTTAGGGTGAGGGTTAGGGTGTGGGTGAGGGTTATGTTTAGGTTGAGGGTTAGGGTTAGCGTTCGGGTTATTGTTAGGTTTAGGATTAGGTTTAGGATTACAGTAAGTTTGAGGGTGAGGGTTAGGTTTAGGGTTAGGATGAGGTTTAGATTTATGGTTAGAGTTAGAATTAGAGTTAGGGTGAGAGTGACGTTTACAGTTAGAGTTAGGGTTAGTGTTAGGGTGAGGGTTAGGGTGAGGGTTGGGTTTAGGGTCAGGCTTAGGCTTAGGCTTAGGCCGAGCATGAATGTGATGGTTAGGGTTAGGGTTAGGGTGAGGGTTATGTTTAGGATTAGGGTGTGGGTTAGGATGAGGTTTAGAGTTAGGATTAGGGTTAGGGTGAGCGTTAGGGTGACGGTTAGGTTTAGGGATAGGGATAGTTTTAGGATTAGGGTTAGAGTGAGGGTGAGTGTGAGGGTTAGGGTTAAGGGTAAGCTTAGGTTTAGGCTGAGGTTTAGGGTTAGGGTTTGGGTTAGGGTGGGCGTGAAGCTGAGGATTAGGGTTAGGTTTAGGGGGAGGGTTAGGTTGAGGTTTAGGGTTAGGGTTAGTGTTATGGTTAGGGTGAGGGTGAGGGTTAGGTTGAGGTTTAGGGATAGGGTTAGGTTTAGGATTGGGGTTAGTGTGAGTGTGAGTGTGAGGGTTAGGGTGAGAGTTAGGCTTAGGCTTAGGGTTTGGTTGAGGATGAGGATGGCGGTGAGGATGAGGGTTAGGGTGATGGTTCGGTTTAGGTTTAGTGTTATTGTTAGGGTTAGGGTTAGAGTTACCGTGAGGGTGAGGTTGGGGGTGAGTGTTATGTTTAGGGTTAGGGTGGGGATTAGGGTTAGTATTAGGATTACGTTGAGGGTGAGTTTTAGGGTTAGATATAGAGTTAGGGGGATGGTTAGGGTGAGGGTTAGAGTTAGGGTAAGTGTTATGGTTAGGGTTAGAGTGAGGGTTAGATTGAGGATTAGGTTTAGGGTTAGTGTGAGGTTTAAGGTGAGGATGAGGGTTAGGGTTAGGATCAGGATGAGGGTTAGAATTAGGGTTAGGGTGAGGGCTATGGTGAGGGTGAGGCTTAGGTTTAGGGTTAGGGTTAGGGTGAGGTTTAGGATTAGGGTGAGGGTTAGTGTTAGTGTGCGGGTTAGTGTTAGTGTTAGCGTGAGTGTTAGGGTGGGAGTAAGTGTTAGGGTGAAGGTTAGGGTTAGGGTGAGGGTTATGGTTAGGGTGAGGGTTAGGGTTAGGTTTAGGGTTAGGGTGAGGGTTTGGGTTATTGTTAGGCTTTGGCTTAGGCTTAGGCTTAGGCCGAGCATGAGGGTGAGGTTTAGGGTTAGGGTTAGGGTTAAGGTGAAGGTTAGAATGAGTTTTATGGTTGGGATGAGGGTTAGGGTGAGGGCTATGATGAGTGTTAGAGTGAGGGTTAGAGTTAGGGCTAAGGTTAGGTTTAGGATTAGGGTAAGGGTGAGCGTGAGTGTGAGGGTTAGGTTAGGGTTAGGGTTAGGCTTAGATTTAGGGTGATGGTTAGGGCTAGGGTTTGGTTTAGGGTGACGGAGCGGCTGAGGATTAGGTTTAGGTTTTGTGTTATGTTTAGAGTTATGGTTAGTTTTAGGGTTAGGGTTAGTGTTAGGGTTAAGTTGTGGGTTAGAGTTAGGGTTAGGGTTAGGCTTAGGCTTAGGCTTAGGCTGAGGGTGAGTTTGGGGGTGAGGTTTAGGGTTATGGTTAGGGTTAGGCTTGGGGTTAGGTTTATTTTTAGTCTTATGGTTAGGGTTAAGTTTGAGGTGACGGTGAGGCTGAGGGTGAGGGTTCTGGTTAGGGTTAGGGTTAGGGTTAGTTCTATTTTAGGGTTAGGGTGAGAGTTACAGTGAGGTTTAGGATGAGGGTGAAGGTTAGGTTTAGGGTGGGGTTTAGAGTTAGGGTTAGGGTTAGGGTGAGGGTGAGGTTTAGGGTTAGAATTAGGGTTACGGGGTGGGTTAGGGGGAGGTTTAGGTTTAGGTTTAGGGTTAAGGTTAGTCTTAGGGTGAGGATAAGTGTTAGGGTGAGGGTATGGGTTTGGGTGAGGGTTATGGTTAGGGTGAGGGTTAGGATTAGGGTTAGGGTTATTGTTAGGGTTAGGTTTAGGGTTATGGTTGAGGTGAGATTGAGGGTGAGGGTGAAATTTAGGGTTAGATATAGGGTTAGGGTGAGGATTAGGGTGAGGGTTAGGGTGAGGGTTAGGGTTAGGCTTAGTTTGAGGGTGAGGCTTAGGTTGAGGTTTAGGGTTAGGGTTAGGGTTAGAGTTAGTGTGAGGGTTAGTGTTAGGGTTAGGGTTAGTCTTAGGGTGAGGGTAAGTGTTAGGGTGAGGATGTGGGTTAGGGTGAGGGTTAATGTTAGTGTGAGGGTATGGGTTAGGATGAGGGTCATGGTTAGGGTGAGGGTTAGGATTAGGGTTAGGGTTATTGTTAGGGTTAGATTTCAGGGTATGTTTGAGGTGAGGGTGAGGGTTAGGGTTAGGGTGAGGTTTAGGTTTTGGTTTAGGGTTAGAGTTAGGGCTACAGTGAAGGTGAGGTTTAGGGTTAGGGTTAGGGTTAGGGTGAGGGTTAGGTTGTGGGTTAGGGTTAGGGTTAGTGTTAGGGTTAGGGTTAGGTGAGAGTTAGGGAGAGGGTTAGGATTAGGGTTAGTTTTAGGGATAGGATTAGGGTTAGGGTGAGGGTGAGTGTGTGTGTTAGGGTTCGGTTTAGGTTTAGGCTTAGGGTTAGGCTGAGAGGGTGAGGTTGAGGGTTAGGGTTAGGTGGAGGGTTAGTATGAGGGTTAGGGTTAGGATTAGGGTTAGAATAAGGGCTAGGGTGAGTGTGAGGTTTAGTGTTAGGGTTAGGGTGAGGTTTAGGGTTAGGGTTATGGTTAGGGTGAGGGTGAGGTTTAGGGTTAGAATTAGGGTTAGGGTGAGGCTGAAGGTGAGTGTTAGGGTTATCGTTAGGGTTAGTGTTAGTGTTAGGTTTAGGTTTAGGTTTAGGGTGAGGGTGAGGGTGAGGGTGAGTGTTAGGTTTAGGGTTAGGGTTAGGGTTAGGGTGAGTGTGAGGGTTAGGTTTAGGGTTAGGGTG
This sequence comes from Dipodomys merriami, assembly GCF_024711535.1. Classification (NCBI taxonomy): domain Eukaryota; kingdom Metazoa; phylum Chordata; class Mammalia; order Rodentia; family Heteromyidae; genus Dipodomys; species Dipodomys merriami. Next base: position 106,362 of record NW_027206456.1, read on the forward strand.
AGGGTTAGGGTTAGTGTTATGAGGAGGGTTAGGATGATGGTTAGGGTTAGGATTAGGGTTAGGGTGAGGGCTAGGGTGAGTGTGAGGTTTTGGGTTAGGTTTAGGGTGAGGTTTAGGTTTAGGGTTAGAGTTAGGGTTAAGGTGAGGCTGAGGATGAGGGTTAGGGTTAGGGTTAGGATTAGGATTAGGGTAAGGTTTAGGGTGAGCATGAGGGTTAGGGTTAGGGTTAGGGTTAGTCTTAGGGTTACACTGATTGTGAGGGTGAGGGTGAGGCTTAGGGTTAGGATTAGGGTTAGGGTGAAAGTGAGCATGTGTGTTAGGGTTAGGTTTAGGGGTAGGCTTAGGTTTAGGCTGAGGGTGAGGTTGAGGGTGAAGTTTAGGTTTAGCGTAAGGGTTAGGGTAAGGGTTAGAAGGAGGGTTAGGATGAGGGTTAGGGTTAGGATTAGGGTTAGGGTGAGGGCTAGGGTGAGGGTGATGTTTAGGGTTAGTTTTAGGTTGAGGTTGAGGTTTAGGATTAGGGTTAGCGTGAGGGTTTGGATCAGAGTTAGGGTTACGGTGATGTGAGGGTTAGGGTTAGGTTGAGGGTTAGGGTTAGAATTAGGGTTAGGGTGAGGGTGAGTATTAGGATTAGGGTTAGGCTTAGGGTTAGGGTTAGGTTGAGGTTTAGGATTAGTATTATTGTCAGGGTTAGGGATAGAGTTACAGTGAGGGTGAGGTTGAGGGTTAGGGTTAGGTTTAGGGTGAGGTTTAGGGTTAGTGTTAAGATTAGGGTTAGGGTGAGATTGAGGTTTAGGGTTAGATTTAGGGTTAGCGGGAGGGTTAGGTCTAGGTTTAGGGTTAAGGTTAGTGTTAGGGTTAAGGTTAGGGTGAGGGTGAGGGTGAGGGTGAGGGTGAGGGTTAGGTTTATGGTTAGGCTTATGCTTAGGGTTATGCTGAGGGTGAGGGTGGGTTTGAGGATTAGGGTTAGGGTGATGGTTAGGATTAGGGTTAGGGTGAAGGCTGGGGAGAGGGTGAGGTTTAGGGTAAGTCTTAGGCTTAGGCTAAGGGTTAGGCTGAGCATGAGGTTGAGTGTGAGTGTTAGTGTTAGCATGATGGTTAAGTTTATGGTTAGGGTGAGTGTTAGGATGAGTTTAGGGTTAGGGTGTGGGTTAGGGTGAGGATGATGGTAAGGGTAAAGGTGACTTTTAGGCTGAGGGTGAGTGTTAAGATAAGGGTGAGGGTTAGGGTTAGGTTTAGGGTTAGGGTAGGTTTAGGTTTAGGTTTAGGGTGTGGTTTATATTGAGGATTAGGTTTAGGGTTAATGTGAGGGTTATGGTTAGGGTGGGGGTTAGGGTTCGGTTTAGGATTATTGTTAGTGTTAGGGTTAGGGTTACGGTTATGGTCAGGGTGAGGGTGAGGGTTAGGGTTAGGATGAGGTTTAGTGTTAGGGTTAGGGTGAGGTTGAGGTTTAGGGGTAGAGTTAGGGTTAGGGTGAGGGTTAGGGTGAGGGTTGGGGTTAGGGTGCGGGTTAGGGTGGGGGTGACGGTTAGAGTAAAGGTGAGGGTTAGTCTGAGAGTGAGGGTTACGGTAAGGGTTAGGGTTAGGGTTAGGGTGAGGGTTGGGATTAGGGTTAGGCTTAGGCTTAGGCCCAGCATGAGGGTGAGGGTTAGGGTTCGGGATTGGGTGAGCGTTAGGGTTAGGGTTAGGGTGAGGGTTATGATGAGGTTTAGGGTTAGGATTAGCGTTAGGATGAGTGCTAGGGTGAGGTTTAGGGTGAGGGTTAGTGTTAGGGAAAGGGTTAGGTTTACGATTAGGGTTAGGGTAAGGGTGAGTGTCAGGGTTAGGGTTATGGTTAGGCTTAGAGTTAGGGTGAGGGTTAGGGTTAGGGTTTGGGTTAGGCTGAGGTTGAGGCTGAGGATTATGGTTAGGTTTAGGTTTAGGTGTAGGGTTGTGTTTAGGCTTAGGGTTAGTATTAGGGTTAGGGTTAGGGTTAGGGATATGGTGAGGGGTAGTGTTAGGGTTAGGCTTAGGTCTAGGCTTTGGGTTAGTCTGAGGTTGAGGGTGGAGTTGAGGATTAGGGTTAGGGTGATGGTTAGGATTAGGGTTAGGGTGAGGGCTGGGGAGAGGGTGAGGTTTAGGGTAAGACTTAGGCTTAGGCTTAGGGTTAGGCTGAGCATGAGGTTGAGTTTGTGGGTTAGGGTTAGCATGATGGTTAGGATTACCGTTAGGTTGAGGGTTAGGATGAGGTTAGGGTTAGGGTTTGGGTTAGGGTTAGGATGATGGTAAGGGTAAAGGGGAGGTTCAGGCTGAGGGTGAGGATTAAGATAAGGGTGATGGTTAGGGTTAGTATTAGGGTTAGGGTAGGGTTAGGTTTAGGGTAAGGGTGAGGGTTACATTGAGGATTAGGTTTAGGGTTAGGGTTCGGGTTATGGTTAGGGTGAAGGTTAGGGTTCGGGTTAGGGTTATTGTTAGTGTTAGGGTTAGAGTTACAGTGAGGTTGAGTGTGAGGGTGAAGCTTAGGTTTAGGGTGGGGTTTAGAGTTAGAGTTAGGGTTGGGTGAGGGTGAGGTTTAGGGTTAGAATTAGGGATACGAGGTGGATTAGGATGAGGTTCAGGTTTAGGGTTAGTGTTAGAGTTAGGTTGAGGGTGAGGATTAGGTTGAGGTTTTGGGATAGGGTTAGGTTTAGGATTAGGGTTAGGGTTAGGGTGAGTGTGAGGGTTAGTGTGAGGGTTAGGCTTAGGCTTAAGGTTAGGCTCAGGGTGAGGGTGGGAGTGAGGATTAGGGTTAGGGTGATGTTTCGGGTTAGGGTTAGTGTTATTGTTAGGGTTAGTGTTATAGTTACGGTGAGGGTGAGGATGCGGTTGAGGGTTAGGGTTAGGGTGGGGTTTAGGGTTAGGTTTATGGTGAGGGTGAGGTTTAGGGTTAGATATAGGGTTAGGGTGAGGGTTAAGGTGAGGATTAGGGTGAGGGTTAGGGTTAAGGTTAGGGTTAGGGTTAGGTTGAGGGTGAGGGTTAGGTTGAGATTTAGGGTTAGGATTAGGGTTAGGCTTAGTATGAGGGTTAGTGTTAGCGTTAGGGTTACTCTAACGGTGAGGGTAAGTGTTAGGGTGAGGTTATGGGTTAGGGTGAGGGTTATGGTTAGGGTGAGGTTTAGGATTAGGGTTAGAGTTATTGTTAGGGTTAGGGTTAGGGTTAAGGTGAGAGTGAGGGTGCGGTTGAGGGTTAGGTTTAGGGTGGGGTTTAGAGTTAGGGTTAGGGTTAGGGTTAGGGTGAGGGTGAGGTTTAGGTTTAGATATAGGGTTAGGATGAGGGTTAGGGTGAGGGTTAGGGTTAGGGTTTGTGTTAGTGTTAGGTGGAGTGTGAGGGTTAAGTTGAGGTTTAGGGTTAGGGTTAGGTTTAGGGCAAGTGTGACGGTTAGTGTTAGGGTTAGGGTTAGTCTTAGGGTGAGGGTTATGGTTAGGGTGAGGGTTAGGATTTGGGTTAGGGTTATTATTATTGTTAGGTTTAGGGTTATGGTTGTGGTGAGGGTGAGGGTGATTGTTAGGGTTAGGGTTAGGGTGAGGTTCAGGGTTTGGGTTAGGGTTAGAGTTAGGGTTAGAGTGAGGGTGAGGTTTAGTGTTAGGGTTATGGTTTGGGTGAGGGTTAGGTTGAGGGTTAGGGTTAGCGTTAGTGTTAGGGTTAGGTTTAGGTGAGAGATAGGGAGAGGATTAGGATTGGAGTTAGTCTTAGGGATAGGATTAGGGTTAGGGTGAGTGTGATTGTGTGTGTTAGGGTTAGGTTTAGGTTTAGGCTTAGCGTTAGGCTGAGGGATAGGTTGAGGGTGAGGGTTAGGTTTAGGGTGAGGATTAGAATGAGGGTTAGGGTTGGGATTAGGGTTAGGGTAAGGGCTAGGGTGAGGGTGAGGTTTAGTGTTAGGGTTAGGGTGAGGTTTAGGGTTAGGGTTAGGGTTAGTTTGAGGGTGAGGTTTAGGGTTAGAGTTAGGGTTAAGGTGAGGCTGAAGTTGAGGGTTAGGGTTATCGTTAGTGTTAGGGTTAGTGTTAGGCTTAGGTTTAGGGTTAGGGTTAGGGTGAGGGTTACGCTTAGGCTTAGGGTTAGGTTTAAGGTGACTGTGAAAGTTAGGGTTAGGGTTAGGGTTAGGCTTAGGGTTAGGCTGATTGTGACGGTGAGGGTTAGGTTTAGGGTGAGGGTTAGGGTTAGGGTTATGAGGAGCGTTAGGATGATGGTTGGGTTAGGATTAGGTTTAGGTTGAGTTCTAGTGTGAGGGTGAGGTTTAGGTTTAGTTTTAGGGTGAGGTTTAGGGTTAAGGTTAGAGTTAGGATTAAAGTGAAGCTGAGGGTGAGTTTTAGGGTTAGGGTTAGGATTAGGATTAGGGTAAGTGTTAGTGTGAGCATGAGGGTTAGGGTTAGGGTTAGGGTTAGGCTTAGGGTTACACTGATGGTGAGGGTGAGGGTGAAGGTTAGGGTTAGGATTAGGGTTAGGGTAAAGGTGAGCATGTGTGTTAGGGTTAGGTTTAGGGGTAGGCTTAGTGTTAGGCTGAGGGTGAGGTTGAGGGTGACAGTTAGGGTTAGGATAATGGTTAGTGTAAGGGTTAGAGGGAGTGTTAGGATGAGGGTTAGGTTTAGGAATAGGGTTAGGGTGAGGGCTAGGGTGAGGGTGAGGTTTAAGGTTAGGTTTACGGTGAGGGTTAGGGTTAAGGTGAGGGTGAGGGTTTTGGTTTGGGTTAAGTTTAGGGTTAGGATAAGGGTTACGGTGAGTGTGAGGGTTAGGTTTACGTTAGGGTTAGGATTAGGGTTAGGGTGAGGGTGAGTGTGAGGGTTAGGCTTAGTGTTAGTGTGAGGGTTACGATGAGGGTTAGGATTAGGGTAAGGGGGAGGGCTAGTGTGAGGGTGAGGTTTAGGGTTAGGGTTAGGGTGATGTTTAGGTTTAGGGTCAGGGTTAGGGTTAGGGTGAGGGTGAAGTTTAGGGTTAGAGTTAGGGTTAGGGTGAAGCTTATGGCTAGGGTTAGGGTTAGGGTTAGTTTTAGATTTAGGGTTAGAGTGAGGGTTAGGGTGAGTGTGAGGGTTTGGCTTAGGGTTATTATAGTGTTAGGGTAAGGGTTAGGGTGAGTGTGTGGGTTAGGGTTAGGGTTAGGTTTAGGCTAGGTTTAGGCTGAGGGTGAGGGTGAGGTTGAAGGTTAGGGATAATGTGAGGGTTATTGTTATGGTTATTGTGAGCGTGAGGGTTAGGTTTAAGTTGACCATTAGGGTTTGGGTTAGTATTAGGGTTAGGGTAAGGGTTAGGGTGAGGGTGAGGGTTAAGATGAGGATTAGGGTTCGGATTAGAGTTAGGGTGAGGGTTAGGTTGTGGCTGAGGGATAGGGTTTGTGTTAGGTTGAGGTTTAGGGTTAGGGTTAGGGTTAGGGTGAGGGTTTGGATGAGATTTAGGGTTACAGTGATGTGAGGGTTAGGGTTAAGTTGAGGGTTAGGTTTAGAATTAGGGTTAGGTGAGGGTGAGTTTTAGGATTAGGGTTAGGCTTAGGGTTAGGGTTAGGGTTAGTGTTACGATTAGTGTTATTGTTAGGGTTAGGTTTAGAGTTACAGTGAGGGTGAGGGTGAGGGTTAGGGTTAGTTTTAGGGTGAGGTTTAGGGTTAGGATTAGGGTTAGGGTGAGAGTGAAGTTTAGGTTTAGATTTAGGGTTAGGGGGAGGGTTAGTTCGAGGGTTAGGGTTAGGGTTAGTGTTAGGTTTAAGTTTAGGGTGATAGTTAGGTTGAGTTTTAAGGTTAGGGTTAGGGTTAGGGTTAGAATTAAGGTTAGGGTGAGGGTGACTGTGAGGGTTCGGTTTACGGTTAGGCTTAGGTTTAGGGTTAGGCTGAGCGTGAGTGTGGGGTTGAGGATTAGGGTTAGGGTGATGGTTAGGATTAGGGTTAGGGTGAGGTCTGGGGAGAGGGTGAGGTTTAGGGTAAGTCTTAGGCTTAGGCTTAGGGTTAGGCTGAGCATGAGGTTGAGTGTGAGGGTTAGTGTTAGCATGATGGTTAATTTTAAGGTTAGGGTGAGGGTTAGGATGAGGTTAGGGTTAGGGTGTGGGTTAGGGTGAGGATGATGGTAAGGGTAAAGTTGACTTTTAGGCTGAGGGTGAGGGTTAAGATAAGGGTGAGGTTTAGGGTTAGGTTTAGGGTTAGGGTTAATGATAGGGTGAAAGTTAGGGAGAGTTTTAGGATTAGAGTTAGGTTTAAGGAGAGGCTGAGGGTGAGGGTTAGGGTTAGGGGTAGGATTAGGATTAGGGTAAGGGTTAGGGTGAGTGTGAGGGTTAGGGTTAGTGTTAGGGTCAGGCTTTTGGTTACACTGAGGGTGAGGGTGAGGGTGAGGTTTAGGGTTAGGATTTGGATTAGTGTGAGGGTGATTGTGTGTGTTAGGGTTAGGTTTAGCGTTATGCTTAGGGTTAGGCTGAGGGTGAGGTTGAGGTTGAGGGTTAGGTTTAGGGTGAGGGTTGGCTTAAGGGTTAGCAATAGGGTTACGATGAGGGTTAAGGTTAGGATTAAGGTTAGGGTGAGGGCTAGGTTGAGGGTGAGGTTTAGCGTTAGGTTTAGGGTGAGGTTTTAGGTTTGGGTTAGTTTTAGGTTGAGAGTTACATTTCGGGTTATGTTTAGGGTTAGGGTGAGGGTTAGGGTAAGGATTAAGGTGAGGGTGAGGGATAGGGTTCGGGTGAGGGTAAGGCTTACAATTAGGGTTAGGATGAGGTTTAGGGTGAGGGTGAGGTTTAAGGTTAGGTTTAGGATTAGGATTACGGTTAGGGTTAGGGTGAGTGTGAGGGTTATGGTTAGATTTAGGGTTAGGCTGAGGGTGAGGGTGAGGTTGAGGTTAGGGTTAGGGTGAGGTTTAGGTTTAGGGTTAGGGTGAGCATGAGGTTTACTGTTAGAGGTAGGGTTAAGGTGAAGCTGAGGGTGAGGGTTAGGGTTAGGTTTAGGCTTAGGGTTAGGCTGAGGGTGAGGGTGGGGCTGAGGATTAGTGTTAGCCTTAGGGTTAGGCTTAGTGTTATGTTTATTTCTAGTGTTATGGTTAGGGATAAGTTTGCGGTGAGGCTGAGGCTGAGTGAGAGAGTTATGGTTAGGGTTATTGTTAGGGTTAGGGTTTGTGTTATTGTTAGGGTTAGGCTTAGAGTTATGGTTAGGTTGAGGGTGAGGGTGAAGTTTAGGGTTAGGGTGCGGTTTAGGGTTATTGTTAGGGTTAGACTGAAGGTGAGGGTGGGGGTGAGGATTAGCGTTAGGGTGAGGCTGATTTTGTGTGTTAGGGTTAGGTTTAGGGTTAGGCTTAGGGTTAGGCAGAGTGGGAGGTTGAGGGGGAGGGATAGAGTTAGAGGGAGACTTAGTATGAGGGTTAGGTTTAGGATTAGGTTTATGGTAAGGGCTAGGGTGAGGGTGAGGTTTAGGGTTAGGGTTAGGGTGAGGGTTAGGGATATGGTTAGGGTTAGGGTGAGGGTGAGGGTGAGGTTTAGGGTTAGAGTTAGAGTTCGGATGAGGACGAGGGTGAGGGTTAGGGTTAGGGTTAGTGTTAGTGTTAGGGATAGGGTTAGGGTGAGGGTTAGGGTGAGGGTGAGGGTTAGGGTTAGGGTTAGGATTAGGATTACGGTTAGGGTTAGGGTGAGTGTGAGGGTTAGGGTTAGGTTTAGGCTGAGGGTGTGGGTGAGGCTGAGGTTAGGATTAGGGTGAGGTATAGGTTTAGGGTTAGGGTGAGCATGAGGTTTAGTGTTAGAGGTAGGGTTAAGGTGAGGCTGAGGGTGAGGGTTAGGGTTAGGGCTAGGATTAGGATTAGGGTAAGGGTTAGGGTGAGCTTGAGGGTTAGGGTTAGGGTTAGGGTTATGCTTAAGGTTACAGTGTGGATGAGGGTGAGTGTTAGGGTTAGGGTTAGGATTAGGATTAGGGTAAGGGTTAAGGTGAGGTTTAGGGTTAGGCATAGGTTAGGGAGAGGGTGAGGTTTAGGGTTTGAATTAGGGTAAGGTGAGGCTGAGGGTGAGGGTTAGGGTTAGGGATAGGATTAGGATTACGGTAAGGGTTAGGGTGAGTGTGAGGGTTAGGGTTAGTGTCAGGTTTAGGGTTAGGGTGAGATTTATGGTTCAGGTTAATCTTAGGATTAGAGTGAGGTTTAGGTTTAGGGTTACCTTGAGCATGAGGTTTAGGGTTAGGTTGAGGGTTAGGGTTAGGTTTAGGGTTCTGGTGAGGTTAGGGTTAGGGTTATTGTTAGGGTTAGGGTTAGTGTTAGGGTGAGGGTAAGTGTTAGGGTGAGAGTTTGGGTTAGGGTGAGGGTTTTGGTTAGGGTGAGGGTTAGGATTAGGGTTAGGGTTATTGTTAGGGTTAGGTTTAGGCTTAGGTTAAGAGTTAGGGGGAGGGTTAGGGTTAGGATTAGGGTTAGGGTTAGGATTAGGGTTAGGGTGAGGGTGAGGGTGTGTGTTAGGTTTAGGTTTAGGGTTAGGGTTAGGGTTAGGTTGAGGGTGAGGTTGAGGGTGAGGGTTAGGGTTAGGGTGAGGGTAATGGTAAGGGTTAGGGGGAGGGTTAGGATGAGGGTTAGTGTTAGGATTAGGTTTAGGGTGAGGGCTCGGGTGAGCATGAGGTTTAGGGTGAGGGTTAGGGTGAGGGTTAGGGTTAGGTTTAGGGTGAGAGTTTTATTTCGGGTTATTTGAGGGTTAGGGTAAGAGTTATGGTGAGGGTCAGGGTTAGGTTTAGGTTGAGGGTTAGGGTTCGGATTAGCGTTAGGGTGAGGGTGAGGCTGAGGGTTAGGGTTAGTGTTTTGATGAAGGTTAGGATGAGGGGTAGGGTTAGGATTAGTGTTAGGGTGAGGGCTTGGGTGAGGGTGAGGTTTAAGGTTAGGGTTAGGGTGAGGTTTAGGTTTAGGAAGAATTATAGGGATAGGGTTAGGTTTAGGGGTAGTGTCAGGTTGAGGTTTAGGGTTAGAGACAGTTTTAGGGTGAGGCTGAGCATGAGGGTTAGGGTTAGGATTAATGTTAGGGTTAGGCTTAAGTTGAGGGTTAGGGTGAGGGTGAGGTTTAGGGTTAGGGGGAGGGTTAGGATGAGGATTAGTGTTAGGATTAGGGTTAGGGTTTGGGCTAGGGAGAGGGTGAAGTTTAGGGTTAGGGTTAGGGTGAGGTTTAGGGTTAGGGTTAGGGTTGGGGTTAGGGTGAGGTTGAGGTTTAGGGTTAGAGTTAAGGTTAGGGTTCGCCTGAGGGTGAAGTTAAGGGTTAGGGTTAGGTTGAGGGTGAGGTTTAGTTTGAGGTTTAGGGATAGGATTAGGTTTAGGATTAGGGTTAGGGTGAGGCTGAGTGTGAGGGTTAGGGTGAGGGTTAGGCTTAGGCTTAGGGTTAGGCTGAGGGTGAGGGTCGGTGTGAGGATTAGGGTTAGGGTGATGGTTAGGGTTAGTGTTATTGTTAGTGTTAGGGTTTGATTTACCGTGTGAGTGAGGTTGCGGGTGAGGTTTAGGGTTAGGCATAGTGTGGGGTTTATGGTTACGGTTAGGTTTAGGGTTTGGTTGAGGATGAGGTTGAGGGTTAGATATAGGATTAGAGGGAGAGTTACGGAGAGGTTTAGGATTAGGGTTAGGGTGAGGCGGAGTGTTAGCATTAGGGTTATGGTTATTGTTTGGGTTAGGTTTAGGGTTAGGATTAGTGTTATTGTTAGGGTTAGTGTTAGAGTTATGGTGAGGGTGAGTGTGAGGGTGTGGATTAGGGTTAGGGTTAGGCTTAGGCTTAGGCATAGTTTTAGGCTGAGTGTGAGGGTGGGGGTGAGGATTAGGTTTAGGGTGATGTTTAGTGTTAGGGTTAGGGTGAGGGTTAGTGTTAGGGTTAGGGTTAGAGTTAGGGTTAGAGTGAGGGTGTGGTTTAGGGGTACAGTTATGGATAGGGTGAGGGTTAGGTTTAGGGTTAGGGTTAGGGTGGTGTTGACCGTAAGGGTAAAGGTGAGGTTTAGGGTGAGGGTGAGGGTTAAGGTATGGGTGAGAGTTAGGGTTAGGGTGAGGTTTAACATTAGGATCAGGGTGAGGGTGAGGGTTAGATTGAGGATTAGTCTTAGGGTTAGTGTGAGGTTTAGGTTGAGGATGAGGGTAAGGGTTAGGGTGAGGGCTAGAGTGAGGGTGAGGTTTAGGGTTAGTGTTACGGTGGGGTTTAGGGTTAGGGTGATGGTTAGTGTTATTGTGAGGGTTAGTTTTAGAGTTAGCGTGAGTGTTAGGTTTAGGGTTAGTGTTAGGGTGAGGGTGAGGGTGAGGGTTAGCGTTAGGGTTAGGATGAGGTTTAGGGATAGTGTTAGGGTTAGGGTTAGGTTCAGGGTTAGGTTCAGTGTTTGAGTTAGGTTTAGGTTGAGGCTGAGGGTGAGGTTGAGGGTTAGGATTAATGTTAAGGTTATTCTTAAGATGAGGGTTAGGTTGAGGGTGAGGGTTTGGGTTAGGGTTAGGAGTAGGATTAGGGTTAGGGTTAGGGTGAGTGTGAGGATTAGGGTAAGGGTTAGGCTTAGGTTTAGGATGTGGGTGAGGGTGAGGGTCAGGGTTAGGGTGAGGGTGATATTTAGGGTGAGGATTAGGGTGAGTGTGAGGTTTAGGGTTAGGTTTAGGTTTAGGTTTAGGCTGAGCATGAGGGTGAGTGTTAGGGTTATGGTGAGGTTTAGGGTTAGGGTTATGGGGAGGGTTAGGAGGAGAGTTAGGGTTAGGATTAGGGTTAGAGTTAGGGTTAAAATGAGGCTGAGTGTGAGGCTTAGCGTTAGGGTTAGGATAAGGATTAGGGTAAGGGCGTTAGGGTTAGGTTTAGGCTTAGGGTTACGCTGATGGTGAGGGTTAGGTTGAGGGTTAGGGTTGGGATTAGTGTTAGGGTTAGGGTTAGGGTGAAAATTTGAGGGAGGGTTAGGGTTAGGGAAAGGTTTAGGATTAGTGTTAGTGTGAGGGTGAGTGTGTGTGTTAGCGTTAGGTTTAGGGTTAGGTTTAGGGTTAGGCTGAGGTTGAGGTTGAGGGTGAGGGTTAGGCTTAGGTTGAGGGTAAGGATTAGGGTTAGGGGGAGGGGGAGGTTTAGGGTTAGAGTTAAGGTTAGGGTGAGGCTGAGGGTGAGGGTTAGGGTTAGGGTTAGGGTTAGGGTTAGGGTTAAGGTGAGGGTTAGAGTGAGGGTGAGGGTTAGGCTTAGGGTTAGGATTAGGATTAGGGTTAGGCTTAGGGTGAGTGTGAGGGTTAGAGTTAGGGTTAGGATTAGACTTAGGCTTAGGCTGAGGGTGAAGGTGAGTTTGAGGGTTAGGGTTAGGGTGAGGGTTAAGTTTAGGTTTTATGTGACAGTTAGGGTTCGGGTTAAATTTAGGGTTAGGGTGAGGGTTAAGGTAAGGGTTACGGTGAGGTTGAGGGTGAGGGTTAGGTTGAGCATTAGGTTTAGGTTTAGGGTTAGGGTGATGGTGAGGGTGAGGGTTAGGGTTAGTGTTAGGTTGAGGGTTAGGATGAGGTTTAGGGTTAGAATTAGGGTTAGGGTGAGGGCTAGGTTGAGGGTGAGGTTTAGGGTTAGGGTTGTGGTGAGGTTTAGGGTTAGCGTTATGGTTAGGTTTAGGGTGAGGGTTAGCTTTAGGGTTAGAGTTAGGGTTAGGTTGAGGCTGATTGTGAGGGTTAGGGTTAGGGTTCGTGTTAGAGTTAGGTTTAGGATGAGGGTTAGTGTGAGGGTGAGGGTTAGGCTTAGGGTTAGGATTAGGATTAGGATAAGGGTTAGGGTGATTGTTTGGGTTGGGGTTAGGGTTAGGTTTAGGCTTAGGGTTAGGCTGAGGGTGAGGTTCAGGGTAAGGGTGAGGGTTAGGATTAGGGTTAGGGTGAGAGTTAGGGTTAGTGTTAAGTTTAGGGATTGGATGAGCGTTAGAGTTAGGGTTACCTTGAGTTTGAGGGTTAGGGTTAGGTTGAGGGTTAGGGTTAGGTGTAGGGTTAGGGTGTGAATTAGTGTTAGGTTTAGGCTGAGGGTTAAGAGGAGAATTAGGGTTAGGATTAAGGTTAGGGTGAGATCTAGGTTGAGGGTGAGGGTTAGGGTTAGTGTTACGGTGAGGTTCAGGGTTAGGTTTAGGGTTAGGGTGACGGTTTGGATGAGGGTAAAGGTTATGGTGAGGGTGAGGGTTAGGGTCATGGTTAGGATTAGGGTTAGGGTGAGGGTGTGTGTTAGGATTAGTGTTATGGTTAGGGTTAGGTTTAGGTTAAGGGTTAGGATTAGTGTTATTGTTAGGTTTAGAGTTAGGGTTAAAGTGAGGGTGAGTGTGAGGGTTATGGTTAGGGTTAGGGTGAGGTTTAGTGTTAGGGGTAGGACTGGGTTAGGGTGAGGGTGAGGTTATGTTTAGATTTAAGGTTAGGGGGAGGGTTATTTCGTGGGTTAGGGTTAGGGTTTGTGTTAGGGTTAAGGTTAGGGTGAGGGTTAGGTTGAGGTTAAGGGTTAGAGGTAGAGTTAGGTTTAGGATTAGGGTTAGGTTGAGCGTGAGTGTGAGTGTTAGGGTTAGGGTTAGACCTCGGCTTAGGGTTAGGCTGAGGGTGAGTGTGGGCTTGAGGATTATGGTTAGGGTGATGGTTATGTTTACGGTTAGGGTGAGGGTTAGGATGAGGGTTAGGGTTAGGATTAGGGTTAGGGTGAAGGCTAGGGAGAGGGTGAGGTTTAGGGTAAGGGTTAGGCTTAGGCTTATTGGTTAGGCTGAGCTTGAGGTTGAAGGTGAGGGTTAGGGATAGGGTGATGTTTAGGTTTACGGCTAGGGTTAGGGTTAGGATGAGGTTTAGGGTTAGGGGGAGGGTAAGGGTGAGGATGATGGTAAGGGTAAAAGTGAGGTTTAGGCTGAGGGTGAGGTTTAAGATAAGTGTGTGGGTTAGGGTTAAGTTTAGGGTTATGGTAAGGGTTATGGTGAGGGTTAGATTGAGGATTAGGGTTAGGGTTAGGGTGAGGCTTAGTGTGAGGATGACCGTTTCGGTTAGGGTGAGGGTGAGGGTGAGGTTTAGGGTTAGGGTGAGGTTTAGTGTTTGGGTTAGAGTTAGAGTGAGGGTTAGGTTGAGGGTGAGGTTTAGGGTTAGATTTAGGTTTAGTGTTAGTGTTAGGGTCAGGAAGAGGGTTAGCGTTAGGGTTATAGTTTGGGTGAGGTTTAGTGTTAGAATTAGGGTTAGGTTGAGGCTGAGTGTGAGGGTTAGTTTCAGGGTTAGTTTTAGGGTTAGGGTGAGGTTTGGGGTGAGGGTGAGGTTTAGGGCTAGGGTTAGGGTTAGCATTAGGTTTAGGGTTAGGGTGAGTGTGAAGGTTAGGTTTAGGGTTAGGGTTATCCTTAGGTTTAGGCTGAGGGTGAGGGTGAGGGTTAGGTTTAGGGTGAGCTTAGGGTTAGGGTTAGGGTGAGGTTTAGTGTTAGATTTAGGGTTAGGGTGATGGTGAGGTTTAGGGGTAGAGTTAGGTTTAGGGTGAGGGTGAGTGTGAGGGTTAGGATTAGGGTTAATGTTAAGCATAGGTTTAGGTTGAGGTTGAGGGTGAGTCTTAGGGTTAAGGTTAGGATGAGGTTTAGGTTTAGGGTTAGGGTTAGAATTAGTGTTAGGGTGAGAGTGAGATTTAGGTTTAGAATTAGGGTTAGGGTTTGGAATAGGGTTAGGTTGAGAGTTAGGTTTAGGGTTAGGCTTAGGCTTAGGCTTAGTCCGAGCATGAGGGTGAGGGTTAGGGTTAGGTTTAGGGTGATGGTTCGGGTTAGGTTTAGTGTTATTGATAGGGTTAGGGTTAGAGTTATGGTGAGGGTGAGGGTGCGGGTGAGGGTTAGGTTTAGGGTTAGGGTGGGGTTTATGGGTAAGGTTAGGGTTAGGGTTAGGGTGAGGGTTAGGGTTAGGATTATGGTTAGGGTGAGGGCTAGGGTGAGGTTGAGGGTTAGGGTTAGGTTTAGGCTTAGGCGTAGGGTTAGTCTGAGGGTGAGGTTGAGGGTGAAGAATAGGGTTAGAGTGATGGTTAGGGTTATGGTTAGGGTGAGGGTAAGGATTAGGGTTAGTATTAGGGTGAGGGTTAGGGTGTGGGTGATGGTAAGCAGAAAGGTCAGGATTAGGCTGAGGCTTAGGGTTTAGATAAGGTTGAGGGCAAGGGTTAGGATGAGGGTTAGGTTTAGGGTGATTGTTATGGTTAGGGTGATGGTAAGAGTTAGGGTTACGGTTATTGTTAGGGTTAGGATTAGGGTTACCCTTACAGTGAGTTTGAGGGTAAGGGTTAGGTTTAGGGTGAGGTTTAGGGTTAGGGTTATGGTTAGAGTTTGAGGTTGATTTAGGATTATGGTTAGGGTGAAGGCTAGGGTGAGGGTGAGGGTTAGGGTTCGGGTTAGGATTAGCGTTAGGGTGAGGGTGAGTATGTGTGTTAGGTTTAGGTTTAGGGTTAGGCTTTGGGTTAGCTAAGGGTGAGGTTGAGGATGAGGGTTAGGGTTAGGGTGAGGGTTAGGGTTAGGGTTAGGTTGAGGGTGAGTGTGTGGGTTAGGGTTAGGTTTAGGGTTAGGCTTAGGGTTAGACTAAGGGTAAGGTTAGGGGTGAGGTTTAGGGTTAGGTTGAGGGTTAGGTTTAGGGTTAGGATGAGGGTTAAGGTTCGGATTAGGGTTAGGGTGAAGGCTAGGGTGTGGGTGAGTTTTAGGGTTAGGGTGAGGTTTAGGGTGAGGGTCAGGTTTCGGGTTAGAGTTAGGGTTAGGGTGAGGTATAGGGTGAGGTTTAAGGTTAGGATTAGTGTTAGGGTTAGGGTGAGGGTGAGGGTTAGGGTTAGGATGAGGTTTAGGTTTAGGGTGAGAGTTAGGTTTAGGGTTACGTTGGGGTCAGGGTTAGGGTTAGGTTGAGGGTTAGAATTAGGTTTAGGGTTAGGTTGAGGGTTAGGGTTAGGGTTAGGGCGAGGTTTTGGATGAGGTTTAAGTTTACAATTAGGTTTAGGGTGAGTGCTAGGGTGAGGTTGAGGGTTATTTTTAGGGTTATGTTGAGGTTTAGGGTTAGGGTTAGGGTTAGTGTTACGGTGAGGGTGAATGTTCGGTAAGGGTGAGTGTTAGGGTTAGGGTTAGGGTGAGGGTGAGGTTAGGATTAGGGTTAGGGTTAGAGTTACAGTGAGGCTGAGGTTGAGGGTAAGGATTAGGTTTAGGTTGAGGTTTAGGGTTGGGGTTAGGGTTAGGGTGAGGGTGACGATTAGGGTTAGAGTTAGGGTTAGGGGGAGGTTCAGGGTGAGCATTAGGGTTAGGGTTAGGGTTAGGGTTAGGGTGAGTGTTAGACTGAGGTTTAATTTTAGGGTTAGGGTTAGGTTTAGGATTAGGTTTACAGTGAGGGTGAGTGTGAGGGTTAAGTTTAGGGTTCAGCTTAGGGTTAGGGATAGGCTGAGGATATGGGTGGGGATGAGGATTAGGTTTAGAAAGATGGTTAGGTTTATGGTTAGGTTAAGTGTTAGGATGAGGTTTAGGGTTAGGGTGAGGGTGAGGGTTAGGGTTAGGCCAAGGCTTAGGCTTAGGTTTAGGCTGAGGCTGAGGGTGAGTGTGAGGTTTAGGGTTAGGGTGATGGTTGGGGTTACCGTTAGGGTGAGGGTTAGGATGAGGATTAGTTTTAGGCTGAGGGTTAGTGTGAGGGTGATGGTAAGAGTAAAGGGGAGTGTTAGGCTTAGGGTGAGGTTAACGGTAAGGGTGAGAGTTAGGGTTAGGGTGAGGGTGAGCGTTAGATTGAGGATTACTGTTAGGGTTAGTGTGAGTTTTAGGGTGAGGATGAGGGTTAGGGTTAGGTTGAGGGCTAGGTTGAGGTTGAGGGCTAGGGTTATGGTGAGGTTTAGGGTTAGGGTGATGGTTAGGGTTAGTGTGAGCGTTAGTGTTAGCGTGAGTGTTAGTGTTAGGGTGAGGGTAAATGTTAGGATGAGGGATAGGGTTAGGGTGAGGGTTAGGGTTACGGTGAAGTTTATGCTTAGGATGAGGGTTAGGGTTAGGGTTAGGGTTATTGTTAGGGTTAGGGTTACGGTTACGGTTACGGTGAGGGTGAGGGTGAGGGTTAGGGTTAGGATGAGGTTTAGGTTTAGGGTTAGGGTTAGAATTAGGGTTAGGGTGAGGGTGATGTTTAGGATTAGTGTTAGGCTTAGGCTTAGGCTTAGGCTTAGGCCAAGCATAAGGGTGATGATTATGGTTAGGGTTAATGTGGGGTTTAAGGTTAGGTTTAGGGTGAGTGTGAGGTTGAGGGTTACATATAGGGTTAGGGAGAGGGTTAGGGTGAGGTTTAAGGTTAGTGGTAGGGTGAGGGTAAGTGTTAGGGTGAGGGTTAGGAATAGGGTTAAGGTTATTCTTATTGTTAGGTTTAGGGTTGCGGTTACAGTGAAGGTGAGGATGAGGGTTAGGGTTAGTGTTAGAGTGAGGTTTAGGGTTTGGGTTAATGTTAGAGTTGGGTTTAGGGTCAGGGTGAGGTTTAGGTTAGAGTTAGGATTAAGGTGAGGGTTAGGTTGAGGGTTAGGGTTAGTGTTCCTTTTAAGGTTAGGGTTAGGGTGAGAGTTAAGGGGAGGGTTAGAGTTAGGGTTAGGGTTAGGATTAGAGTTAGGGTGAGGGTGAGGCTTATGGTTAAAGTGAGTGTTGGGTTTAGGATTAGAGTGAGGGTTAGGGTGAGGGTTAGGCTTAGGCTTAGGGTTCGGTTATGGACTATGGTGAGGGTGAGTGTTAGGGTTAGGGTTAGGGTGAGGGTTAGGGTGAGGGTTACTCTTATTTTTAGGGTTAGGGTTAGGGTTAGGATTAGGTTTAATATTAGTCAAGGGGTGAGGGTGAGGTTGAGGGTTAGGGTTAGGGTGAGGGTGTGGTTTAGGTTTAGAGTTAGTGTTAGGTTGAGTGTTAGTGTGAGGGTTAGGGTTTGGGTTAGTGTTACGGTTAGGGTTAGGGTGAGGGTCAGGGTCAGGGTTAATCTTTGGCTTAGGCTTAGGCTTAGGCCGAGCATGAGGGTGAGGGTGAGGTTTAGGGTTAGCATTAGGGTTAGGATGAGGGTTAGAGTGAGGGTGAGGATTAGGGTTAGCATTAGGGTGAGGTTTAGGGTTAGGTTCAGGGTTAGCATTATGGTGAGGCTGAGATTTAGGGTTAGGGTTAGGTTTAGGGTGAGGGTGAGGGTTAGTATTAGGGATAGGGTTAGAGTTACAGTGAGGGTGAGGGTGATGGTGAGGTTTAGGATCAGGGTTAGGGTGAGGTTTAGGTTTAGGGTTATGGTTAGGGTGAGGGTGTGGTTTAGGGTTAGAGATACTGTTAGGGGGAGATTTAGGGTGAGGGTTAGGGTTAGCGTTAGTGTTAGGTTTAGGGTTATGGTGAGGGTTAGGTTGAGGTATAATGCTAGGATTAGTGTTTGTTTTAGGATAAGTTTTACAGTGAGGGTGAGTGTGAGGGTTAGGGTTAGGGTTCGGCTTAGGCTTAGGGTTAGGCTGAGGGTATGGGTGTTGATGAGGATTCGGTTTAGAAAGATGGTTAGGGTTATGGTTAGGTTAAGGGTTAGGATGAGGGTTAGGTTTAGGATTAGGGTTAGCGTGAGGGCTAGGGTGAGGGTGAGGGTTAGGGTTAGGGTTAGGCTTAGGCTTAGGGTTAGGTTGAGGCTGAGGGTGAGGGTGAGGGTTAGGATTAGGGTGATGGTTGAGGTTACCATTAGGGTGAGGGATAGGATGAGGATTAGATTAAGGGTGAGGGTGAGGTTGAGGGTCACAGTAAGTGTAAAGGTGAGGGTTAGGCTGAGCATTCGGGTTAGGGTAACCGTGAGGGTTAGGGTTAGGGTGAGGTTGAGGGTTAGATTGAGGATTAGTGTTATGGTTATTGTGAGTTTTAGGGTGAGGATGAGGGTTAGGGTTTGGTTGAGGGCTAGGTTCAGGTTGAGGTTTAGGGTTAGGGTGAGGTTTTGGGTTATTGTGAGGGTTAGGTTTAGTGTGAGGGTTAGTGTTAGGGTTAGGGTTAGTGTTAGGATGAGGGTAAGTGTTAGGGTGAGGGTTAGAATTAGGGTGAAGGTTATGGTTAGTATGAGGTTTAGGGTTGGTGTTAGTGTTATTGTTAGGTTTAGGGTTAGGGTTACAGTTACGGTGAGGGTGAGGGTGAGGGTGAGGTTTAGGATGAGGCTTAGGTTTAGGGTTAGGTTTAGTGTTAGGGTTAGTTTGAGGGTGAGGTTTAGGTTTAGAGTTAGGTTTTGTGTTAGTGTTGGGGTTAGGGTGAGTGTTAGGGTTAGGGTTAAGTTTAGGCTTAGGCTTAGGCTGAGCATGAGGGTGAGGTGTAGGGTTAGGGTTAGGGTGGGGTTTAGGGTTAGGGTTAGGGTGAGTGTGAGGGTGAGGTTGAGGGTTAGATATAACTTTAAGGGTGGGGTTAGGGTGAGGGTTATGTTTAGGGTTATTTTTAGGGTTAGGGTGAGGGTCTGGGTTAGGTTGAAGTTTAGGGTTAGGGTTAGGGCTTGTGTTAGTGTGAGGGTTAGTGTTAGGGTGAGGGTTAGTGTTAGGGTGAGGGTAAGTAATAGGGTGATGGTTTGGTTTAGGGTGAGGGTTATGGTTAGGGTGAGGGTTCGGAATAGGTTTAGGGTTATTGTTAGCGTTAGGTTTAGGGTTATGGTTACGGAGAGGGTGAGGATGAGTGTTAGGGTTAGGGTTAGGGTGAGGTTTAGGGTTTGGGTTAGGGTTAGAGTTAGGGTTAGCATGATGGTGAGGTTTAGGTTTAGAGTTAGGGTTAGGGTGACGGTTAAGTTGAGGGTTAGGGTTAGTGTTCGTGTTAAGGTTAGGGTTAGGGTGAGAGTTAGGGGAAGGGTTATGGTTAGGGTTCGGATTAGTGTTAGTTTGAGGGTGAGTGTGTGTTAGGGATAGGTTTAGGGTTAGGCTTAGCGATAGGCTGAGGGTGAGGGTGAGGTTTAGGGTTAGGGTGAGGGTTAGGGTTAGGGTTAGGGTGAGGTTTAGTGTTAGTGTTAGGGTTAGAGTTAGGGTTAGGGTGAGGTTGAGGATTAGGGGTATATTTAGGTTTAGTTTGAGGTTTAGGGTTAGGATTAGGGTTAGGGTGAGGGCTAGGGTGAGGATTATGGTGAGGGTTAGTTTTAGGAATAGTGTTAGGTTTAGGATTAGGTTTAGGTTAGAGTGAGTGTGAAGGTTAGGGTTAAGGTTTGGGTTGGGCTTAGGGTTAGGGTGAGTGTTCGGGTTAGAGTTTAGGTTAGGGTGGGGGTGATGCTGATAATGAGGGTTAGGTTTAGGGTTAGGGATAGGTTTAGGGTTAGGGTTAGTGTTAGGGTTAGGGTTTCGGTGAGGTTAGTCTGAGGGTTCCGGTTAGACTTAGGGTTAGGCTGAGGCTGAGGGTGGGGGTGAGGATTAGGGTTAAAGTGATGGTTAGGGTTAGGGTTAGTGTTAGTGTTAGGGTTAGGGTTAGAGTTATAGTGAGGTTGAGGGTGCCGGTGAGGGTTAGGGTTAGGGTTAGGCTGAGCGTGAGGTTTAGGGTTAGATATAGGCTTAGGGTTAGGGTGAAGTTTAGGGTTAGGGTTAGGGTTAGTGTGAGGGTTAGTGTTAGGGTTAGGGCTAGTTTTAGGGTGAGGGTAAGTGTTAGGGTGAGGTTTTGGGTTAGGGTGAGCATTATGGTTAGGGTGAGGGTTAGGATTAGTGTTAGGGTTATTGTTAGGGTCAGGTTTAGTTTTAGGCTGAGGGTGAGGTTGAGGGTTAGTTTTATGTTGAGGTTTAGGGTTTGGGTTAGGGTTAGAGTTAGGTTTAGGGTGTTGGTGAAGTTTAGCGTTAGAGGTAGTGTTAGGGTGAAGGTTAGTTGAGGGTTAGGGTTAGTCTTAGTGTTAGGGTTAGGGTTAGGGTGAGAATTAGGGGGAAGGTAAGGTTTAGGGTTAGGATTAGGGTAAAGGTGCGGGTGAATATTTGTGTTAGGGTTAGGTTTAGGGTTAGGCTTAGGGTTAGGCTGAGGGTGAGGTTGAGGGTGAGGGTTAGCATTAGGGTGAGGTTTAGGGTTAGGGCTAGGGGGAGGGTTAGGATTAGGGTTAGGGTGAGTGCTAGGGTGAGGGTGAGGATTAGGGTTAGGGTAGGGGGGAGGTTTAGGTTTAGGGTGAGGGTTAGGGTGAGGGTGCGATTTAGGGTTACAGTTATGGTTAGGATTAGAGTGCGGGTGAGGGTTAGTGTTAGGGTTAGGGTTCAGGTGAGGGTTAGGGTGAGGGTGAGGGTTAGGTTTAGGGTTAGGATTAAGATTAAGGTTAGGTTAGAGTGAGGTTTAGTGTTAGGATTAGGATTAGGGTGAGGGCTAGGGTGAGGGTGAGGTTTAGGGTTAGGGTTTGGGTGATGTTTAGGGTTAGGGTTAGGGTTGGGGTGGCGGAAGGGGGAGGTTTAGGGTTAGAGTTAGGGTTAGAGTGAGGCTGAGGGTGAGGGTTAGGGTTAGGGTTAGTGTTAGAGTTAGGTTTAGGGAGAGGGTTAGGCTTAGGGTTAGGATTAGGATTAGGGTGAGGGTTAGGGTGAGTGTGAGGGTTAGGGTTAAGGTGAGGATAAGCTTTAGGGTATGGGTTAGGGTTAGGGTGAAGGATATGGTTAGGATGATGTATAGGGTTAGGGTTAGGGTTATTGTAAGGGTTAGGGTTAGGGTTATGGTTACTGTGAGGGTGAGGGTGAGGGTTAGGATTAGGGTTAGGGTCAGCTTTAGGTTTAGGGTTAGGGTTAGGTTTAGGTTTAGGTTTAGGGTTAGGTTGAGGGTGAGGGTTAGGGTTATTGTTAGTGTTATAGTTTGGGTTAAGTTTGCTGTGAATGTGAGGCTGAGGTTGAGGGTTATGCTTAGGGTTAGGGTGAGGTTTAGGGTGAGGGTGAGGGTTAGTGTTAAGGTTAGGATTAGGTCTAGGGTTAAGGTGACTGTGAGTGTGAGGGTTAAGTTTAGGGTTCAGGTTAGGATTAGAGTTAGGCTGAGGGTGAGGTTGAAGGTTAGGGTTCGGTTTATGTTTGGGGTTAGGGTTAGAGTGAGAGTTAGGGTGAGGGTTAGGCTTAGGCTTAGGTTTAGGGTGTGGGCTAGGGTGAGGTTTAGGGGTAGGGGTAGGATTAGGATTAGGGTGAGGGTTAGGGTTATTGTTAGTGTTATGGTTTGGGTTATGTTTGCTTTGAATGTGAGGCTGAGGTTGAGAGTTATGATTATGGTTATGGTTAGGGTTAGTGTTAGGGTAATGGTGAGGGTTAGAGTTAGGGTGAGGGTAAGGGTTAGATTGAGGATTAGTGTTAGGGTTAGTGTGAGGTTTAGGGTGAGGGTTAGTGCTATGGTTAGGATTAGGGTTAGGGTGAGGGTGTGTGGTAGGATTAGGTTTAGGGTTAGGGTTAGTGTTAGGTTTAGGTTTAGGATTAGTGTTAATGTTAGGGTTCGAGTTAGAGTTAAAGTGAGGCTGAAGGTGAGGGTGAGGTTTAGGGGTAGGGTTAGGGTGAGGGTTAGGATAAGGTTTAGGGTTAGCATGAGGGCTAGGCTGAGGGTTAATGTGAAGGATAGGTTTAGGGATAGGGTTAGGTTTAATATTATGGTTATGGTGAGGGTGAGTGTGAGGGTTAGGTTTAGGGTTAGGGTGAGGGTTAGGGTTAGGGTTTGGGTTAGGGTTTGGGTTAGGGTGAGGGTGAAGCTGAGGATTAGGTTTTGGTTCAGGGTTAGGGTTTGGGTTAGGGTTAGGGTTAAGGTGATGGTTAGGGTTAGGGTTTGGTTTAGGCTTAGGGTTAGGCTGAGGGTGAGGGTTTGGGTGAGGATTAGGGTTTGCCTTAGGGTGAAGGTGAGGGTGAGGATTAGGGTGAGTTTTAGTGTTATGGTTAGGTTTAGAGTTACGGTGAGTTTGTTGTTTAGGCTTAGGTTTAGGTTTAGGGTTATTGTTATGTTTAGGGTTAGAGTTAAGTTGAGAGTAAGGGTGAGGGTGAGGATTCGGTTTAGGGTTAGGGTTAGGTTTAGGTTCAGGGTTAGGGTTAGTGTGAGGGTTAAGGTTAGGGTTAGGGTGAGGTTTAGGATGAGGTTTAGGGTAAGGATTCGGGTCAGTTTGAGGGCTAGGGTGAGGGTTAATGGGAGGGTTAGGTTTAGGGATAGGTTTAGGTTTAGGATTAGGGTTCGGGTGAGGGTGAGTGTGAGGGTTAGGGTTAGGGTTAGGCTTAGGGTTAGGGTGAGGGTTAGGGTTATTGTTTGGGTTACGGTGACATTGAGGTTGAGGATTAGGGTTATGGTAAGGCTAAGGGTTAGGTTTAGGTTTGGGGTTAGGGTTAGTGTTTCGGTTAGGGTTATGGTTAAGGTTAAGGTTTGGGTTACGATGAGGGTTAGGGTTAGTGTTAGGGTTAGGCTTAGTGTTAGGTTGAGGGTGAGGTTGGGGTTGAGGATTAGGTAAGGGTTAGGGTTAGGGTTAGGGTTAGTGTTAGGGTTAGGTTGAGTGTCGGTTTAGGCTTAGGTTTTGGATTAGGATTAGGGTTAGGCTTAGGATGAGTGTGAGGGTTAGGGTTAAGGTTAGGATTAGGCTTAGGCTTGGGCTGAGGCTGAGGGTGATGGTGAGGATTAGGGTTAGGGTGAGGGTTAGGGTTAGGTTTAGGGTGAGCGTTAGGGTCCGGGTTAAATTTAGGGTTAAGGTAAGGGTTAGGGTAAGGGTTATGGTGAGGGTGAGGTTTAGAGTTAGTTTGAGAGTTTGGGTTAGGCTTAGGGTGATGCTAAGGATGAGGGTTAGGGTTAGTGATAGGATGAGGTTTAGGATGAGGCTTAGGGTTGGGATTATTGTTAGGGTGAGGGCTAGGGGGAGGGTGAGCTTTAGGGTTAGGGTTGTGGTGAGTTTTATGGTTAGGGTTATGGTTAGGTTTATGGTGAGGGTGAGGTTTAGGGTTTGAGTTAGGGTTAGGTTGAAGCTGATTTTGAGGGTTAGGGTCAGGGTTAGTGTTAGGTTTAGGGTGAGGGTTAGGAGGAGAATTATGGTTAAGATTAGGGTTAGAGTGAGGGTTTGGATGAGGGTTAAGGTTATGGTGAGGGTGAGGGTTAGGGTAATGGTTAGGATTAGGGTTAGGGTGAGGGTGTGTTTTAGGATTAGGGTTAGGGTTAGGCTTAGGGTTAGATTTAGGTTTAGGATTAGTGTTATTGTTAGGGTTAGAGTTAGAGTTAAATTGAGGGTGAGGGTGAGGGTGAGGCTTAGGGTTAGTGTTAGGGTGAGGTTTAGGGTTAGGGTTAGGATTAGGGTTAGGGTGAGTGTCAGGTTTATGGTTATATTTAGAGTTGGGGGAGGGTTATTTCGTGAGTTAGAGTTAGGGTTAGTGTTAGCGATAAAGTTAGGGTGAGGATTAGGTTGACGTTAAGGGTTAGGGGTAGTTTTAGATTTATGATTAGCGTTAGGGTGAGGGTGAGTGTTAGGGTTATTTTTAGGCTTAGGTTTTGGGTTACAGTTACGGTGACAATGAGGGTGAGGGTTAAGGTTAGCTATAGAGTTAGGGTTAGGTTGAAGCTTACGTTGAGGGTTAGGGTTAGGGTGAGGGTTAGGGTTAGGGTTTACCTGAGGGTTAGCATAAGTTTTAGGATTAGGATTAGGGTTAGGGTGAGGGCTAGGCTGAAGGTTAATATGAGGGTTAGGTTTAGGGATAGGGTTAGGTTGAGGATTAGGTTTAGGTTGAGTGTGAGTGTGAGGGTTAGATTTAGTGTTTGGGTTAGGGTGAGGGGGAGGCTGAGGATTAGGGTTTGGTTAAGGGTTAGGGTTAGGGTTAGTGTGAGGTTTAAGGTGATGGTTAGGTTTAGGTTTATTGTTAGGCTTAGGGTTATGCTGAGGGTGAGGGTGTTGGTTAGGGTTAGGGTTTGGGTTAGGGTAAGGGTGAGGCTGAGGATTAGGGTTACTTTTAGGGTTAGGGTTAGGCTTAGGCTTAGGCTTGGGCTTAGGGTTAGCATGAGGTTTAGGTTTAGATATAGGTTTAGCAGGAGGGCTAGGGTAAGGGTTAGGAATAGGGTTAGTGTTAGGGTTAGGGTGAGGGTGAGGTTTAGGTTGAGGTTTAGGTTTAGGTTTAGGGTTAGGGTTAGTGTGAGGGTTGGTGTTAGTGTTAGGGTTAGTGTTAGGGTGAGGGTAAGTTTAAGGTTGAGGGTTTGGTTTTGGCTGAGGGTTATGGTTAGGGTGAGGGTTAGGATTAGCTTTAGGGTTATTGTTAGGGTTAGGTTTAGGGTTACGATTACTGTGAGGGTGAGTGTGAGTTTTGGGGTTAGGGTTAGGGTGAGGTTTAGTGTTTGGGTTAGGGTTAGACTGAGGGTTAGGGTGAGGGTGAGATTTAGGGATAGAGTTACGGTTAGGGTGAGGTTAGGTTGAGGTTTAGGGTTAGGGTTAGTGTTAGGGTTAGGGTGAGAGTTGGGGGGGTTAGGGTTAGGATTATGTTTAGGGTTAGCATTAGGGTTAGCGTGTGGGTGCGGTTCAGTGTTAGAATCAGGGTTAGGGTGAGGCTGAGTGTGAGGGTTAGTTTTAGGTTTATGTTAGGGTTACTGTGAGTGTTAGGGTGAGGATGAGGGATAGGGCTAGGGTTAGGATTAGGATTAGGGTTAGGGTTAGGATGAGTGTGAGTGTTAGGGTTAGGGTTAGGCTTAGCCTTAGGTTTAGGCTGAGCGTGAGGGTGAGGGTGAGGGTTATGTTTAGTGTGAGGGTTAGCTTTAGGGTTAGGATGAGGTTTAGTGTTAGGTTTAGGGTTAGGGTGAGGGTGAGGTTTAGGGGTAGAGTTAGATTTAGGGTGAGGATGAGTGTGAGGGTTAGGGTTAGGGTTAATGTTAGGCTTAGGTTTCGGCTGAGGCTGAGGGTGAGTTTTAGGTTAGGGTTAGGATGAGGTTTAGGTTTAGGGTTAGGTTTAGAATTAGTGTTAGGGTGAGAGTGAGGTTTAGGGTTAGAGTTAGGGTTAGTGAAAGTTGAGGGTTAGGGTGAGGGTTAGGGTTAGGCTTAGTCTTAGGCTTAGTCTGAGCATGAGGGTGAGGGTTAGGGTTAAGTTAGGGTGATGGTTCGGGTTAGGATTAGTGTTATTGATAGGGTTAGGGTTAGAGTTACGGTCAGGATGAGGGTGTGGGTGAGGGTTAGGTTTAGGATTAGTGTTAGGGTGAAGGCTAGGGTGAGGGTGAGTTTTAGGGTTAGGGTTAGGGTTAGGGTTAGGATTAGGGTTATGGTGAGGGTGAGTGTGTGGGTTAGTGTTAGGGTTAGGGTTGTGTTAGGCTCAGGGTGAGGTTGAGGGTGAGGGTTAGGGTTAGGGTGAGGGTTAGGGTTAGGGTTAGGTTGAGGGTGAGTGTGTGGGTTAGGGTGAGGTTTAGGATTAGGCTTAGGGTTAGGCTAAGGGTGAAGTTAAGAGTGAGGGTTAGAGTTAGGGTGAGGGTTAGGTTTAAAGTTAGGCTGTGGGTTAGGATGAGGGTTAAGGTTAGGATTAGGGTCAGGGTGAAGACTAGGGTTAGGGTTAGGCGTAGGGTTAGGGTGAGGGTTAGGGTTATTGTTTGGGTTAGGGTGACAATGAGGGTGAGGATTAGGGTTAGGGTTAGGGAAATGGTTAGGCTTAAGTTTGGGGTTAGGTTTAGTATTTCGATTTGGGTTAGGTTTATGGTTAGGGATTGGGTCACGGTGAGTGTTAGGGTTAGTGTTATGGTTAGGGTTAGGGTTAGGCTGAGGGTGAGGTTGGGGGTGAGTTTTAGGTAAGGGTTAGGGTTAGGGTTAGGGTTAGAATTATGGTTAGGGTTATTGTTATTGTTATGGTATGGTTAGGGTTAAGTTTGCGGGAAGTGTGAGGCTCAGGGTTTGGGTTATCGTTATGTTTAGGGTTAGGGTTAGGTTTAGGATTATTGTGAGTCTTATTTTTAAGGTTTGGTTTAGAGTTACAGTGAGGTTGAGGTTGAGGGTGAGGGTGAGGGTGAGGGTAGGGTGAGGTTTATGGTGAGGTTTATGGTTAGAGTTAGGGTAGGTTGAGGGTAAGTTTTAGGGTTAGAGTTAGGGGTAGGTGGAGGGTTAGGGTGAGGGTTAGTGTTAGGTTTAATATTAGGGTTTGGGTGAAGGTGAGGGTTAGGTTGACGTTTAGGGATAGGGTTAGTGTTAGGGTGAGCGTTATGGTTAGAGTTAGTGTTATTGTTAGTGTTAGGGTTAGAGTTACAGTGAGGGTGAGGGTGAGAGGGAGGGTTAGTGTTAGGTTTAGGGTGATGTTTAGGGTTAGGGTTAGGATTAGGGTTAGGGTGAGGGTGAGGTTTAGGCTTAGATTTAGGGTTAGGGGGAGGGTTAGTTCATGTTTTAGGGTTAGGGTTAGTGTTAGGGTTAAGGTTAGGGTGAGGGTTAGGTTGAGGTTAAGGGTTAGGTTTAGGGTTAGGGTTAGGATTAGGGTTAGGGTGAGGGTGAGTGTGAGGGTTAGGCTTAGGCTTAGGCTTAGGGTTAGGCTGAGGGTGAGGTTGATGGTGAAGTTTAAGTTTAGGGTGATATTTTGGTTTACGGTTAGGGTGAGGGTTAGGATGAAGTTTAGGTTTGGGGGAGGGTTAGGGTGAGGATGATGGTAAGTGTAAAAGTGTGGTTTAGGCTGAGGCTGAGGGTTAAAATATGGGTGAGTGTTAGCGTTTGGTTTAGGGTTATGGTAAGATTGAGGGTTATGGTTATGGTGAGGGTTAGATTGAGGATTAGGGTTAGGGTTAGTGTGAGGTTTAGGGTGAGGATGAGGGTTAGGGTTAGGGTGAGCATGAAGGTTAGAATTAGGGTTAGGGTGAGGGCTAGGGTGAGGGTGAGGGTTAGGGTTAGTGTTAGGATTAGGGTGAGGGTTAGGATGAGGTTGAGGGTTAGAGTTAGTGTGTGGGTGAGTGTTAGGTTTAGGGTTAGTGTTAGGGTGAGCGGAAGTGTTATGTTGAGAGTTATGGTTAGGGTGAGGGTTATGGTTAGGGTGAGGTTTAGGTTTAGGGTTAGGGTGAAGGTGAGGGTGTGGTTTAGGTTTAGATTTAGGGTTAGGGGGAGGGTTAGGGTGAGGTTTAGTGTTAGGGTTAGTATTAGGGTGAGGGTGAGGTTTAGGTTGAGTTTTAGGGTTAGGGTTATGGTTAGCGTTAGTGTGAGGTTTAGTGTTAGGGTTAGTGTTAGGGTGAGGGTAAGTGTTAGGGTGAGGTTTTGGGTTAGGGTGAGGGTTATGGTTAGGGTGAGGTTTAGGATTAGGGTTAGAATTATTGTTAGGGTTAGGTTTAGGTTTTCTGTTATGGTGAGGGTGAGGGTTAAGGTTAGGGTTAGGTTGAGGTTTAGTGTTTGGGTTAGGTTTATTGTTAGGTTTAGCCTGAGGGTGAGGTTTAGGGTAAGAGATAGGGTTAGAATGAGGGTTAGGTTGAAGGTTAGGGTTAGGGTTAGTGTTAGGGTTAGGGATAGGGTGAGATTTAGGGGTGTAGGGAGCCGAGGCGAGACTCCGCCCACTCCCTTGCAGCTTTGAGGTTTCTACCCCAGACGGTGCTTGGTGGGTGGCCTGGGCTGTGCGCGTGCACGAGCCAGGTAGAGTTCCCAGCCAATCCCATGACACCTGGTGACGGAGAAAGGCAGGCGACCAACAATAGAAAGACCCGCGTTCCGATTCTCATATATAAGCGGCTGTGTTTCGGGTGCACGCTCTCTCGCGCCCAAGCTCTCCTACAACTAAAAGGCTCTCCAATAAAGCGTGATCTGAGAAGACTCCTGGTGTGGTGGTCGTTTTTCCTCGCTGGTCGAGTAGACGGTCACTACAACTGGTGCTGAAACCCGGGAACGAACCTGGGACGGGACCCGCGCGAGAGGCCGAATTGGAGCCAGAACTCAACACGCGGAGAGGGGATGTCGGTAAGTATCCCCCGGTATGCTGTTCACTGTAGATTTAGATATTTATTGGTTGCTTGCATTGCTTCTTCCCTTGTGGCTTGTCTTTTTGATGGTGCGCACTTGCCTCGAGGAGGGAGGGTTTGATTTAATCAAGGAAGGATGCAAAGTACTAACGCGGCATCAGGATAGTCTATCAGAGTCAGCATACAGTAAGGGGGAGGAAAATAGGCCTAAAAGAAAAAGGGAAAAAAGACAAAAGGATCCTAAAGAATTAAAGCAAGAGGGGCTGCAGCCCTCACAAAAGGAGAAGGGTTTTAGGGAGGGGCTCTCGAGGAGACCCCCGCGCCCTTCTTTAAAAGCAAACCGGTTCTCAGCCCTACATGTGGAAGGGCGGGACCAAGAATATAGTAATCTTGTGAGTGACTCAGAGGAAGAAATGTTAGAGGAGGAGGGAGAGCAGCTCAATCCAGCTGATAGTGAAGAGTTAGAAGAGGCTGCGGCGGAGCACGTGGCAGACAGATATGGAGGGTGGCGCCCCCTAGGGGTGGGAGTACCGCAGCAGCCAGGGAGAGGAAACAGAGCTGCCCCTCACCCGTCGGCCCCCCCGCCGTGCCCGCCGGCAGGGAAGAGTCACTTTATAAAAGGCAACACCTGGTCGCCCTTAGCGGCCGCCTTTCCAGTTTTTGATCCATCCGTAAAGATGGTTAGAGCATCAGCCAAGGGCTCCTTTGAAGTGACAACAGGAAAATACACTAAATTTTTGTTAACTATGGCAAGCAGAGGATGCTTAGGATAATGATTATCAATTACATTTGGAAATGAGCAAACAAGAATTGCCCACATATCCATTGTGGCTGCTAAAATTTCAACTTGCTCACGGGTGTATGGAATAATTAATTTATCTGGAATTTTTGCAAAGTGCATCAAACAATACTTTATACCCAAAATTGCCTCTTTTTTTATTTTTTTTATTTTTATTTTTATTTTTATTTATTTATTTTTTTTAAATCCCATTACTAATGAGAGAATTCTTGAGCCGGTTTCCTACTTCCAGCTTAAGGATTTAGTTGAGGCAGTCCGGACTTATGGAGTGACGGCCAATTATACCACTGCCTTGGTTCAAAGGCTAACTATTAATGCTATGATTCTGTGGGAGCAAAAACTGTTCAATATTTTCCTGAATTAGTGGCCAAACAGGCAATTTTGATTCTGAAAAAATAAATAAATAAATAAATAAATAAATAAATAAAAATAATAAAAATAAAAAAAAATAAAAAAGAGGCAATTTTGGGTATAAAGTATTGTTTGATGCACTTTGCAAAAATTCCAGATAAATTAATTATTCCATACACCCGTGAGCAAGTTGAAATTTTAGCAGCCACAATGGATATGTGGGCAATTCTTGTTTGCTCATTTCCAAATGTAATTGATAATCATTATCCTAAGCATCCTCTGCTTGCCATAGTTAACAAAAATTTAGTGTATTTTCCTGTTGTCACTTCAAAGGAGCCCTTGGCTGATGCTCTAACCATCTTTACGGATGGATCAAAATCTGGACAAGGTGCCTTTTTTGTTCAAGGACACAAACAGCCGGTAGTCTTTAATTTTCGGCCGAATGCCCCACAGGCTGTTGAATGTTTAATTGTGCTTGAAGTTTTTAAAAGATTTGATCAACCTTTTAATTTATTTTCTGATTCATTATATGTTGTAAATGCCTTTGCTTCTCTTGAAGTTGCTGCTTCAGTTAAGCAGGCCAGTACAATTTCTAATGTTTTGTTACAGATTCAATCCCTTATCTTAAACAGAAAACATCCTTTTTATATTGGACATATTCGTGCCCACTCTATGTTGCCGGGCCCGATGGCAAGGTGTAATGATTTGGTGGACCAGGCAACTCGGGCTATGGCTCTGGTTGCTGCTGATCCTGTAGAATTGGCAAAAGACTTTCATAGATTGTATCATGTACCTGCTAATACCCTTAGGAAAAGATATAATTTGTCCAGGCATGTGGCAAGAGATATTGTTAAAGCCTGTAAATCTTGTGTTACCTTTCTTCATCCTCCCCATGTGGGGGTAAACCCCAGGGGGTTGAGACCAAACGCCCTATGGCAAATGGATGTTACTCATCTGACGGAATTTGGTAAGTTGAAATATTTACATGTGTCTGTGGACACCTTTTCTGGTGTCATTCATGCCACACCTCTGGCAGGAGAAAAGGTGTCTCACGTCAGAATACACTGCTTAGAAGCTTGGACAGCTTGGGGAAAGCCCCTTAGACTTAAGACGGATAATGGCCCTGCTTATACTTCCCATGGTTTTCGCGCCTTTTGCGCACAAATGCAGGTTGCCCACACCACCGGATTGCCCTACAATCCTCAAGGACAAGGTATAGTGGAAAGAACTAATAGAAACATAAAAGAAATGCTTCAAAAACAAAAAGGGGGAGTTGCTGAGTCCGCGTCCCCCAGGGAAAGACTTTCTCTTGCGCTCTTTACCCTTAATTTTTTAATTCTAAATGACAACGATCAGTCTGCCGCAGATCGGCATATGACAAGAGACTCCATGGATACTAAAGACATGGTCATGTGGAAGGATGTTATTAATAATAAATGGTATGGACCGGATCCGGTAATAACGAGATCCAGGGGAGCTGTTTGTGTTTTTCCACAGAGTCAAGAAGTACCTCACTGGGTGCCAACGAGACTGACCAGGCCGGTGGAGACTGCAGAAGAACCCCATCTTGAAGATGCCATCCACTCGTCTCCTGATACAGCTGATCTTCTTGCTGTTAGCAACAGTGCTAATAGCAATCCCTGTGATAGCTAAACCGATGATGCTGTGGACTGTTACAATTTACTGACTGGATTGCCTCTGCGGTGTCCTTTTCCAAAGAGCGGGTGGGAGTCGGAATGTTTTTAGCCTGCTGCTTGGGAGGATGCGTGGTCTGCCTATGGTTGGTCTGTCGCCTTCGAGCCCAAACCAGAAGGGACAAGGTTGTTATCTCGCAAGCATTAGCCGCTTTGGAGAGTGGATCCTCACCCCAGATTTGGCTGTCGGCCCTAAGAGGCAGTTAAGCCTTACCATTCTGCATAGCCTTAGCACCCCGAGGGATCAGGTATGCAATTTGCAATTTGGGACAGGGTGCAAGGCAAGTGCACTGCACTTGAGGAGATGGTTCTCATCTCCTCAAGAAGAGCATGCTGGGTTGCAAGTGGGTTGATGCCCAAGATCCCACCTCTGCAAAAAAGGCATCGGACGGGCCTGGTCATCACTGGGGAAGGCGCGCCCCTCAGGTGAAGGCCAGTGCAAGGTCCTCTCATTAATGTCTTAGACAGAGGCCCAACCTCTACTCTTGCCTGTTGCCATAAAACAAAGAAGGGGGAACTGTAGGGAGCCGAGGCGAGACTCCGCCCACTCCCTTGCAGCTTTGAGGTTTCCACCCCAGACGGTGCTTGGTGGGAGGCCTGGGCTGTGCGCGTGCACGAGCCAGGTAGAGTTCCCAGCCAATCCCATGACACCTGGTGACAGAGAAAGGCAGGCGACCAACAATAGAAAGACCCGCGTTCCGATTCTCATATATAAGCGGCTGTGTTTCGGGTGCACGCTCTCTCGCGCCCAAGCTCTCCTACAACTAAAAGGCTCTCCAATAAAGCGTGATCTGAGAAGACTCCTGGAGTGGTGGTCGTTTTTCCTCGCTGGTCGAGTAGACGGTCACTACATAGGGGGAGCGTTTGGGTTAGGGATAGGTTTAGGATTAGGGTTAGGGTGAGGGTGAGTGTGTGTTTTAGGGTTAGGTTTAGGGTTAGGTTAAGGGTTAGGCTGAGGGTGAGGTTGAGGGTGAGGTTTAGGGTTAGGGTGAGAGTTAAGGTTAGGGTTAGGGGGAGGGTTAGGATGAGGGTTAGGGTTAAGATTAGGGTTAGGGTGAGGGCTAGGGTTAGGGTGAGGTTTAGGATTAGGTTTAGGGTGAAGTTTAGGGTTAGGTTTAGGGTTAGGGTTAGGGTGAGGTTGAGATTTAAGGTTAGAGTTAGGGTTAGGATGAGGCTGAGGGTGAGGGTTAGGGTTAGGGTTAAGGTGAGAGTTAGGGTGAGGGTGAGGCTTAGGGTTAGGTTTAGGATTAGGATTAGGCTTAACATTAGGCTGAGTGTAAGGGTTAGGGTTACAGTTACTGTTAGGCTTATTCTTAGGCTGAGGGTGAGGTTGAAGTTGAGGGTTAGGGTTAGTGTGAGAGATAGGGTTCAGTTAAAGTTTAGGGTCAGGGTGAGTTTTAAGGTAAGGTTTACCCTGAGGGTGAGGGTTAGGCTTAGGTTTATTGTTAAGGTGAGGGTTAGGATGAGGGTTAGGGTTAGGATTAGGGTTAGGGTAAGTGCTAGGGTGAGGGTGAGTTTTAGGGTTAGGGTTACGGTGAGGTTTTGCTTAGGTTTAGGGTTAGTGTTAATGTGAGGTTGAGGTTTAGGGTTAGAGTTAGTGTTAGGGTGAGGCTGCTTGTGAGGGTCAGGGTTAGGGTTAGTGTTAGATTTAGGGTTAGGGTGAGAGAGAGGGTTAAGCTTAGAGTTAGGATTAAGATTAGGGTAAGGTTTAGGTTGAGTGTGAGGCTTAGGGTTATGGTTAGGCTTAGGGTTATGCTGAGGGTGAGAGTGAAGGTTAGGGTTAGGATGTGTGTTAGGGTTAGGTTTAGGGTGAGTGATAGGGTTCGGGTTAAGTTTAGGGTTAGCGTGAGGGTTATTTTAGGGTTACCGTGAACATGAGGGTTAGGGTTAGGTTGAGGGTTTGAGTTAGGTTTAGGTTTAGGGTGAGGGTTAGGGTTAGGGTTAGGGTGAGGGTTAGGATGAGGATTAAGGTGAGGGCTAGGATGAGGGTGAGGTTTAGGGTTAGTGTTAGGGTGAGGTTAAATGTTAGGGTTAGGGTAAGGGTGAGGGTTTGGATGAGGTTTAGTGTTACAGTGAGGGTGAGGGTTAGGGTTCCGGTGATGGTTAGGGTTAGTATTATGGTTAGGGTGAGGGTGAGTGTTAGAAATAGGGTTAGGGTTAGGATTAGCGTTAGGTTTAGGATTAGGTTTAGTGTTATTGTTAGGGTTATGGATAGAGTTATGCTGAGGGTAAGAATGAGGGTTAGGGTTAGGGTTAGGGTTAGGGAGAGGGTTAGGGTTAGGATTAGGGTTAGGCTGAGGGTGAGGCTTAGGTTTAGATTTAGGGTTAGGGGAAGGGTTAGTTCCTGGAAGGGTTAGGGTTAGTGTTAGGGTTAAGGTTAGGGTGAGGGTTCAGTTGAGGTTAAGGGTTAGGGTTAGGTTTAGGATTAGGGTTAGGGTGAGAGTTTAGGGGAGGGTTAGGTTTAGGGATAGGGATAGGATTAGGGTTAGGGTGAGGGTGAGTGTTTGTGTTAGGGTTAGGTTTAGGGTTAGGCTAACGGTTAGGCTGAGGTTGAGGTTGAGGGTGAGGTTTAGGGTTAAGGTTAGGTTTAGGGTTAACGTTAGGGTGAGGGTGAGGTTTAGGGTTAGAGTTATGGTTAGGTTGAGGGTGATTGTGAGCGTTGGGCTTAGGGTTAGTCTTAGAGTTAGTGATAGGGTGTGGGTTAGTGTGTGGGTGAGGGTTAGGCTTAGGTTTAAGATTAGGTTTAGGGTTAAGCTTAGGGTGAGTGTGAGGTTTAGGGTTAGGATTAGGCTTAGGCTTAGTCTGAAGGTGAGCGTTAGAGTGAGGGTTAGGGTTAGGGTGAGGGTTAGGTTTAGGGTTAGGGTGAGAGTTAGGGTTCGGGTTAAATTTAGGGTTAGGGTGAGGGTTAGGTTAAAGGTGACGGTGAGGTTGAGGGTTAGAGTTAGGTTGAGCGTTAAGGTTAGGGTTAGGGATACGGTGATGGTGAGGGTGAGGGTTAGGGTTAGGTTTAGGGTGAGGGTTAGCATGAGGGTTAGGGTTAGGATTAGGGTTAGGGTGAGGGCTAGGTAAAGGGTGAGGTTTAGGGTTAGGGTTGTTGTGAGTTTTAAGATTAGGGTTATGCTTAGGTTTAGGGTGAGGGTGAGGTTTAGGGTTAGATTTAGGGTAAGGTTAAGGCTGATTGTGAGGGTTATGTTTAGGGTTAGTGTTAGAATTAGGGTTAGGGTGAGGATTAGGGTGAGGGTTAGGCATAGGGTGAGGATTAGGATTAGGGTAAGGGTTAGGACAAATGTGAGGGTTAGGGTTAGGTTTAGGCTTAGGGTTTGCTGAGGATGAGTTTGAGGTTTAGAGTTAGGGTTAGGGTGAGGCTGAGGGTGAGGGTTATGGTTAGGTTTAGTGTTAGGGTTAGGGTTAGGGGGAGGGTTAGGATTAGTTGTAGGGTTACGATTAGGGTTAGGGTGAGGGCTAGGCTGAGGGTTAATATGAGGGTTAGCTTTAGGGGTAGGGTTAGGTTTAGGATTAAGGTTAGGGTGAGGGTGTGTGTAAGGGTTAGGGTTAGCGTTAGGCTTTGGTTTACGGTGAGGGTTAGGGTTAGGGTTTGGTTTAGGGTGAGGGTGAGGCTGAGGATTAGGTTTAGGTTTAGTGTTAAGGTTAGGGATAGGGTTAGGGTTAATGTGATGGTTAGGGTTAGGGTTAGGGTTAAGCTTAGGTTTAGGCTGAGCTTGAGTGTGTGGTTTGGGGATAGGCTTACGGTTAGGGTTAGGGTTAGGGTTAGGTTTAGTTTTAGGCTTAGGCTTAGGGTTAGGGTTAGCGTGAGGTTTAGGGTTAGATATAGGGTTAGGGGGAGTGTTAGGTTAAGGGATAGGAATATGGCTAGTTTTAGGTTTAGGGTGGGGGTGAGGGTTAGATGAGGTTTATGGTTAGAGTTAGGGTTAGGGTTAGTGGGAGGGTAAGTGCTAGGGTTAGAGTTAGTGTTAGGGTGAGGGTAAGTGTTGGGGTGAGGGTTTGGGTTAGGGTGACGGTTATGGTTAGGGTGAGGGTTAGGATTAGCTTTAGGGTTATTGTTAGGGTCAGGTTTAGGGTTACGGTTACTGTGAGGGTGAGTGTGAGGGTTAGGGTTAGTGTTAGGGTGAGGTTTAGTGTTCGGGTTAGTGTTAGAGTTAGGGTGAGGGTGAGGTTTCCGTTAGAGTTAGGGTTAGGGTGAGTGTTAGGTTGAGGGTTAGGTTTAGTGTTCGTGATAAGGTTAGGTTAGGGTAAGAGTTAAGGGGAGGGTTAGGGTTAGGGTTAGGATTAGTGTTAGGGTGAGGGTGAGTGTGTGTTAGGGATAAGTTTATGGTGAGGCTTAGGGTTAGGCTGAGGCTAAGGGTGAGGTTGAGGTTGAGGGTTAGAGTGAGGGTTAGGGTTAATGTTAGGGTGAGGTTTAGTGTTAGGGTTAGGTTTAGAGTTAGGGTTAGGTTGAGGGTGAGGTTTAGGGTTAGAGTTAGGGTCAGGGTTAGAGTTAGGGTTAGGTTTAGGGGTAGGTTTAGGTTTAGGGTTGAGTTGACGGTAAGGGTAAACATAAGGGTTAGGCTGAGGGTGAGAGTTATGGTAATGTTGAAGGTTAGGTTTAGAGTAAGTTTAAGGGTTAGGGGTAGGTTGAGGGTGAGTGTTAGATTAAGGAATAGTGTTAGGGTTAGGGTGAGGTTTAGAGTGAGGATGAAGGTTAGGGTTAGGTTGAGGGCTGGGGTGAAGGTGAGGGTTAGGGTTAGGGTTAGGCTTAGGGTTAGGCTGAGGATGAGGGTGGGGGTGAGGATTACGGTGAGGGTTAGGGTTAGGGTTATTTTTAGTGTTATGGTTAGGGTTAAGTTTGAGGTTAGGGTGAGGTTGAGGGTGGGGTGAGGATTACGGTTAGAGTGATGATTAGGGTTAGGGTTAGTGTTATTGTTAGGGTTAGGGTTAGAGTTAAGGTGAGGTTGAGGGTGCAGGTGAGGATTAGGGTTAGGGTTACGGAGGGGTTTAGGGTTAGGGAGAGGGTTAGGGTGAGGGTGAGTTTTACAGTTAGATATAGGGTTAGGGGGAGAGTGACGGTGAGGTTTAGGGTTGTGGTTAGTTTTAGGGTTAGGGTGAGGTTGAGGGTTACGTTGAAGTTTAGGGTTAGGGTTAGGGTTAGGGTTAGTGTGAGGGTTAGTTTTAGGGTTACGGTTAGTGTTAGTATGAGGGTGTTAGGTGAGGGTTTGGGTTAGAGTTAGGATTATGGTTAGAGTGAGGGTTAGGATTATGGTTAGGGTTAGGTTTAGGGTTAGGTTTAGGGTTAAGGTTAAGGTGAGGGTGAGGGTGAGGGTTAGGTTTAGGGTTAGGGTGAGGTTTAGGGTTTCAGTTAGGGTTAGATTTAGGTCTAGGGTGAGGGTGAGATTTAGGATTAGGTTTAGTGTTAGTGTGAGGGTTAGGTTGAGGGTTAGGGTTAGGGTTATTGTTAGGGTTATGGTTAGGGTGATACTTAGGGGGAGGCTTAGGTTTAGGGTTAGGTTTAGGGTTAGGATTAGGGTAAACCTGAAGGTGATTGTTTGTGTGTTAGGGTTAGGCTTACAGTTAGGCTGAGGGTGAGGTTTAGGGTGATGGATAGGATTAGGGTGAGGGTTAGTGTTAGGGTTAGGGGGAGGGTTAGAATGAGGGTTAGGATTAGGATTAGGGTTAGGGTGAGGGCTAGGTTGAGGGTGAGGTTTAGTGTTAGGTTTAGGATGAGGTTTAGTGTTAGGGTTAGGGTTAGGATGAGGGTGAGGTTTAGGGTTAGAGTTATGATTAGGATGAGGCTGAGGGTGAGGGTTAGGGTTAGGGTTAGTGTTAGGGTTAGGGTTAAGGTGAGGGTTAGGGTGAGGTTGAGGTTTAGGGTTAGGGTTAGTATTAGGTTTAAGTTTAGGGTTAGGGTGAGGTTTAGCGTTAGGGTTAGGGTTAGGGTGAGGGTTAGGATTAGGGTGAGGGTTAGAGTTATTGTGAGGGTGAGTGTTAGGTTTAGGGTTAGTGTTAGGGTGAGGGGAAGTGTTATGTTGAGGGTTAGGTTTAGGGTGAGGTTTATGGTTAGGGTGAGGTTTAGGGTTAGGGTTAGGGTGAGGGTGAGGTTGAGGTTTAGTGTTAGATTTAGCGTTAGAGTGAGGGTTAGGGTGAGGTTTAGTGTTAGTGTTAGGGTTAGGGTGAGGGTTAGGTTTAGGTTGAGGTTTAGGTTTAGGGTTAGGGTTAGCGTTAGTGTGAGTGTTAGTGTTAGGGTTAGGGTTAGTTTTAGGGAGAGTGTATGTGTTAGAGTTAGGGTTTGGGTTAAGGTGATGGATTTGGTTAGGGTGAGGGTTAGGATTAGGGTTAGGATTATTGTTAAGGTTAGGTTTAGGGTTTTGGTTATCATGAGGGTGAGGGTGAGGGTTAGGGTGAGGTTTAGTGTTTGGTTTAGCGTTAGTGTTAGGTTTAGGCTGAGGGTGAGGTTTAGGGTTAGAGTTAATGTTAGAGTGAGAGTTAGGTTGAGGGTTATGGTTAGGGATAGTGTTGGGGTTAGGTTTACAGTGAGATTTAGGGGGAGCGTTAGGATTAGGGATAGGGTTAGGATTAGGGTTAGGGTGAGGTCTAGGGTGAGGTTGAGTTTTAGTGTTAGGGTTAGGGTGAGGTTTAGGGTAAGGGTTAGGGTTGAGGTTAGGGTGAGGGTAAGATTTATTGTTAGAGTTAGGTTTAGGATGAGGCTGTGGGTGAATGCTAGGGTTAAGTTTAGCGTTAGGGTTAGGTTTAAGGTTATGGTTAGGGTGAGGGTGAGGGTTAGTGTTAGGTTTAGGATTATGTTTTGGGTTAAGTTTCGGCTGAGTGTAAGGGTTAGGGGTACAGTTAGGGATAGGCTTAGCCTTAGCCTGAGGGTGAGGGTGAGGGTGAGGGTTAGGGTTAGGATGAGTGTTAGGTTTAGGGTTAGGTTGAGAGTTAGGGTTCGGGTTAAATTTAGGGTTAGGGTGAGCGTTAGGTAAGGTTTACGATTAGGGTGAGGTTTAGGTTTAGGTTTACTGTTAGGGTGTGTGTTACGGTTAGGATTAGTGTTAGGGTGAGGGCTAGAGTGAGGGTGATATTTAGGGTTAGGTTTAGGGTGAGGTTTAGCTTAGAGTTAGGGTTAGTTTTAGGGTGAGGGTGAGGTTTAGGGTTAGATTTAAGATTAGGTTGAGGCTGATTGTGAGGGTTATGGTTAGTGTTAGTGTTAGAGTTAGGATTAGGTGAGTTTGACTGTTAGGCTTAGGGTTAGGATTTGGATTAAGGTAAGTTTTGGCGTGAATGTGAGGATTAGGGTTATGGTTAGGCTTAGGGTTATGCTGAGGGTGAGAGTGAGGTTTAGGGTTAGAGTGAGTGTTAGGGTTCGGTTTAGGGTGAGAGTTATGGTTCGGGTTAAGTTTAGGGTTAGCGTGAGGGTTAGGGTTAGGGTTATGGTGAGCGTGAAGGTTAGGGTTAGGTTGAGGGTTAGAGTTAGGTTTAGGTTTAGGGTTAGGGTTAGGGTGAGCGTTACGATGAGGATTAGGTTTAGGATTAGGGTTAGGGTGAGGGCCAGGGTGAGGGTGAATGTTAGGGTTAGTGTTAGGGTGAGGTTTAGGGTTAGGTTTAGGGTAAGGGTGAGGGTTTGGATGAGGGTTAGTGCTACGGTGAGGGTGAGGGTTAGGGTTTGGGTGGGGGTTAGGGTTAGGATTAGGGTTAGTGTGAGGGTGAGTGTTAGGATTAGGGTTAGGGTTAGGGTTAGGTTTAGGGTTAGGATTAGTGTTATTGTTAGGGTTATGGTTAGAGTTACACTGAGGGTAAGGATGAGGGTGAAGGTTATGGTTAGGTTCAGGGTGAGGATTAGGGTTAGGTTTAGGATTAGGGTTAGGTTCAATGTGAGGTTTAAGATTAGATTTAGGGTTAGGGGGAAGGTTTGTTCGTGGGTAAGGGTTAGGGTTAGGGTTAGGATTAGGTTTAGGGTGAGGGTGAGTGTTAGGGTTAGGGCTAGGGTTAGGCTTAGGTTTAAGGTTAGGCTGAGGGTGAGGGTGGGGGTGAGGATTAGATTTAGGGTGTTGGTTAGTGTTAGGGTTAGGGTGAGGTTTAGGGTTTGGGTTAGTGTTAGCGTTAGGTTTAGGGTGAGCGTGAGGTTTCGGGTTAGAGTTATGGTAAGGGTGAGGTTTAGGTTGAGGGTTTGGATTAGGATTATTGTTATTTTTAGGGTTAGGGTGAGATTTTGGGGGAAGGTTAGGATTAGGGATAGGGTTAGGATTAGGGTTAGGGTGAGGATGAGTGTGTGTGTTAGGGTTTGTTTTAGGGTTAGGCTTAGGGTTAGGCTGAGGTTGACGGTGAGGGTGAGGGTTAGGATTAGCGTAAGGGTAGGGTTTAGGGTTAGGGTGAGAGTTAGGGTTCGGGTTAAATTTAGGGTTAGGGTGAGGGTTAGCGTACGGGTTATGTGAGGGTGAGGGTTAAGGTTAGGTTAGGGTTAGGGTTAGGGTTAGGGTTAGGATTAGGTTTAGGTTGAGGGCTAGGGTGAGGGTGAGGTTTTGGGTTAGGGTTGTGTTGAGGTTTAGGGTTAGGTTTATGGTTAGGTTTAGGGTGAGGGTGAGGGTTAGGGTTCATTTTAGGTTTAGGGTGAAGCTGATTGTGAGGGTTAGGGTTAGGGATAGTGTTAGATTTAGGGTTAGTTTAAGGGTTAGGGTGAGTGTGAGGGATAGGCTTAGGGTTAGGATTAGTATTAGGGTAAGGTTTAGGGTGAGGGTTAGGGTTAGGGTTAGGCTTAGGTTGAATGTTAGGGTTAGGGTTAAGGTGATTGTTAGGGTTAGGCTTAGGCTTAGGCTTAGTGTTAGGTTGAGGGTGAGGGTTTGGTTTAGGGTTAGGGTTTGGGTTAGGTTGAGAGTGAGGCTGAGGATTAGGGTTACGTTTAGGGTTAGGGTTAGGGTTATGTTTAGGGTTAGGGTTAGGGTTAGGATTAGGCTTAGGGTTAGGGTTAGCCTGAGGTTTAGGTTTAGATGTAGGGATAGGGGGAGGGTTATGGTAAGGATTAGGAATAGGGTTAGTGTTAGGGTTAGGGTGAGGGTGAGGGTTAGGTTGAGGTTTAGGATTAGGGTTAGAGTTAGGGTTAGTGTGAGGGTTAGTGTTAGGGGTAGGGTAAGTGTTAGGGTGAGGGTAAGTGTTAGGTTTAGGGTTTGGGTTAGGGTGAGGGTTATGGTTACGGTGAGGGTTAGTATTAGCTTTAGGGTTAATGTTAGGGTTAGGTTTAGGGTTACGGTTAATGTGAGGCTGAGTGTGAGGGTTAGGGTTAGGGTCAGGTTTAGTGTTTTGGTTAGGGTTAGAGTGAGGGTTAGGGTGAGGGTGAGGTTTAGGGATAGAGTTAGGGTTAGGGTGAGGTTAGGTTGAGGTTTAGGGTTTGGTTAATGTTAGTGTCAGAGTTAGGGTGAGGGTTAGGGGGCGGGTTATGGTTAGGGTTGGTTTTAGGTTTAGCGTTAGGCTGAGGCTTAGGTTAGGGTGAAGGTTAGGGCTAGGGTTAAGATTAGGATTAGGGTTAGGCCTAGGGTGAGTGTGAGGTTTCATGTTAGGGTTAGTGTTAGTCTTAGGTTTAGGCTGAGGGTGAGGATGAGGGTGGGGGTTAGGTTTAGGGAGAGGTTTAGGGTTAGGGTTAGGGTGAGTTTTAGTGTTAGGTTTAGGGTTAGAGTTAGGGTTAGGTTGAGGGTGAAGTTTAGAGGTAGAGTTAGATTTAGGGTGAGGGTGAGTGTGAGGGTTAGGGTTAGGGTTAATGTTAGGCTTAGCTTTAGGCTAAGGGTGAGGGTGAGTGTTAGGTTTAGGGTTAGGGTTAGAATTAGTGTTAGGGTGAGATTGAGGTTTAGGATTAGAGTTAGGGTTAATGTTAGAGTTAGGGTTGGGTGAGGGTGACGGTTAGGGTTAGTGTAAGTGTGATGGTTCGGGATAGGTTTAGTGTTATTGATAGTGTTAGGGTTAGAGTTATAGTGAGGGTGAGGGTGCGCGTGCGGGTTAGGCTTAATTTTAGGGTTAGGGTTAGGGTTCGGGTGAGAGTTAGGGTTAGGGTTCGGGTGAGGGTTAGGGTTAGGGTGAGGGTTAGGGTTAGGTTTAGGCTTAGGATTAGGATTGGTCTGAGGGTGAGGTTGAGAGTGAGGGATAGGGTTAGGTTGATGGTTAGGGTTAAGCTTAGGGTGAGGATTAGGATGAGGGTTACGGTTAGGGTGAGGTTTAGCGTGAGGGTGATGGTAAGTGGAAAGGTGAGGATTAGGCTGAGGCTGAGAGTTAAGAAAAGGGTAAGGGTGAAGGTTAGGGTGAGGGTTAGGGCAAGGGTTATGGTTTGGGTTAGGGTGAGGGTGAGGGTTAGATTGAGAATTAAGGTTAGGTTAGTGTGAGGGTTAGGGTGAGGGTTAGGGTTACAATTAGGGTTAGCTTGAGGGCTAGGGTGAGGGTGAGGGTTAGGATTAGGGTTAGTGTGAGGTTTAGGGTTGAGTGTTAAGATTAGTGTGAGGGTTAATGTTAGGGTTAGGCTTACTGTAAGGATGAGGGTAAGTGTTAGGGTGAGGGTTAGGGTTAGGGTGAGTGTTATGGTTAGGGTGAGGGTTAGAGTTAGTTTTAGGGTTATTGTTAGTGTTAGGGTTAGGTTTACCCTTACAGTGAGCGTGAGGGTTAGGGTTAGGTTTAGGGTGAGGTTTAGGGTTAGGGGTATGGTTAGAGTTTGGGTTAGGGTTAGGATTAGGGTTAAGGTGAAGGCTAGGGTGGGGGTGAGGGTTAGGGTTAGGTTTATGGTTAGGGTTAGGATTAGGTTTAGGCTGAGGGTGAGTTTGTGGGTTAGGGTTAGGTTTAGGGTTAGTCTTAGGGTTAGGCTAAGGGTGAGGTTGAGGGTGAGGGTTACGGTTAGGTTGAGGGTTAGGGTAATGGTTAGGTTAGGGTGAGTGGGTGGGTTAGGATTAGGTTTAGGATTAGTCTTAGGGTAGGCTAAAGGTGAGGTTAAGGGTGAGGGTTAGGATTACGGTGAGGGTTAGGTTTAGGGTTAGGGTGAGTGTTAGGATGAGGGTTAAATTTAGCATTAGGGTTAGAGTGAGGGCTAGGGTGAGGGTGAGGTTTAGGGTTAGGGTTAGGGTTAGAGTGAGGATGAGTTTTAGGTTTAGAATTAGGTTTAGGGTGAGGGATACGGTTTAGTTTTAGGGTTAGGTTTAGTGTTAGGGTTAGGGTTAGTGTGAGGGTTAGGGTTATGATGAGGGTTAGGTTTAGGGTGAGGGTTAGGTTTAGGGTTAGGGTAGGGTCAGGGTTAGGGTTAAGGTTGAGGGTTAGAATTAGGTTTACGGTTAGGTTGATGGTTAGGGTTAGGGTTAGGGTTAGGGTTTGGATGAGGTTTAGGGTTACAATTAGGTTTATGATGAGGGCTAGGGTGAGAGTGACGGTTATTGTTAGGGTTAGGGTGAGGTATAGGGTTAGGGTTAGGATTACGGTGAGGGTGAGGGTTAGGTTTAGGGTGAGGGTTAGGGTTAGGGTTAGGGTTAGGGTGAGGTTCAGTGTTAGGATTAGGGTTAGGGTTAGAGTTACAGTGAGGTGAGGGTGAGGGTGAGGGTTAGGATCAGGTTTAGGGTGAGGTTTAGGGTTAGGGTTATGGTTAGGATGAGGGTTATTGTTAGGGTTAGGGTGAGGTATAGGGTTAGGGTTAGGATTACGGTGAGGGTGAGGGTTAGGTTTAGGGTGAGGGTTAGGGTTAGGGTTAGGGTTAGGGTGAGGTTCAGTGTTAGGATTAGGGTTAGGGTTAGAGTTACATTGAGGTGAGGGTGAGGGTGAGGGTTAGGATCAGGTTTAGGGTGAGGTTTAGGGTTAGGGTTATGGTTAGGATGAGGGTGAGGTTTAGGGTTAGAGTTAGGGTTATGGGGAGGGATAGGGTGAGCATTAGGGTTAGGGTTAGGGTTAGGGTTGGGGTTAGTGTGAGGGTTAGGTTGAGGATTAATGTTAGGGTTAGGGTTACATTTAGGTTTAGGTTTACGGTAAGCGTGATTGTGAGGGTTAGGGATAGGGTTCGGCTTAGGCTTAGGGTTATGCTGAGGGTATGGGTGTATATGAGGATTAGGTTTAGCAAGATGGTTAGGTTTATGGTTAAGTTAAGGGTTAGGATTAGGTTTAGCGTTAGGATTAGGGTGAGAGTGAGGGCTAGGGTGAGGGTGAGGGTTAGGGTTAGTGTTAGGGTGAGGTTTAGGGTTAGGGTTAGGGTGAGGGTGAGTGTTAGGATGAAGGTTAATGTTAGAGTTAGGGTTACATTTGTGATTAGGGTTACGTTTAGGATTAGTTTTAAGGTAAGGGTGAGTGTGAGGGTTAGGATTAGTGTTCAGCGTAGGCTTAGGATTATGCTGAGGGTATGGGTGTATATGAGGATTAGGTTTAGAAAGATGGTTAGGTTTATGGTTATGTTAAGGGTTAGGATGAGGCTTAGTGTTAGGATTAGGGTTAGGGTTAGGGTTAGGGTGAGGGTGAGGGTTAGGGTTAGGTTTAGGCTTAGGCTTAGTGTTAGGCTGAGGCTAAGGTTCAGGGTGAGGGTTAGGGTTAGGTTGATGGTTGGAGTTACTGTTAGGGTGAGGGTCAGGATAAGGATTAGTGTTAGGGTGAGAGTTAGGGTGAGGGTGACAGTAAGGGTAAATGTGAGGATTAGGCTGAGGGTGAGGGTTAGGTTAAGGGTGAGGGTTAGGGTTAGGGTGAGGGTGAGAGTTAGATTGAGGATTAGTGTTATGGTTAGTGTGAGGTTTAGGGTGAGGACGAGGGTTAGGGTTAGGGTGAGATTTAGGGTTAGGGTGATGGTTAGGTTTAGTGTGAGGGTTAGTGTTAGGGTTAGCATTAGTGTTAGGGTGAGGGTAAGTGTTAGGGTGAGGTTTAGGGTTAGGGTGAAGGTTATGTTTAGGATGAGGGTTAGGGTTAGGGTTAGGGTTATTGTTATTGTTAGTGTTAGGGTTACGGTTACAGTGAGGGTGAGGGTGAGGTTGAGGGTTAGGGTTAGGATGAGGTTTAGGTTTTGGGTTGGGGTTAGAGTTAGGGTTAGGGTGAGGGTGATGTTTAGGGTTAAAGTTAGTTTTAGTGTTATTGTTGGGGTTAGGGTGAGGTTCAGGGTTAGTTTTTGGCTTAGGCTTAGGCTTAGGACAAGCATGAGTGTGAGAGTTAGGGTTAGAGTGAGGGTTAGGGTTAGGGTGAAGGTTAGTGTTATTGTTAGGGTTAGTGTTAGGGTGAGTTTTAGGGTTAGGGTGAGGGTTATGTTTAGGGTGAGTGTTAGGGTTAGGGTTAGGGTTATTTTTAGGGTTAGGGTATCGGTTATGGGAACAGTGAGGGTAAGGCTGAGGGTTAGGGTTAGGGTTAGGGTGAGGTTTAGGTTTAGGGTTAGGGTTAGAGTTAGGGTTAGGGTGAGAGTGAGGTTTAGGGTTAGAGTTAGGGTTAGTGTTAGTGTTAGGGTTAGGGTGAGGCTTACGGTTAGGGTTAGGCTTAGCCTTAGGCTTAGGCTTAGGCCTACTATGAAGGTGAAGATTAGGGTTAGGGTGAAGGTTAGGATGAGGTTTAGGGTTAGGAATAGGGTTAAGGTGCGGGCTAGGGTGAGGGTTAGAGTTACAGTGAGGGTGAGGGTTAGGATTCGGGTGAGGGTGAGGTTTAGTGTTAGGGGTAGGTTTAGGGATAGGGTTTGGGTGAGGTTTATGGTTAGATTTAGGGTTAGGGAAAGGGTTAGTTCGTGGGTTAGGGTTAGGGTTAATATTAGGGTTAAGGTTAGGGTGAGGGTTAGGTTGAGGTTAAGTTTTAGGGGTAGGGTTAGGTTTCGGATTAGGGTTAGGGTGAGGGTGAGTGTGGGCGTGAGTATTAGGGTTATGGTGATTGTTAGGTTTAGGCTTAGGGTGAGGGTTAGGATGAGGGTTAGGGTTTGGATTAGGGTTAGGGTGAGGACTAGGGAGAGGGTGAGGGTTAGGGTAAGGGTTAGGATTAGGCTTAGTGTTCGGCTGAGCTTGAGGTTGAGGGTGAGGGTTAGGGTTAGGGTGATGGTTAGGTTTACTGTTAGGGTGAGTTTTTGGATGAGGTTTAGGTTTAGGGGGAGGGTTAGGGTGAGGATGATGGTAAGGGTAAAGTTGAGGTTTAGGCTGAGGTTGAGGGTTAAGATAAGGGTGTGGTTTAGGGTTAAGTTTAGTGTTAGGGTAAGGGTTAGGATTCGGGTTAGTGTGAGGTTTAGGGTGAGGATGAGGGTTAGGGTT
This sequence comes from Dipodomys merriami, assembly GCF_024711535.1. Lineage (NCBI taxonomy): Eukaryota > Metazoa > Chordata > Mammalia > Rodentia > Heteromyidae > Dipodomys > Dipodomys merriami. The sequence continues at coordinate 151,049 of NW_027206456.1, forward strand.
AGGGTGAGGGTGAGGGTTAGAGTTAGGGTTAGGGTGAGGGTTAGGATTAGGGTGAGGGTTATGGTTAGGTGAGGGTTAGGCTTAGGGTTATTGTTAGGGTTACGTTTTAGGTGAGCGTGAAGGTTAGGGTTAGGTTGAGGGTTCGGTTTAGGGTGAGGGTGAGGGTTAGGGTTAGGGTGAGGGTTAGGTTGAGGATTAGGGTTAGGTTTAGGTTTAGGGTGAGGGCCAGGGCGAGGGTGAGTGTTAAGGTTAGTGTTAGGGTGAGGTTTATGGTTAGGGTTAGAGTTATGGTAAGGGTTTGAATGAGCGTTAGGTTTACAGTGAGGATGAAGTTTAGGGTTAGGGTGAGGGTTAGGGTTATTATTAGGTTTTGGGTGAGGGTGAGTTTTAGGATTAGGGTTGTTGTTGGGTTAGGTTTAGTGTTAGGATTAGTGATATTGTTAGGGTTAGGGTTAGAGTTACGGTGAGGGTGAGGGTGAGTTTTAGGGTTAGAGTGAGGTTTAGGGTTAGGGTTAGGATTAGGGTTAGCGTGAGGGTGAGGTTTAGGGTTAGATTCAGGGTTAAGGGGAGGGTTAGTTCGTGGGTTAGTGTTAGGGTTAGTGTTAGGGTTAAGGTTAGGTTGACAGTTAGGTTGAGGTTAAGGGTTAGGTTTATGGTTAGGTTTAGGATTAGGGTTAGGGTGAGGGTGAGTGTGAGGATTAGGGCTAGGGTTAGCATGAGGGTTAGGTTTAGGGTTAGGATTGGTGTTATTGTTAAGGTTATGGTTAGAGTTAAGTTGAGGGTGGGGGTGAGGGTCAGGGTGACTTTTAGAGTTAGGATGAGGTTTAGGGTAAGGGTTAGGGTGAGGGTGAGGTTTAGGGTTTGATTAGGGTTAGGGGGAGGGTTAGATCGTGGGTTAGTGTTAGTGTTAGGGTTAGGGTTATGGTTATGGGTGATAGTTATGTTGAGGTTAAGGGTTAGGTTTATGGTTAGGTTAAGAATTAGGGTTAGGGTGAGGGTGAATGTGAGGATTAGGGTTAGGGTTATGCTTAGGCTTCGGGTTAGGCTGAAGATGAGCGTGGGGTTGAGGTTTAGGGTTATTTTGATGGTTAGGTTAGGGTTAGGGTGAGGGTTAGGGTTTGGGTTAGGGTTAGAGTTAGGTTTAGGGTGAGGGTGAGATTTAGGGTTAGAGTTAGGGTTAGGGTGAGGGTTAGGTTGAAGTTTAGGTTTACGGTTAGTGTTAGGGTTAGGGTTCCGGTGAGAGATAGGGGGAGGGTTAGGGTTAGGGATAGGGTTAGGATTAGAGTTAGCGTGAGTGTGGGTGTGTATGTTAGGGTTAGGTTTAGGTTTAGGGTTAGGCTTAGGGTTAGGCTGAAGTTGAGGGTGAGGGTGAGGTTTAGTGTTAGGGTGAGGGTTAGGGTTAGGGTTAGGTGTAGGGGCAGGTTTAGGTTTAGAGTTAGGGTTAGGGTGAGGCTGAGGGTGAGGGTTATGGTTAGGTTTAGTGTTAGGGTTAGGGTTAGGGGGAGGGTTAGGATTAGTTGTAGGGTTACGATTAGGGTTAGGGTGAGGGCTAGGCTGAGGGTTAATATGAGGGTTAGCTTTAGGGGTAGGGTTAGGTTTAGGATTAAGGTTAGTGTGAGGGTGTGTGTGAGGGTTAGGGTTAGCGTTAGGCTTTGGTTTACGGTGAGGGTTAGGGTTAGGGTTTGGTTTAGGGTGAGGGTAAGGCTGAGGATTAAGTTTAGGTTTAGTGTTAAGGTTAGGGATAGGGTTAGGGTTAATGTGATGGTTAGGGTTAGGGTTAGGGTTAAGCTTAGGTTTAGGCTGAGCTTGAGTGTGTGGTTTGGGGATAGGCTTACGGTTAGGGTTAGGGTTAGGGTTAGGTTTAGTTTTAGGCTTAGGCTTAGGGTTAGGGTTAGCGTGAGGTTTAGGGTTAGATATAGGGTTAGGGGGAGTGTTAGGTTAAGGGATAGGAATATGGCTAGTTTTAGGTTTAGGGTGGGGGTGAGGGTTAGATGAGGTTTATGGTTAGAGTTAGGGTTAGGGTTAGTGGGAGGGTAAGTGCTAGGGTTAGAGTTAGTGTTAGGGTGAGGGTAAGTGTTGGGGTGAGGGTTTGGGTTAGGGTGACGGTTATGGTTAGGGTGAGGGTTAGGATTAGCTTTAGGGTTATTGTTAGGGTCAGGTTTAGGGTTACGGTTACTGTGAGGGTGAGTGTGAGGGTTAGGGTTAGTGTTAGGGTGAGGTTTAGTGTTCGGGTTAGTGTTAGAGTGAGGGTTAGGGTGAGGTTGAGGTTTCCGTTAGAGTTAGGGTTAGGGTGAGTGTTAGGTTGAGGGTTAGGTTTAGTGTTCGTGTTAAGGTTAGGGTTAGGGTAAGAGTTAAGGGGAGGGTTAGGGTTAGGGTTAAGGTTAGGTTTAGTTTTAGGGTGAGGGTGAGTGTGTGTTAGGGATAAGTTTATGGTGAGGCTTAGGGTTAGGCTGAGGCTAAGTGTGAGGTTGAGGTTGAGGGTTAGAGTGAGGGTTAGGGTTAATGTTAGGGTGAGGTTTAGTGTTAGGGTTAGGTTTAGAGTTAGGGTTAGGTTGAGGGTGAGGTTTAGGGTTAGAGTTAGGGTCAGGGTTAGAGTTAGGGTTAGGTTTAGGGGTAGGTTTAGGTTTAGGGTTGAGTTGACGGTAAGGATAAACATAAGGGTTAGGCTGAGGGTGAGAGTTATGGTAATGTTGAAGGTTAGGTTTAGAGTAAGTTTTAGGGTTAGGGGTAGGTTGAGGGTGAGTGTTAGATTAAGGAATAGTGTTAGGGTTAGGGTGAGGTTTAGAGTGAGGATGAAGGTTAGGGTTAGGTTGAGGGCTGGGGTGAAGGTGAGGGTTAGGGTTAGGGTTAGGCTTAGGGTTAGGCTGAGGATGAGGGTGGGGGTGAGGATTACGGTGAGGGTTAGGGTTAGGGTTATTTTTAGTGTTATGGTTAGGGTTAAGTTTGAGGTTAGGGTGAGGTTGAGGGTGGGGTGAGGATTACGGTTAGAGTGATGATTAGGGTTAGGGTTAGTGTTATTGTTAGGGTTAGGGTTAGAGTTAAGGTGAGGTTGAGGGTGCAGGTGAGGATTAGGGTTAGGGTTACGGAGGGGTTTAGGGTTAGGGAGAGGGTTAGGGTGAGCGTGAGTTTTACAGTTAGATATAGGATTAGGGGGAGAGTGACAGTGAGGTTTAGGGTTGTGGTTAGTGTTAGGGTTAGGGTGAGGTTGAGGGTTACGTTGAAGTTTAGGGTTAGGGTTAGGGTTAGGGTTAGTGTGAGGGTTAGTTTTAGGGTTACGGTTAGTGTTAGTGTGAGGGTAAGTGTTAGGTGAGGGTTTGGGTTAGGGTTAGGATTATGGTTAGAGTGAGGGTTAGGATTATGGTTAGGGTTATTGTTAGGGTTAGGTTTAGGGTTAAGGTTAAGGTGAGGGTGAGGGTGAGGGTTAGGTTTAGGGTTAGGGTGAGGTTTAGGGTTTCAGTTAGGGTTAGATTTAGGTCTAGGGTGAGGGTGAGGTTTAGGATTAGGTTTAGTGTTAGTGTGAGGGTTAGGTTGAGGGTTAGGGTTAGGGTTATTGTTAGGGTTATGGTTAGGGTGATACTTAGGGGGAGGCTTAGGTTTAGGGTTAGGTTTAGGGTTAGGATTAGGGTAAACCTGAAGGTGATTGTTTGTGTGTTAGGGTTAGGCTTACAGTTAGGCTGAGGGTGAGGTTTAGGGTGATGGATAGGATTAGGGTGAGGGTTAGTGTTAGGGTTAGGGGGAGGGTTAGAATGAGGGTTAGGATTAGGATTAGGGTTAGGGTGAGGGCTAGGTTGAGGGTGAGGCTTAGTGTTAGGTTTAGGATGAGGTTTAGGGTTAGGATGAGGGTGAGGTTTAGGGTTAGAGTTATGATTAGGATGAGGCTGAGGGTGAGGGTTAGGGTTAGGGTTAGTGTTAGGGTTAGGGTTAATGTGACGGTTAGGGTGAGGTTGAGGTTTAGGGTTAGGGTTAGTTTTAGTTTTAAGTTTAGGGTTAGGGTGAGGTTTAGCGTTAGGGTTAGGGTTAGGGTGAGGGTAACGTTTAGGGTTAGTGTTAGCGTTAGGCTTACGGTTAGGCTGAGGGTGAGGGTGAGGGTGAGGGTTAGGGTGAGGGTTAGGGTTAGGGTTAGGGTGAGAGTTCGGGTTCGGGATAAGTTTAGGGTTAGGGTGATGGTTAGGGTAAGGGTTATGGTGAGGGTAACACTTAGGGTTAGGGTGAGGGTTAGGGTTAGGTTTAGGGTTAGGGTGAGGGTGAGAGTGAGGGTTAGGGTGAGTGTTAGGGTGAGTGTTAGGATGAGGGTTATGGTGAGGATTCGGGTTAGGGTGAGAGCTAGGGTGAGGGTGAGGTTTATGTTTATTGTTAGGGTGAGATTTAGAGTTATGGTTAGGGTTACAGTAATGTTGAGAGTGAGGTTTAGGGTTAGAGTTAGGGTTAGGGTGAGGCTGAAGGCTAGCGTTAGGTTTAGGGTTAGTGTTAGAATTAGGGATAGGGTTAGGCTTAGGGTGAGGGTGAGGGTTAGGCTTAGGGTTAGGATTAGGATTAGGGTAACAGGGTGAGTGTGAGGTTTAGGGTTCGGGTTAGGGTTAGGGTCAGGGCTAGTGTGAAGTTGAGAGTTAACCTCAGGGTTAGGGTGAGGTTTAGGTTTAGGGTGATGGTTAGCGTTGGTGTGCGGGTTATTTTTAGGTTTAATGTTTGTTTTAAGGTGAGATTAAGTGTTAGGGTAAGGTTTAGGTTTAGGGTGAGGTTTACGATTAGGGTTAGGGTTAGGGTTAGGGTGAGGGTGATGTTAAGGGTTAGAGTTAGGGTTAGGGTGAGGGTTAGGTTTAGGGTTAGAGTTAGGGTTAGGGTGAGACTTAGGGTGGGGGTGAGGATTGGAGTTAGGGTTTAGATTAGGATTAGGGTTAAGATGAGGTGAGTGTTATGGTTAGGGTTAGGGTTAGGATTAGAGTTAGAGTGAGGGTGAGGATGAGGGTTATGGTTAGGGTGAGTGTTGGGGTTAGGGTTAGAGTGAGGGTTATGGTGAGGGTTAGGCTTAGGCTTAGTGTTTGGTATGGGCTATGTTGTGGGTGTGGGTTAGGATTAGGGTTAGGGTGAGCGTTAGGCTGGGGGTTAGGGTTAGTATTAGGGTTTGGGTTGGGGTTAGGTTTAGTCTTAATGTTAGGTAGAGGGTGAGCGTGAGGGTGAGGTTTAGGGTGAGGGTGAGGGTGAGATTTAGGGTTAGAGTTAGCGTTCAGGTGAGGGTTAGTGTGAGAGTTAGGGTTAGGGATAGGGTTAGGGTTAGGGTTAGTTTGAGGGTGATTGTGAGAGTCAGGGTTAGTCTTAGGCTTAGGCTTAGGCTTAGGCCGATCGTGAAGGTGAGGGTGAGGTTTAGGGTTAGAATTAGTGTTATGGTGAAGGCTAGAGTGAGTATGAGGGTTAGGATTAGCGTTTGGGTGAGGTTTAGGGTTAGGGTTACAGTGAGGGTTAGGGTTAGGGTTAGGGTTATGGTGAGGGTTTGGGTTAGGGTTAGGGTTAGGGTGAGGGTCAGGGTTAGGGTTAGGGTTAGTGTAATAGTTAGGGTTAGGGTTAGAGTTACAGTGAGGGTGAGGGTGAGGGTTATGATCAGGTTTGGGTTACGTTTAGGGTAAGGGTTATGGTTAAGGTGAGGGTGAGGTTTAGGGTTAGAGTTAGGGTTTCGGGGAGGTTTAGGATTAGGGTTAATGTTAGGCTTGGGGTTAGGGTGAGGGTTAGTTTGAGGATTAATATTAGGGTTAGGGTTAGGTTTAGGATTAGGTTTACGGTGAGGATACCTGTGAGGGTTAGGGTTAGGGTTCGTTTAGGCTAAGGGTTAGGCTGAGTGTATGGGTGGGGATGAGGATTAGATTTAGAATGATGGTTAGGTTTCTGGTTAGGTTAAGCATTAGGATGAGGGTTAGGGTTAGAATTAGGGTTAGGATGAGGGCTAGGGTGAGGGTGAGGGTTAGGGTTAGGGTTAGGCTTATGCTTAGGATTAGGCTGAGGCTGAGGGTGAGGGTGATGGTTAGGTTTAGGGTGATGGTTGGGGTTACCTTTAGGGTGAGGGTTAGAATGAGGATTAGGGTTATGGTGAGGGTTAGTGAGAGGGTGACGGTAAGGGTAAAGTTGAGGGTTAGGCTGAGGGTGAGGGTTATGGTCAGGGTGAGGCTTAGGGTTAGTGTGAGGGTGAAGGTTAGATTGAGGATTAGTGTTGATGTTAGTGTCATGTTTAGGGTGAGGATGAGGGTTAGGGTTAGGTTGAGGGCTAGGTTGAGGGTGAGGGTTAGGGTTATGTTTACGGTTAGGGTTAGTGTTAGGTTTAGGGTTAGGGTGAGGTTTAGGGTGAGGGTGAGGCTAGGGTTAAGGTTAGGATTGGGACTAGTGTGAGGGTGAGTGTGAGGTTTAGGGTTAGGGTTAGGGTTAGGATTAGAGTTAGGATGAGGTCTAGCATGAGGGTGAGGGTTAGTGTTAGGGTTAGGTGAGGTTTAGAGTTAGAATTAAGTTTAGGCATAGAGAGAGTGTTAGCGTTAGGGTTATGGTGAGGGTGAGGGTTAGGGTTATGTTGAGGGTTAGGATTAGGGCTAGGTTTAGTGTGAGTGTTAGGGTGAGGGTGAGGGTTAGCATGAGGGTTAGGGTTAGAATTTGGTTTAGGATGAGGGATAGGGTGACAGTGAGGGTTAGGTTTATACTTAGGGTGAGGTTTAGGGTTTGGGTTAGGTTTAGGGTTAGGGTGAGGGTTATGGTTAGGTTACGGTGAGGGTTAGGGTTAGGGTTAGGTTGAGGGTTAGGATTAGGTTTAGGGTTAGGTTGAGGGTTAGGGTTACGGTTAGGGTGAGGGTTAGGATGAGGGTTAGGGTTACAATTAGGGTTAGGGTGAGGTCTAGGGTGAGGATGAGTGTTAGTATTGGGGTTAGGGTTAGGGGTAGGGTTAGGGTGAGGGTTAGGGTTCATGTTTCGGTGAGGGTGAGGGTTAGGTTTAAGTTAGTATTAGGTTAGTATTAGGTTTAGGGTTAGGGGTAGGGTTAGCGTGAGGGTTAGGGTTCATGTTTCGGTTAGGGTGAGGGTTAGGTTTGGTGTGAGGGTTAGGGTGAGGACTAAGGTGAGGGTGAGGGTTAGGGTTAGGGTTAGCGTTAGGGTGAGGGTTAAGTTTAGGTTTAGGGTTATGTTTAGGTTTAGGATTAAGGTTAAGGTGAGGCTGAGTGTGAGAGTTAGGCTGAGGGTTAGGCTTAGGCTTAGGGTTAGGCTGAAGGTGAGTGTAGGGATGAGTGATGGTTCTGGTTAAGGTTAGGTTGAGGGATAGGATGAGGGTTAGGGTTAGGATTAGGGTTAGGGCGAGGGCTAGGGTGAGTGTTAGTTTCGGGGTTAGGTTTAGGCTTAGGGTTAGGCTGAGGCTGAGGCTGAATTTGAAAGTGAAGGTTAGGTTTAGGTTGATGTTTAGGGTTAAGGTTAGGGTGAGGGATAGGATGAGGGTTATGGTTTATGGTGAGGGTTAGGATGAGGGTGACTGTAAGAGAAAAGGTGAGGTTAGGCTGAGGGTGAGGGGTATAGTAAGGGTGAGGTTTCGGGTTAGGGTGATGGTGAGGGTTAGATTGAGGATTAGTGTGAGGGTTAGTGTGAGGTTTAGGGTGAGGATGAGGGTTAGGATTAGGGTGAGGGCAAGGGTGAAGTTGAGGGTTAGGGTTAGGGTTAGGGTGTGGTTTAGGTTTAGGGTGATGGTTATCGTTAGTGTGAGGGTTAGGGTTAGGGTTGGTGTTAGTTTTAAGCTGAGGGTAAGTGTTAAGGTAAGGTTTAGGTTTAGGGTGAGGTTTAGGATTAGGGTTAGGGTTAGGATTAGTTTGAGGGTGAGGGTTAGGGTGGAATTTAGTGTGGGGGTGAGGTTGCGAGTTAGGGTTAGGATTAGGATTAGGGTTGAGGTGCGGGTGAGTGTTAGGGTTAGGGTTAGGAATTGGATTAGATTTAGGGTGAGGGTGAGGGTGAGGTTATGGTTAGGGTGAGCGTTGGGGTTAGTGTTAGAGTGAGGGTTAGGGTGAGGGTTAGGCTTTGGCTTAGGGTTTTGGCATAGGCTATGGTGAGGGTGAGGGTTAGGGTTAGGGTTAGGGTGAGCGTTAGGGTACGGGTTAGGGTTAGTATTAGGGTTAGGGTTGGGGTTAGGGTTAGGCTTAATGTTATGCAGAGGTTGAGGGTGAGGGTGAGGTTTAGGGTTAGGGTGAGGGTGAGGTTTAGGGTTAGAGTTAGTTTTCGTGTGAGGGTTAGGTTTAGGGTTAGGCTTCCGTTTAGGTTTAGGGTGACGGTGAGTGTGAGGGTCAGGGTTTGTCTTAGGCTTAGGCTTATGCTTAGGCCGTGCGTGAAGGTGAGGGTGAGGTTTAGGGTTAGCATTAGGTTTAGGGTGAGGGCTAGAGTGAGAATGAGGGTTAAGGTTAGTATGAGGTTTAGGTTTAGGGTTACGGTGAGGGTGAGGGTTAGGGTTACGGTTAGGGTTAAGGTGAGGGTTTGGGTTAGGGTTAGTGTTAGGGTGAGAGTCAGGGTTAGGGTTAGGGTTAGTGTAATAGTTAGGGTTAGGGTTAGATTTACAGTGAGGGTGAGGGTGAAGGTGAGGATTAGGATAAGAGTTAGGGTGAGGTTTAGGGATAGGGTTATGGTTAGGGTGAAGGTGAGGTTTAGGGTAAGTTTTATGCTTTGGGGGAGGGTTAGGGTGAGGGTTAGGATTAGGGTTAATGTTAGGCTTGGGGTTAGGTTGAGGGTTAAGTTGAGGTTTAAAATTATGGATAGGGTTAGTTTTAGGATTAGGTTTACGGTGAGGGTGAGTGTGAGGGTTAGGGTTAGGGTTCGTTTAGGCTTAGGGTTAGGCTGAGTGTATGGGTGGGGATGAGGATTAGGTTTAGAATGATGGTTAGGGTTCTGGTTAGGTTAAGGGTTAGTATGAGGATTAGGGTTAGAATTAGGGTTAGAGTGAGGGCTAGGGTGAGGGCTAGTGTGAGGGTGAGGTTTAGGGTGAGGATGAGGGTTAGGGTTTAGTTGAGTGTTAGGTTGAGGGTGAGGGTTAGAGTTATGGTTAGGTTTAGGTTTAGGGTGAGGGTGAGGTTTAGGGATAAAGTTAGGGTTAAGGTGAGGGATAGGGTTTAGGTTTACGGTTAGGATTAGTGTTAGGGTTAGGTTTAGGGTGAGGTTTAGGGTTGGAGTTAGGGTTAGTTTTAGGGTTAGGGTTAGGATGAGGGTTAGGGTTAGGCTTAGGCTTTGTATTAGGCTTAGGCTTACGTCCAGCTTGAGGGTGAGGATTAGGGTTAGGATTAGGGTGAGGGTTAGGTTTAGGGTTACAGTGTGGTCAGGGTTAGGGTTAAGTTGAGGGTTAGAATTAGGTTTAGGGTTAGGTTGATGGTTAGGGTTAGGGTTAGGGTGAGAGTTGGGATGAGGGTTAGGGTTACAATTAGGTTTAGTGTGAGGGCTACGGTGAGGGTGAGTGTTATTGTTAGGGTTAGGGTGAGGTTTAGGATTAGGGTTAGGGTTAGGGTTACGGTGAGGGTGAAGGTTAGGGTTAGGGTGAGGGTTAGGTTTAGGTTTAGGGTGAGGGTGAGGGTTAGGATTAGGGTTAGGGTTAGAGTTACAGTGAGGGTGAGGGTGAGGCTGAGGGTTAGGATCAGGTTTAGGGTGAGGTTTAGGTTTAGGGTTATGGTTAGTGTGAGGGTGAGGTTTAGGGTTAGAGTTAGGGTTAGGGTGAGGGTTAGGGTGAAGGTTGGGTTGACGTTTAATGTTAGGGTTAGGGTTACCTTTAGGATTAGGTTTACGATGAGGGTGAGTGTGAGGGTTAGGGTTCAGCTTAGGCTTAGGTTTAGGCTGAGAGTATGGGTGGGGGATGAGGATTAGGTTTAGAATGTTGGTTAGGTTTATGGTTAGGTTAAGGTCTGGATGAGGTTTAGGTTTTGAATTAGGGTGAGGGTGAGGGCTAGGGTGAGGGTGAGGGTTAAGGTTAGGTTTAGGCTTAGGCTTACGTTTAGGCTGAGGCTGAGGGTGAGGGTGAGGGTTAGGGTTAGAGAGAGTTTTAGGGTGTGGGTGACGATAAGTGTAAAGGTGAGGATTAGGCTGAGGGTGAGGGTTAGGGTTAGGGTGAGGATGAGGGTTAAATTGAGGATTAGGGTTAGGGTTAGTTTGAGATTTACGGTGAGGATTAAGGTTAGGGTTAGGGTGAGGTCTAGGGTTATGGTGATGGTTAGGGTTAGTGTGAGGGTTAGTGTTAGTGTTAGGGTTAGTGTTAGGGTGAGGGTAAGTGTTAGGGTGAGGGTTAGTGTTAGGGTGAAGCTTATGGTTAGGATGAGGGTTAGGGTTAGGGATAGGGTTATTGTTAGGGTTCGGGTTAGGCTTACGGTTACAGTGAGGGTGAGGGTGAGGTGAAGGGTTAGGGTTAGTGTGAGGTTTACCTTTAGGGTTAGGGTTAGAGTTAGGGTTAGGGTTGAGGTGAGGTTTAGGGTTAGAGTTAGGTTTAGTGTTATTGTTGGGGTTTGGGTGAGGTGTAGGGTTAGTTTTAGGCTTAGGTTTAGGCTGAGCATGAGGGTGTGGGTTAGGGTTAGTGTTAGGGTGGGGTTTAGGGTTAGGGTTAGAGTGAAGGTGAGGTTGAGGGTTAGGGTTAGTGTTTGTGTTAAGGATAGGGTTAGAGTGAGAGTTCAAAAGAGGGTTAGGATTAGGGTTAGGGTTAGGATTAGTGTTAAGGTGAGGGTGAGTGTGTGTGTTAGGGATAGGTTTATGGTTAGGCTTAGGATTAGGGTTACGGTTAAGGTTTAGGGTTAGGGTGTGGGTTAGGGTTAGGTTGAGGTTTAGTGTTAGGGTTAGGGTTAGAGTTAGGGTTAGGTTGAGGGTTAGGTTTAGGGGTATAGTTAGCGTTAGGGTGAGGGTTAGGGTAATGGTTAGGGTGAGGGTTAGGGAGAGGGTTATGGTTACGGTGAGGTTTAGGGTGGGGGTGAAGGTAAGGGTAAACGTGAGGTTTAGGCTGAGGGTGAGAGTTACGGTAATGGTGAGGGTTAGGGTTAGGGTGAGTGTTAGGGGTAGGGGTAGGGTGAGGGTGAGGGTTAGATTGAGGATTAGTGTTAGGGTTAGGGTGAGGTTTAGGGTGAGGAGGAGGGTTAGGGTTAGGTTGAGGGCTAGGGTGAAGGTGAGGGTTAGAGTTAGGGTTAGGGTCAGGTTTAAGGTTGGGGTGATGGTTAGGGTTAGTTTGAGGGTTATCTAGTGTTAGGGTAGGTGTTAGGGTGAGGGTAAGTGTTAGGGTGAGGGTTAGGTTTAGGGTGAGGATTATGTTTATTGTGAGGGTTAGGGTTAGGGTTAGGGTTATTGTTAGGGTTAGGGTATCGGTTATGGTCACGGTGAGGGTCAGGGTGAGGTTTAGGTTTAGGGTTAGGGATAGAGTTAGGGTTAAGGTGAGAGTGAGATTTAGGATTAGAGTTAGGGTTAGTGTTTGGGTTAGGGTCAGGGTGAGGGTTACGGTTAGAGTTAGGCTTAGGCTTAGGCTTAGGCTTAGGCCTAGCATGAGGGTGAGGGTTAGGGTTAGGGTTAGGGTGAGGGTTAGGATAAGGTTTAAGGTTAGGAATAGGGTTAGGGTGAGGGCTAGGGTGAGGGTTAGAGTTACAGTGAGGGTGAGGGTTATTGTGAGGGTGAGGGTTAGGTTTGGTGTTAGGGGTAGGGTTAGGGTTAGGGTTAGGGTGACGTTTATGTTTAGATTTAGGGTTAGGGAGAGGGTTAGTTCGTAGGTTAGAGTTAGGGTTAATATTAGGGTTCAGGTTAGGGTGAGGGTTAGGTTGAGGTTAAGTGTTAGGGGTAGGGTTAAGATTTGGATTAGGGTTAGGATGAGGGTGAGTGAGAGTGTTAGGGTTAGGGTTAGGCTTCGGCTTAGGGTTAGGCTGAGGGTGAGTGTGGGCCTGAGGATTAGGGTTAGGGTGATTGTTAGGTTTAGGCTTAGGGTGAGGGTTAGGATGAGGCTTAGGGTTAGGATTTAGGGTTAGGGTGAGGGCTCAGGAGAGGGTGAGGGTTAGGGTAAGGGTTAGGCTTAGGCTTAGGGTTCGGCTGAGCTTGAGGTTGAGCGTGAGGGTTAGGGTTAGGCTGATGGTTAGGTTTACTGTTAGGGTGAGTTTTAGGATGAGGTTTAGGTTTAGGGGGAGGGTTAGGGTGAGGATGATGGTAAGGGTAAAGGTGAGGTTTCGTCTGAGGGTGAGGGTTAAGATAAGGGTGTGGTTTAAGGTTAAGTTTAGGGTTAGAGTAAGGGTTAGGTTTCAGATTAGGGTGAGGGTTAGATTAAGGATTAGGGTTAGAGTTAGTGTGAGGTTTAGGGGGAAGATGAGGGTGAGGGTTAGGGTGTGGGTGAGGGTTAGAATTAGGGTTAGGGTGAGTGTGATGGTAAGCCTAAATGTGAGGATTAGGCTAAGGCTGAGGGTTAAGATAAGGGTGAGGGTAAGTGTTAGGGTGAGGGTTAGGGTTAGGGTGAGTGTTAAGTTTAGGGTGAGGGTTAGAGTTAGGGTTACGGTTATTGTTAGGTTAGGGTTAGGGTTACCCTTACACTGAGGGTGAGGGATAGTATTAGGTTTAGGGTTAGGGTTATGGTTAGATTTTCGGTTAGGATTAGGATTAGGGTTAGGGTGAAGGCTAAGGTGAGGGTGAGGGTTAGGGTTAGCGTTAGTTTTAGGTTTAGGGTTAGAGTGAGGGTGAGTGTGTGGGTTAGGGTTAGGTTTAGGGTTAGGCTTAGGGTTAGGCTAAGGGTGAGGTTGAGGGTGGGGGTTAGGGTTAGGGTGAGGGTTAGGTTTAGGGTTAGGGTGAATGTTAGGATGAGGGCTAAGGTTAGCATTAGGGTTAGGTTGAGGGCTAGGGTGAGGGTGAGATTTAGGGTTAGGGTTAGAGTGAGGGTGAGGTTTAGGGTTAGAGTTAGGGTTAGGGTGAGGAATAGGGTGAGGTTTAGGGTTAGGGTTAGTTTTAGGGTTAGGGTTAGGGTTAGGGTTTGGATGAGGGTTAAGATTACAATTAAGTTTTGGGTGAGCTCTAGGGTGAGGGTGAGTGTTATTGTTAGGGTTAGGATGAGGTTTAGGGTTAGGGTTAGGGTTAGGTTTACGGTGAGGGAGAGGGTTAGGGTTAGAGTTAGTGTTAGGGTTAGGGTGAGGGTGAAGGTTAGGATTAGGGTTATGGTTAGAGTTACTGTGAGAGTGAGGGTGAGGGTGAGTGTTAGGATCAGGTTTACGGTGAGGTTTAGGGATAGGGTTATTGTTAGGGTGAGGGTGAGGTTTAGGGTTAGAGTTCTTGTTAGGGGGAGGGTTAGTGTGAGCGTTAGGGTTAGGGTCAGTGTTAGTATTAGGGTTAGGGTGAGGGTTAAGTTGAGGTTTAATGTTAGGGTTAAAGTTACATTTAGGATTAGGTTTACGGTGAGGGTGAGCGTGATGGCTAGGGTTAGGGTTCGGCTTAGGCTTAGGGTTTTGCTGAAGGTATGGTATTGGGATGAGGACTAGGTATAGAAAGTTGGTTAGGTTTATGGTTAGGTTAAGGGTAAGGATGAGGGTTAGGGTTAAGATTAGTGTTCGGGTGAGGGTTAGGGTTAGGGTTGGGTTTAGGCTTAAGCTTGGTGTTAGGCTGAGGCTGAGGGTGAGCGTGAGGGTTAGGGTTAGGGTGATGTTTGGGGTTACCATTAGGGTGAGGGTTAGGATGAGGATTAGGGTTAGGGTGAGGGTTACGGTGAGGGTTAGGTTGAGGGTGACGGTAAGGGTAAAGGTGAGGGTTAGGCTGAGGGTGAGGGGTAAGGTAAGGGTGAGGGTTAGGGTTAGCGTGTGGGTTAGGTTTAGGTTGAGGATTAGTGTTAGGGTTAGTGTGAGGTTTAGGGTGAGGATGAGGGTTAGCGTTAGGTTGAGGGTTAGGTTGAGGGTGAGGGTTAGGATCAGGGTGAGGTTTAGGATTAGTGTGATGGTGAGGGTTAGTGTGAGGGTTAGTGTTAGGTTTAGGGTTAGTGTTAGGGAGAGGGTGAATGTTAGGGTGAGGGTTATTGTTATGGTGAAAGTTATGGTTAGGATGAAGGTTATGGTTATGGTTAAGTTTATTGTTAGGGTTAGGGTTAGGGTTACGTTTAAGGTGAGGGTGAGGGTGAGGGTGAGGTTTAGGGTTAGGGTGAGGTTTAGGTTTAGGGTTAGGGTTAGAGTTAGGGTTAAGGTGAGGTTGAAGTTTAGGATTAGAGTTAGGTTTAGTGTTATTGTTGGGATTAGGGTGAGGTTTAGGTTTAGTTTTAGGCTTAGGCTTAGGGTTAGTCTTAGGCCGAGCAAAGGGTGAGGGTTAGCTTTAGGGTTAGGGTGGGGTTAGGGGTTAGGGTTAGGGTGAGGGTGAGGTTGAGGGTTCGATATAGGGTTAGGGTGAGGGTTAGAGGGAGGGTTAGGGTTAGTGTTAGGGTGACGGTAAGTGTTAGGGTGAGGGTTAGGAATAGAGTTAGGGTTATTCTTAGGTTTAGGTTTAGGGTTATGGTTATGGTGAGGGTGAGGATGAGGGTTAGGGTTAGGGTTAGGGTGAGTTTTAGGTTTTGTGTTAGTGTTAGAGTTAGGTTTAGGGTGAGGGTGAGGTTTCGGTTAGAGTTAGGGTTAGGTTGAGGGTTAGGTTGAGGGTTAGGGTTAATGTTCGTGTTAAGGTTAGGGTTAGGGTGAGAGTTAAGGGGAGGTTTAGGGTTTGGGTTAGGTTAGGATTAGTGTTAGGGTGAGGGTGAGTGTGTGTGTTTGGGATATGTTTATGGTGAGGCTTAGGGTTAGGCTGAGGCTGAGGGTGAGGGTGAGGTTTAGGGTTAGGGTGAGGGTTAGGGTTAGGGTTAGGGTGAGTTTTAGTGTTAGGGTTATGGTTAGAGTTAGGGTTAGGGTGAGGGTGAGGTTTAGGGGTAGAGTAAGGGTTAGGTTGAGGAATAGCGTGAGGGAGAGGTTTAGGGTGAGGGTTAGGGTGGGGATGACGGTAAGGGTAAACATGAGTTTTAGTCTGAGTGCAAGAGTTACGGTAATGGTGAAGGTTAGGATTAGGGTGAGTGTTAGGGTTAAGGGTAGGGTGAGGGTGAGGGTTAGATTGAGTATTAGTGTTCGGGTTAGGGTGAGGTTTAGAGTGAGGATGGGTGTTAGGGTTAGGTTGAGGGCTGGGGTGAGGGTGAGGATTAGGGTTAGGGTTAGGGTTAGGCTTAGGTTTAGGCTGAGGATGAGGATGAGTATGGGGGTGAGGATTACGGTTAGGGTTAGGGGTATTGTTAGTGTTATGGTTAGGGTTAAGTTTGAGGTGAGGGTGAGGCTGAGGGTGGGGGTGCGGATTAGGGTTAGAGTGATGGTTAGGGTTAGGGTTAGTGTTTTTGGTATGTTTAGGGTTAGAGTTAAGGTGAGGTTGAGGGTGCAGGTGAGGATTACTGTTATGGTTAGGGTGGGTTTTTGGATTAGGGTGAGGGTTAGGTTTACAGTTAGATATAGGGTTAAGGGGGGTGACAGTGAGGTTTAGGGTTAGGGATAGTGTTAAGGATAGGGTAAGGGTGAGGGTTAGGTGGAAGTTTAGGGTTAGGTTTAGGGTTAGGGGTAGTGTCAGGGTTAGTTTTAGCGTTAGGGTTAGTGTTAGTGTGATGGTAAGTGTTAGGGTGAGGGTTTGGGTTAGGATGAGGGTTATGGTTAGAGTGAGGGTTAGCATTATGTTTAGGGTTATTGTTAGGGTTAGGTTTAGGGTTAAGGTTAAGGTGAGGGTGAGAGTGAGGGTTAGGTTTAGGGTTAGGGTGAGGTTTAGTGTTTCAGTTAGGGTTAGAGTTAGGTTTAGGGTGAGGGTGCGGTTTAGGATTAGAGTTCGGGTTAGGGGAGGGTTAGGTTGAGGATTAGGGTTAGGTTAGTGTTAGGGTTATGGTTAGGGTGAGAGTTAGAGCGAGGCTTAGGGTTAGGGTTAGGATAAGGGTAAAGCTGAAGGTGATTGTGTGTGTTAGGGTTAGGTTTAGGGTTAGGCTTAGGCTTAGGCTGATGGTGAGTTTGAGGGTGAGAGTTAGGGTTAGGGTGATGGTTAGGGTTAGGGTTAGGGGGAGGTTTAGGATGAGGGTTAGGATTAGGATTAGGGTTAGTGTGAGGGCTAGGGTGAGGGTGAGGTTTAGGGTTAGGGTTAGGATGAGGTTTAGGTTTATGGTTAGGGTTAGGATGAGCGTGAGGTTTAGGGTTAGAGTTAGGGTTAGGATGTGGCTGAGGGTGAGGGTTAGGGTTAGGGTTAGTGTTAGGGTTAGGGTTAAGGTGAGGGTTAGGGTGAGGTTGAGGCTTTGGGATATGGTTACTATTAGGATTAAATTTAGGGTTAGGGTGAGGTTTAGGGTTAGGGAGAGTGTAACGTTTAGGGTTAGGGTTAGGGTTAGGTTGAGGGTGAGGTTGATGGTGAGAGTTAGGGTTAGGGTGAGGGTTAGTGTTAGAGTGAGGTTTAGGGTAAGTGTTTTGGTGAGGGAGACAGTTAGGATTAGGGTGAAGGTTAGCGTTAGGTTTAGGGTTGGGGTGAGGGTGAGAGTGAGGGTTAAGGTTAGTGTTAGGGTCAGGGTTAGGATGAGGGTTAGGGTGAGAATTCGGTTTAGGGTTATGGCTAGGGTGAGGGTGAGGATTATGGTTAGTGTTAGGGTGAGCTTTAGAGTTATGGGTAGGGTTACGGTTATGGTGAGGGTGAGGTGCAGGGTAGAGTTACGTTTAGGGTCAGGCTGAAGCCTAGCATTAGGGTTCAGGTTAGTGTGAGAATTAGGGTTAGGTTGAGGGTTAGGGTGAGTGTGAGGTTTGGGGTTCGGGTTAGGGTGAGGGAAAGTGTTAGGATGAGGGTTAAGGTTAGGTTGAAGGATATGGTTAGGATGAGGGTTAGGGTTAGGTTATGGTTATTGTAAGTGTTAGTGTTTGAGTTATGGTTACAGTGAGGAAGAGGGTGAGGATTAGGATTAAGGTTAGGGTGAGTTTTATATTTAGGGTTAGGGTTAGAGTTAGGGTTAGGTTTAGGGTGAGGGTTAGCATGAGGGTTAGGGTTAGGATTAGGGTTAGGATGAGGGCTAGGGTGAGGTTGAGGTTTAGGGTAAGGCTTAGGGTGAGGTTTAGTGTTCCGTTTAGGTTTAGGGTTAGGGAGAGGGTAAGGGTCAGGTTACGGTGAGGGTTAGGGTTAGGGTTAGGTTGAGGGTTAGAATTAGGTTTAGGGTTAGGTTGAAGATTAGGGTTAGATTTAGGGTGAGGGTTAGGATGAGGGTTAGGGTTAAAATTAGGTTTAGGGTGAGGGCTAGGTTGAGGGTGAGGGTTAGGGTTAGGGTTAAAGTGAGGTTTAGGTTTAGGGTTAGGGGTAGCATTAGGGTGAGGGTTAGGGTTCGTGATTTGGTGAGGGTGAGGGTTAGGTTTGGGGTGAGGGTTAGGGTGAGGACCAAGGTGAGGGTGAGTTTTAGAGTTAGGGTTAGCGTTAGGTTGAGGGTTAGGTTAAGGTTTAGGTTTAGGGTTAGGTTTAGGGTTAGGATTAAGGTTAGGGTGAGGGTGAGTGTGAGGGTTAGGCTTGGGGTTAGGCTTAGGCTTAGGGTTAGGCTGAGGGTGCGTGTGGGGATGAGGATTAGGTTTAGAGTGATGGTTCTGGTTAAGGTTTGGTTGGGGGTTAGGATGAGGGTTACGGTTAGGATTAGGGTTAGGGTGAGGGCTAGGGTGAGTGTGAGGTTTGGGGTTAGGTTTAGGCTTAGGGTTAGGTTTAGGCTGAGGCTGAAGTTGAGGGTGAGGGTTAGGGTTAGGGTGATGGTTAGGGTTACGGTTAGGGTGAGGGATAGGATGAGGGTTGTGGTTTAGGGTGAGGGTTAGGATGAGGGTGACTGTAAGAGAAAAGGTGAGGGTTAGGCTGAGGCTGAGGGTTATGGTAAGGGTGTGGTTTAGGGTTAGCGTGAGGGTGAGGGTTAGACTGAGGATTAGTGTTAGGGTTAGTGTGAGGTTTAGGGTGAGGATGAGGGTTAGGATTAGGGTGAGGGCAAGGGTGAAGTTGAGGGTTAGGGTTAGGGTTAGGGTGAGGTTTAGGTTTAGGGTGATGGTTAGCGTTAGTGTGAGGGTTAGTGTTAGGGTTAGTGTTAGTTTTAAGATGAGGGTAAGTGTTAGGGTAAGGTTTAGGTTTAGGGTGAGGTTTAGGATTATGGTTAGTGTTAGGGTTAGGGTGAGGGTGAGGTTTAGGGTTAGAGTTAGGGTTAGGGTGAGGGTTAGGGTTAGGGTTACGGTTAGGGTTAGTGTTAGGATTAGGATTAGGGTTAAGGTGAGGGTGAGTGTTATGTTTAGGGTTAGGGTTATGATTAGAGTTAGGGTGAGTGTGAGGGTGAGGGTTATGGTTAGCGTGAGCTTTGGGGTTAGGGTTAGAGTGAGGGTTAGGTTGAGGGTTAGGCTTAGGCCTAGGTTTTGAGTATGGGCTATGGTGAGGGTGAGGGTTAGGGTTAGGGTTAGGGTGAGCGTTAGGGTGGGGGTTAGGGTTATTATTAGGGTTAGTGTTGGGGTTAATTTAGGCTTAATGTTAGGCAGAGGGTGAGGGTGAGGGTGAGGTTTAGGGTTAGGGTGAGGGTGAGGTTTAGGGTTAGAGTTAGCGTTCGGGTGAGGGTTAGTGTGAGGGTCAGGGTTAGTCTTACCTTAGGCTTAGGCTTAGGCCGAGCGTGAAGGTGAGGGTTTAGGGTTAGCATTAGGTTTAGGGTGAGGGGTAGAGTGAGGATGAGGGTTAGGGTTAGCGTTAGGCTGAGGTTTAGGGTTAAGGTTACCATGAGGGTGAGGGTTAGGGTTAGGGTTAGTGTTAAGGTGAGGGTTTGGTTTAGGGTTAGGGTGAGGGTCAGCGTTAGGGTTAGTGTTAGGGTTAGTGTAATAGTTAGGGTTAGGGTTATGTTTAGGTGAGGGTGAGGGTGAGGGTGAGGATTAGGATCAGGGTTAGGGTGAGGTTTAGGGATAGGGTTATGGTTAGGGTGAGGGTGAGGTTTAGGGTGAGAGTTAGGGTTTCGGGGAGGGTTAGGGTGAGGTTTAGGATTAGGGTGAGTTTTAGGTTTAGAGTTAGGTTTAGGGGAGGGTTAGGGTTAGGTTTACGGTTAACTTTAATGTTAGAGTTATGGTGACGCTAAGGATTAGAGTTAGGTTCATTGTTAGGTTAAGGTTTATGTTTATGGTTACTGTGAGGGTGTGGGTTAAGGTTAGGGTTAGGGTGAGGTTTAGGGTTTGGGTTAGGGTTAGAGTTATGTTTAGGGTGAACGTGAGATTTAAGGTTAGTTTCAGGGTTAGGTTGAGGGTTAGGGTTAGGGTTAGTGTTAGGTTTAGGGTTAGGGTGAGAGTTAGGGGGAGGGATAGTGTTAGGGTTAGAGTTAGGATTAGGGTTAGGGTGAGAGTGAGTGTGTGGGTTAGGGTTAGATTTAGGTTTAGGCTTAGGGTTAGGCTGAGGGTGAGTGTGTGTGTTAGGGTTATGTTTAGGGTTAGGCTTAGGGTTAGGCTGAGGGTGAGGTTGAGTGTGAGCAAGTTAGGGTTAGGGTGAGGGTTAGACTTAGGGTTAGGATGAGGTTTAGAGTTAGGATTAGGGTTAGTGTGAGGGCTAGGGTGAGGGTAAGGGTTAGTGTTAGGGTTAATGTGAGGTTTAGGGTTATGGTTATGGTTAGGGTTCAGATCAGGGTGACCTTTAGTGTTATAGTTAGGGTTAGGATGAAGCTGAGGGTGTGGGTTAGGGTTAGGGTTAATGTTAGCGTTAGGGTTAAGGTGAGGGTAAGGGTGAGGGTGAGGGTTATTGTTAGGCTTAGGATTAGGGTTAGGGTTAGGGTGAGTGTGAACGTTAGTGTTAGGGTTAGGCTTAGGCTTAGTCTTAGGCTGAGGGTGAGGGTGAGTGTGAGGGTTAGGGTTAGGGTAAGTGTTAGGGTTAGGTTTAGGGTGAGAGTTAGTGTTAATTCAGTTTAGGTTTAGGGTAAGGGTTAGGGTAAGGGTTACTGTGAGGGTGAGGGTTAGGGTATAGGTTGAGGATTATGGTTAGGCTTAGGGTTAGGGTGAGCATGAGGGTTAGGGTTAGGATGAGGGTGAGGGTTAGAATTAGATTTAGGGTAAGGGTTAGGGTTAGGTTGAGGATTATTTTTAGGATTAGGGTTAGGGTGAGGATTAGGGTTAGGTTTAGGGTGAGGGTTATGATGAGGATTAGGGTTAGGTTTATGGTTAGGGTTATTGTTAATGTTATGGTTAGTGTTAAGTTTGCTGTGAGGGTGTGGCTGACAGTGAGGTTTATGTTTAGGTTTAAAGTTAGGGTTAGGGTTAGGCTTAGGCTTAGGGTTAGGCTGAGGGTGATTGTGGGGGTGAGGATTAGGGTTAGGTTTAGGTTTAGGTTTAGGGTTAGGGTTATTGTTAGTGTTATGGTTAGGGTTAATTTTGCGGTGAGGGTGAGGCTGAGGGTGACGATTATGTATAGGGTTAGGGTTTGGGTTAGAGTTAGGGTTATTGTTAGGTTTAGGGTTAGATTTACAGTGAGGTTGAGGGTAAGTGTGAGGGTTAGGGTTAGGGTTAGTGTAAGGGTGAGGGTGAGGTTTAGGGTTAGACTTAGTGTTAGGGGGGGTTAGGGAGAAGTTTAGGGCTAGGGTTAGTGTTAGGGTAAGGGTGAGGGAGAGGGTTAGGTTGAGGTTTAGGGATAGTGTTAGGTTTAGGATTAGGGTTAGGGTGACGGTGAGTGTGAGGTTTAGGGTGAGGGTTAGGCTTAGGCTTAGGGGTAGGCTGAGGGTGATGGTGGGCGTTAGGATTAGGGTTAGGGTGATAGATAGTGTTAGGTTTAGGATTAGTGTTAGGGTGACGGTGGGTGTGAGGTTTAGGGTGAGGGTTAGGCTTAGGCTTAGGGGTAGGCTGAGGGTGATGGTGGGCGTTAGGATTAGGGTTAGGGTGATGGTTAGTTTTAGGGTTAGGTTGAGGGTTAGGATGTGGGTTAGGGTTAAGATTAGGGTTAGGGTGAGGGCTAGGGTGAGGGTGAGGGTTAGGGTAAGGCTTAGGCTTAGGCTTATGGTTAGGCTGAGGGTGAGGGTGTGGTTGAGTGTTAGGGTTAGGGTGATGTTTAGGTTTATGGTTAGGGTGAGGATTATGATGAGGTTTAGGGTTATGTTGAGGGTTAGGGTGAGGATGATGATAAGGGTAAAGGAGAGGTTTATGCTGAGGGTGAGGTTTACGTTAAGGTTGAGGTTTAGGGTTAGTTTTAGGGTTAGGGTAAGTGTTAGGTTTAGGGTGAGGGTGAGGGTTAGATTGAGGATAAAGGTTAGGGTTAGTGTGAGGTTTAGGATGAGGATGAGGGTTAGGATTAGGGTGAGGGTGAGGTTTAGAATTACGGTTAGGTTGAGGGCTAGGGTGAGTGTGAGGGTGAGGGTTAGGGTTAGGGTTAGGGTGAGGTTTAGGTTTTGGGTTAGGGTTAGAGTTAGATTTAGGGAGAGGGTGAGGTTTAGGGTTAGAGTTAGGGTTAGGGTAAGGGTTAGGGTGAGGATGATGGTAAGGGTAATGGTGAGGTTTAGGCTGAGGTTGAGGCTTAAGATAAGCGTGAGTGTTAGGGTTAGGTTTTCGGTTAGGATAAGGGTTAGGGTTAGGTTAGGGTTAGGGTTAGTGTTAGGTGTTGGTTAGATTGAAGATTAGTGTTAGGGTTAGTGTGAGGCTTAGGGTGAGGGTGATGGTTAGGGTTAGGCTGAGGCTGAGGGTTAGATTTAGGGTTAGGGTGAGGGCTAGGGTGAGGGTGAGGGTTATGGTTAGTGTTAGGGTTAGGGTGAGGTTTAGGATTAGGGTGAGGGTGAGGGTTAGTGTGAGGGTGAGTGTTAGGGTTAGGGTTAGTGCTAGGGTGAGTGTAAGTGTTATGGTGAGGGTTAGGGTTAGGGTGAGGGTTATGGTTAGTGTGAGGGTTTGGGTTAGGTTTAGGGTGAGGGTGAGGGTGAGGTTTAGGGTTAGATATATGGTTAGGGGGAGGGTTAAGGGGAGGGTTAGTGTTAGGGTTAGTGTTACGGTTAGGGTGAGGGTGAGGTTTAGGTTGAGGTTTAGGGTTAGGGTTAGGGTTATGGTTAGGTTTAAGTTTAGGGTGAGGGTTATGATGACGTTTAGGCTTAGGGGGAGGGTTATGGTTAGGGTTAGGTTTAGGTTGAGGGTAAGTGTTATGATGAGCGTTAGGGTGAGGGTGAGGTTTAGGGTTAGAGTTAGGGTTAGGTTGAGGGTTAGGTTGAGGGTTAGGGTTAGAGTTAGTGTTAGGGTTAGTGTTAGGGTGATCGTTAGGGGGTGGTTTAGGGTTAGGGATAGGGTTAGGATTAGGTTTAGGGTGAGTGTGATTGTGTGTGTTAGGGTTAGGTTTATGGTTAGGCTTAGGGTTAGGCTGAGGGTGATGTTGAGAGACAAGTGCTAGGGTTAAGGTGCGGGTTATGGTTAGGTTTAGGTTGAGGGTTAGGATGAGGATTAGGGTTAGGATTAGGGTTAGGGAGAGGCCTAGGGTGATGGTGAAGTTTAGGGTTAGGGTTAGGGTGATGGTGAGATTTAGGTTTAGAGTTAGGGTTATGGTGAGGCTGAGGGTGAGAGTTAAGGTTAGGTTTAGTGTTAGGGTTAGGGTTAAGGTGAGGCTTATGGTGAGTGTGAGGGTTAGGATTAGGATTAGGCTTAGGCTTAGGATGAAGGTGAGGGATAGTGTAAGGGTTAGTGTTAGGGTGAGAGTTAGGTTTCGAGTTAAGTTTAGGGTTAGGGTGAGGGTTAGGGTAAGGATTACGGTGAGGGTGAGGGTTAGGGTTAGGCTTAGTGTTAGCTTGAGGTTTAGGATGAGGGTTAGGGTTAGGATTAGGGTTAGGGTGAGGTCTAGGTTGAGGGTGAGGTTTAGGTTTAAGGTTAGGGTGAGGTTTAGGGTTAGGGTTAGGGTTAGGGTGAGGGTGAGGTTTAGGGTTAGAGATAGGGTTAGTGTGAGGCTGATTGAGATTGTTAGAGTTAGGGTTAGTGTTAGGGTTACGGTTAGGGTGAGGAATAGGGTGAGGGTGAGGGTTAGGTTTAGGGTTAGGATTAGGATTAGGGTAATAGGGTGAGTGTGAGGGTTAGGGTTAGGGTTAGGCCTATGGTTAGGCTGAGGGTGAGGGTGAGGGTGAAAGTTAGGGCTAGGTTGAGACTGAGGGTTTGGGTTAGGGTGAGAGTTAGTGTTCGGGGTAAGTTTATGGTTAGGATGAGGGTTAGGGTTAGTGTTACAGTGAGCTTGAGGGTTAGGGTTAGTTTGAGTGTTAGGGTTAGGGTTAGGTTTAATTTTAGGGTGAGGATTAGGGTTAGGGTTAGGGTAAGGATTAGGATTAGAATTAGGGTTAGAATTAGGGTGAGGGTGAGGGCTAAGGTGAGGGTGAGTTTACTGTTAGTGTTAGGGTGAGGTTTAGGTTTAGGGTTAGGGTTAGGGTGAGGGTTTGGATGAGGGTTAGGGTTACGGTGAGGGTGAGGGTTAGGGTTTGGGTGATGGTAAGGGTAAAGATGAGGGTTAGGCTGAAGGTGAGTGTTAGGATTAGGGTTAGGGTTAGGGTTAGGGTTAGGTTTAGGGTTAGGATTAGTGTTATTGTTAAGTTTATGGTTAGACTTACGGTGAGGGTGAGGGTGAGGGTCAGGTTGAAGTTTAGGGTTAGGGTGAGGTTTAGGGTTAGGGTTAGGTTGAGGGTGAGGTTTAGGGTTAGATTTAGGGTTAGCGGGAGGGTTAGTTCGTGGGTTAGAGTTAGGGTTAGTGTTAGGGTTAAGGTTAGGGTGAAGGTTAGGTTGAGGTTAAGGGTTAGGGTTTGGGATAGGGTATGCTTAGGGTTAGGGTGAGGGTTAGTGTAAGTTTTAGGTTTATTTTTAGGCTTAGGCTTAGGGTTAGGCTGGGGGTGAGTGTGGGGCTGAGGATTAGGTTTA
The DNA here is from genome assembly GCF_024711535.1 of Dipodomys merriami. Lineage (NCBI taxonomy): Eukaryota > Metazoa > Chordata > Mammalia > Rodentia > Heteromyidae > Dipodomys > Dipodomys merriami. The sequence continues at coordinate 174,868 of NW_027206456.1, forward strand.
GTGTGATGGTTAGGGTTAGGTTTAGGGTGAGGTTTAGGGTTTGGGTTAGTTTTAGAGTTAGGTTTAGTTTGAGGGTGAGGTTTAATGTTAGAGTTACGGTTAGGGTGAGGGTTAGGTTGAGGTTTAGGGTTAGGGTTAGTGTTAGGGTTAAGGTTAGGGTGAGAGTTAGTGGGAGGGTTAGGGTTAGGGATTGGGTTTGTATTGGGGTTAGGATGATTGTCAGTGTGTGCGTTAGGGTTAGGTTTAGGTTTAGGCTTAGGGTTAGGCTGAGGTTGAGGTTCATGGTGAGGGTTAGGGTTAGAGTTAGGGTTAGAGGGAGGGTGAGGTTTACTGTTAGAGTTAGGGTTAGGGTGAGGCTGAGGTTGAGGGTTAGGGTTAGTGTTAGTGTTAGGGTTAGGGTTAAGGTGATGGTTAGAGTAAGGGTGCAAATTAGGGTTAGGTTTAGGATTTGGATTAGGATTAGGCTTAGGGTGAATGTGAGGGTTAGGGTTAGGGTTAGGCTTAGGCTTGGCTTAGGCTGAGGGTGAGGGTGAGTGTGAGGGTTAGGGTTAGCTTGAGGGTTAGGGTTAGGGTTAGGGTGAGGTTTGGTTTAGGGTTAAGTTTAGGGTTAGGGTGAGGGTTTCGGTGAGGGTGAGGGTTAGGGTTAGGTTGAGCGTTAGCGTTAGGTTTAGGGTTGGGGTAATGGTTATTTTTAGAGTTAGTGTTAGGGTGAGGGTTAGGATGAGGGTTAGGGTTAGGATTAGAGTTAGGGTGAGGGCTTGGGTGAGGGTGAGGTTTAGGGTTAGGGTTGGGGTGAGGTTTACCGTTAGGGTTAGGGTTAGGTTTAGGTTTAGGGTGAGGGTGAGGTTTAGGGTTAGAGTTAGGGTTAGGGTGAGGCTGATTGTGATTGTTAGAGTTAGGTTTAGTGTTCGACTTAGGGTTAGGGTTAGGGTTAGGTTGAGGGTGAGGGTTAGCATTAGGTTTAGGATTAGAATTAGGGAAAGGGTTAGGGTTTGTTTGAAGGTTAGGGTTAGGGTTAGGGTTAGGGATAGGCTGAGGGTGAGGGTTACGGTGAGGGTTAGGGTTGGGGTTAGGTTTAGGCTTAGGGTTAGGGTGAGAGTTAGGGTTCGAGTTAAGTTTATGGTTAGGGTGAGCCTAAGGGTTAGGGTTACGGTGATCGTGAGGGTTAGGGTTAGGTTGAGGGTTAGGGTTAGGATTAGGGATACGGTTACGGTGTTGGTTAGTGTTAGGTTTAGGGTAAGGGTTAGGAGGATAATTAGGTTTAGGATTAGAGTTAGGGTGAGGGTGTGTGTTAGGATTAGGTTTAGGGTTAGGGTTAGAGTTAGAATTAAGGTGAGGGTGAGGGTTAGGGTTAGGTTTAGGTTGAGTTTTAGGTTTAGGAGTAGGATTAGGGTTAGGGAGAGGGTGAGGTTTATGGTTAGATTTAGGGTTAGGGGGAGAGTTATTTCATGGGTTACCGTTAGTGTTAGTGTTAGGGTTAAGGCTAGTGTGAGTGATAGGTTGAGGTTAAGGGGTAGGGGTAGGGTTAGGGTTAGGATTAGGGTTAGGGTGAGGGTGAGTGTGAGGGTTAGGGTTAGGGTGAGGCTTAGTCTTAGCGTTAGGCTGAGGGCGAGTGTGGGTGTTAGGATTAGGTTTAGGGAGAGGGCTAGGGAGAGGGTGAGGTTTAGTGTAAGGGTTAGGCTTTGGCTTAGGGTTAGGCTGAGCGTGGGGTTGAGGGTGAGGTTTAGGTTAAGGGTGATGGTTAGGTTTACAGTTAGGGTGAGGGGTAGGTTGACGTTTAGGATTAGGGGGAAGGTTAGGGTGAGAATGATGGTAAGGGTAAAGGTGAGGTTTAGGCTGAAGGTGAGATTTAAGTTAAGGGTGACGATTAGGGTTAGGTTTAGGGTTAGGGTAAGGGTAAGGGTTAGGAGTAGGGTGAGGGTTAGATTGAGGATTAGGGTTAGGGTTAGGGTGAGGTTTAGGATTAGGGTGAGGGTTAGGGTTAGTGTGAGGGTTAGTGTTAGTTTTAGGGTTAGTGTTCGTGTTAGGGTAAGTGTTAGGGTGAGGGTTAGGGTTAGGGTGAGGCTAATGGTTAAGTTGAGGGTTAGGGTTAGGGTTATTGTTAGGGTTAGGGTTAGGGTTATGGTTATGCTGAGGGTGAGGGTGATTGTTAGGGTTAGGGTTAGGGTGAGGTTTAGTGTTAGGGTCAGGGTGAGAGTTAGAGTTAGGGTGAGGATGAGGTTTAGGGATAGTGTTAGGGTTAGGGTGAGGGTTAGTGTGAGTGTTAGGGTTAGAGTAAGTGTTAGGGTGGGGTGACCATAAGGGTAAACGTGAGGGTTAGGCTGAGGATAAGGGTTATGGTCGGATGATTTTTAGGTTTAGGGGGAGGGTTAGGGTTATGGGAAGGATGTGAGTGAGGGTTAGATTGAGGATTAGTGTCAGGGTTAGTGTGTGGTTTAGGGTGATGGTGAGGGTTAGGGTTAGGGTGAGGGCTAGGGTGAGGGTGAGGTTTAGGTTTAGGTTCAGGCTGAAGTTTAGGGTTAGGGTGATGGTTCTGGTTAGTGTGAGGTTTAGTGATAGGGTTAGGGTTAGTGTTAGGGTGAGGGTAAGTGTTAGGGTGAGGGTTAGGTTTAGGGTGAGAGTTATGGATAGGTTGAGGGTTAGGGTTACGGTTAGGGTTATTTTTAGGCTTAGTGTTAGGTTTACGGTTACAGTGAGGGTTAGGGTGATGGTTAGGTTTAGGGTTAGGGTGAGGTTTAGGTTTAGGGTTAGGATTAGAGTTAGGGTTAGGGTGAAGGTGAGGTTTACTTTTAGAGTTAGGGTTAGTGTTAGGGTTAAGGTTAGGATGAGGGTTAGGGTTAGGGTTAAGCTTAGGCTTAGGCTTAGGCTTAGGCCGAGTATGAGGGTGAGGGTTAGGGTTAGGGTTAGGGTGAGGGTTAGGGTTAGGGTTAGGGTGAGGGTGATTATAAGGTTTAGCATTAGGATTAGGGTTAGGGTGAGGGCTAGGCTGAGGGTTAGGGAGATGGTTAGGTTTAGGGATAGGGTTAGGTTTAGGATTAGGGTTAGGGTGAGGTTGAGTGTGAGTGTTGGTGTTAGGCTTAGGGTTAGGCTTATGGTTCGGCTGATGGTTAGGGTGTGGGTTAGGGTTAGGGTTTGGGTTAGAGTGTGGGTGAGGCTGAGGATTTATGTTATGTTTAGGGTTATGTTTAGGGTTAGGGTTAGGCTTAGGCTTAGGGTTAGGGTTAGGGTGAGGTTTAGGGTTAGATATAGGATTAGGGGAGGGTTAGGGTAAGGGTTAGGTACAGGGTTAGTGTTAGGATTAGGGTGAGAATGAGGGTTAGGTTGAGTTTTAGGGTTAGGGTTAAGTTTAGGGTTAGTGTGAGGGTTAGTGTTAGGGTTAGGGTTAGAGTTACAGTGAGGGTGAGGTTGCGGGTGAGATTTAGGGTTAGAGATAGGGTGGGGTATACGGTTAGGGTTAGGGTTAATTGAGGGTGAAGGTGAGGTTTAGGGTTAGATTTAGGGTTAGTGATAGTTTGAGGGTTAGGTTTAGGGTTAGGGTGAAGTTTATGGTGAGGGTGAGGTTTAGGGTTAGAGTTAGGTTTATGGTGAGGGTTAGGGTTAGCGTTAGTGCTAGGGTTAGTGTTAGGGTGAGAGTTAGGGGGAGGGTTAGTTTTAGGTTTAGGATTAGGTTTAAGGGGAGGGTGAGTGTGTGTGTTAGGTTTAGGATTAGGGTTAGGGTAAGGACTAGGGTGAGGGTGAGAGTTAGCGTAAGGGTTAGGCTCAGGCTTTTAGGGTTAGGCTGAGCGTGAGGTTGAGGGTGAGGGTTAGGGTTAGGGTGATAGTTAGGTTTACCGTTAGGTGAGGGGTAGGCTGAGTTTTAGGGTTAGGGGGAGGATTAGGTTGAGAATGATGGTAAGGGTAAAGGTGAGGTTTAGGCTGAGGGTGAGGGTTAAGGTAAAGGTGAGGGTTAGGAGAAGTGTGTGGGTGAGTGTTAGATTGAAGATTAGTGTTGGGGTGAGTGTGAGGTTTAGGGTGAGGATGAGCATTAGGGTTAGGGTGAGGTCTAGCGTGAGGGTGAGGTTTAAGTTTAGGTTTAGGTTGAGGTTTAGCGTTAGGATGATGGTAAGGGTTAGTGTGAGCGTTAGTGTTAGGGTTAGGGTTAGTGATAGGGTTAGGTTTAGTGTTAGGGTGAGGGTAAGAGTTAGGGTGAGCGTTAGGGTTAGGGTGAGGGTTATGTTAGGTTGCGGGTTAGGGTTAGGGTTAGTGTTAGGTTTAGAGTTAGGGTAAGTGTGAGAGTCAGGTTTACAGTTAGAGTTAGGGTTACTGTTAGGTTTAGGGTTAGGGTGAGGGTTAGGGTTAGGATTAGGCTTAGGCTTAGGCTTAGGCCGAGCATGAGGGTGAGGGTTAAGGTTAGGGTTAGGGTGATTGTTAGGGTTAGGTTAAGAGTTACAGGTTGAGGATGAGGTTGGGGTTTAAGGTTAGTGTGACCTTTAGGTTGAGGTTTAGGGTTACGGTTAGGGTTAGGGGTAGGTTGAGAGTGAGGTTTAGGGTTGGGGTTAGTGTTATGGTGAGGGTGAGAGTTAGCTTGAGGTTTAGGGATAGGGCTAGGTTTAGGATTAGGGTTAGGGTGAGGGTGGGTGTGAGGGTAAGGGTGAGGGTTAGGGTGAGGGTAAGTGTTAGGGTGAGGGTTTGGGTTAGGGTGAGGGTTGTGGTTAGGGTTAAGTTTAGGATTAGGTTTAGGGTGAGGGTGAGTATGAGGGTTAGTGTGAGGGTTAGGGTGAGGGTAAGTATTAGGTTTAGAGTTTGGGTTAGGGTGAGGGTGAGGTTTGGAGTTAGAATTACGGTTAGGATGAGGTTGAGGTTGAGGGTGAGGTTGAGGGTAGGGTTAGGGTTAGGGTTACGTTGAGAGTTAAGGTGAGGGTTAGGGTTAGAGTTAGGATTATGGTTAGGGTTAGCGTTAGGGTTAGGGTGATGGTGAGGTTTAGGTTTAGAATTAGGGTTAAGGTGAGGTTGAGGGTGAGGGTGAGGGTTAGGGTTAGGGGTAGGATATGGATTAGGGTTAGGGTTACGGTGAGTGTGAGGGTTAGGGTTAGGGTTAGGGTTAGCCTTAGGTTTAGGCTGAGGGAGAGTGTGAGGGTGAGGGTTAGGGTTAGTTTGAGGGTTAGGATTAGGGTTAGGTTGAGGTTTATTGTTAGGTTTACTGTTAGATTCAGGGTTATGTTGAGGGTGAGGTTTAGGGGTAGAGTTATGGTTCGGTTAAGTTTAGGGTTAGGGTGAAGGTTAGGGTAAGGGTTATGGTGAGATTAAGGATTAGGTTTAGGTGGAGGGTTAGGGTTAGGGTTAGGGTGAGGGTGAGGGTTAGGGTTAGTTTTAGAGTTAGGGTTAGGGTGAGGGTTAGGATGAGGATTAGGTTTAGAATTAGGGTTAGAGTGAGGGCTAGGTTGAGGGTCAGTGTTATGGTTAGTATTAGATTAAGTTTTAGGGTTAGGTTTAGGGTTAGGTTGAGAGTTAGGTTGAGGATTAGGGTTATAGTGAGTGTGAGGGTTAGGGTTAGGGTGAGGGTTAGTTTTAGTGTTAGGGTTAGGGTTAGCATTAAGTTTAGGGTGAGGGTGAGTGTTAGGATTAGGGTTAGGGTTAGGGTTAGGTTTAGGGTTAGGATTAGTGTTATTGTTAGGGTTAGAGTTAGAATTTTGGTGATGGTGAAGCTGAGGGTGAGGGTGAGGATTAGGGTTAGGGTTAGGGTGAGGTTTAGGGTTAGATTTAGGATTAGAGTTAGGGTGAGGGTGAAGTTTAGCATTAGATTTAGGGTTAGTTAGAGGGTTAGGTTGAGGGTTAGGGTTAGTGTTAGTGTTAGCGTTAAGTTTAGGGTGAGGGTTAGGTTGAGGTTTAGGTTTATGGTTAGGGTTATGCTTAGGAATAGGTTTAGTGTGAGTGTGAGTGTGAGAGTTAGGGTTTAATCTATGGCTTAGGCTTAGGGTTAGGCTGAGTTTGAGGTTTTGGGTGAGGATTAGGGTTAGGGTTAATCTTAGGCTTAGGCTTAGGGTTAGGCTGAGCGTGAGGTTGAGGGTGAGGGTTAGGGTTAGTGTGATGGTTAGGTTTACTGTTAGGGTGAGGGTTAGGATGAGATTTAGAGTTACGGTGAGGATGATCGTAAAGGTAAAGGTGAGATTTAGGCTGAGGGTGATGGTAAAGATAAGTGTGAGTGTTAGTGTTAGGTTTAGGGTTAGGGTAAGAGTTAGGGTAAGTGTTAGGGTGAGTGTTAGATTGAGGATTAGGTTTAGGTTAGGTTTATTGTTAGGGTCAGGGTTAGGGTTACGGTTACGGTGAGGGTGAGGGTGAGGTTTAGGGTTAGGGTTAGGGTGAGGTTTAGTGTTAGGGTTAGGGTTAGAGTTACTGTTAGCGTGAATGTGAGTTTTAGGTGTAGAGTTAGAGTGAGGGTGCGGGTTAGGGTCAGGGTTAGGGTTAGGGTGCGGGTTCGTGTGTGGGTAAGGGTAAGGGTAAAGGTGAGGGTTAGGCTGAGGATGAGGGTTACGGTAAGAGTGAGTGTTAGGGTTAGGTGGAGGTTTAGTGTTAGGGTTAGGGTGAGGGTGAGGGTTAGATTGAGGATTAGTATCAGGGTTAGTGTGAGGTTTAGGGTGAGGATGAGGGTTAGGGTTAGGGTGAGGTCTACAGTGAGGGTGAGGGTTAGGGTTAGTGTTAGGGTGAGGTTTAGGGTTAGGGTGATGGTTAGGGTTAGTGTGAGCCTTAGTGTTATTGTTAGGGTTAGTGTTAGGGTGAGGGTAAGTGGTAGGGTGAGGGTTAGGGTAAGGGTGAGTGTAATGGTTAGGGTGAGGGTTAGGGTTAGGTTTAGGTTTATTGTTAGGGGTAGGGTTAGGGTTAGAGTTAGGGAATGGGTGAAGGTGAGATTTAGGGTTAGACTTAGAGTTAGTGTTAGGGTTAGGGTTAGAGTGAGGGTTAGGGATACGGTTAGGTTTAGGATTATTCTTAGGCTTAGGCTTAGGCCGAGCATGAGGTTGAGGGTTAGAGTTAGGGTTAGGGTGAGGGTTAGGGTTAGGGTTAGAGTGAGGTTTAGGATGAGGTTTAGTGTTAGGAGTAGGGTTAGGGTGAAGGCTAGGGTGAGGGTAAGGGTGAGGGTTAGGGTTAGGGAATGGGTTAGGTTTAGGATTAGGGTTAGTGTGAGGGTGTTTGTGAGGGTTAGGGTTAGAGTTAGGGTTAGGCTTAGAGGTAGGGTGAGGGTTAGGGTGTGGGTTAGGGTTAGGGTTTGGGTTAGGGTGAGGGTGAGGCTGAGGATTAGGATTACTTTTAGGGTTGGGTTTCGGGTTAGGTTTAGTGTTATGTTTAGGGTTATGGTTAGGCTTAGGGTTAGGGTTAGGGTGAGGTTTAGGGTTAGTTATAGGGTTAGGGGGAGGTTAGCGTAAGGCTTAGTCATAGGGTTAGTGTTAGGGTTAGGGTGATGGTGAGGGTTAGGTTGAGGTTTAGGTTTAGGGTTAAGGCTAGGGTTAGTTTGAGGGTTAGTGTTAGGGTTACGGTTAGTGTTAGCATGAGGGTAAGTGTTAGGGTGAGGGTTAGGGTTAGCGTTATTGTTAGCGTTAGGGTTAAGGTTGCGGTTACTGTGAAGGTGAGGGTGACAGTTAGGGTTATGGTTCAGATGAGGTTTAGGGATAGGGTTAGGGTTAGGTTTAGGGTGAGTTTTAGGGTTAGAGTTAGGGTTAGGGTGAGGCAGAAGTTGAGGCTTATGGTTAAGATTAGTGTTCGGGTTAGGCTTACGGTGAGGGTTAGGTTGAGGGTGAGGGTTACGTTTAGGGTTAGGATTAGGATTAGGGTTAGTGTTAGCGTGAGTGTGAGGGTTAGGGTTAGGTTTAGGGTGAGGGTTAAAGTTAGGATTAGGGTGAGTTTTAGTGTTTGGGTTAGGGTTAGAGTTAGGGTTAGGGTGAGCATGAGGTTCAGGGGTAGATTTAGGGTTGGGGTTAGGGTTATTTTTAGGGTTAGAGTTAGGGTTAGTGTTAGGGTTAGGGGTAGGGTGAGGGTTAGGTTTAGCATTAGGCTTAGGCTTAGGCTTAGGCCAAGTATGAGGGTGAAGGTTAGGTTTAGGGTTAGTGTGAGAGTTAGGATGAGGTTTAGGGTTAGGATTAGGGTTAGGTTGAGGGCTAGGGTGAGGGTTATGGTGAGGGTTAGGTTTAGGCATAGGGTTAGGTTTAGGATTAGGGTTAGGGTTAGGGTTGTGGTGAGGTTTAGGGTTAGGGTTAGGGTTAGGGTTAAATTTAGTCTTCGGGTTAGGTTGAGGGTGAGGGTGGGGGTGAGGTTAGGGTTACTATTAGGGATAGGGTTAGGGTTATTTTTAGTGTTATGGTTAGGGTTAAATTTGCAGTGAGGGGGAGGCTGCGGGTGAGGGTTATGGTTAGAGTTATGGTCAGGTTTAGGGTTAGTGTTATTCTTAGGGGTAGGTTTAGATTTAAGGTGAGGGTGAGGGTTAGGGTTGGGGTGAGGTTTAGGGTTAGGGTTAGGGAGAGATTTAGGGTTCGGTTAAGTTTAGGGTTAGCGTGAGGGTTAGGGTTAGGGTTAAGGTGAGCATGAGGGTTAGGATTATGGTTAGGATTAGTGTTATTGTTACTGTTAGGGTTAGAGTTATGGTGAGGGTTAGGGTGAGGGTTAGGCTTAGAGTTCGGGTGAGGTTTAGGGTTAGGTTTAGGATTAGGGTTAGGCTGAGGGTGAGGTTTAGAGTTAGATTTAGGGTTAGTTGGAGGATTAGGTCGAGGGTTAGGGTTAGGGTTAGTGTTTGGGATAAGGTTAGGGTGAGGTTTAGGTTGAGGTTTAGTGTTAGGGTTAGGTTTAGGATTAAGGTTAGCGTGAGGGTGAGTGTGAGGGTTAGGTTTAGTCTTACGCTTAGGGTTGAGGGTGAGGGTGGGGGTAAGGATTAGGGTTAGGGTGATCATTAGGGTTAGGGTTAGGGTGAGGGTTAGGGTTAGGATTAGGGTTAGGGTGAGTGCTAAGGTGAGGGTGAGGGTTAGGGTAAGGGTTAGGCTTAGGCTTAGCGTTAGGCTGAGCGTGAGGTTAAGGGTGAGGGTTATGGTTAGGGTTAGGGTGAGGTTTAGTGTTAGGGTTAGTGTGGAGGAGATGGTAAGGGTAAAGGTGATGGTTAGGCGGAGGGTGAGGGTTACGGTAAGGGTGAGTGTTAATGTTAGGGTGAGGGTTAGGGTGAGGGTTATTGTGAGGGTGCGGGTTAGATTGAGATTTAGTGTTAGGGTTAGTGTGAGGTTTAGGGTGAGGATGAGAGTTAGGGTTAGGGTGAGGGCTAGGGTGAGGGTAAGGTTTAGGGTAAGTGTTAGGGTGAGGTTTAGGGTTAAGGTGATGATTAGAGTTAGTGTGAGTGTTAGTGTTAGGGTTAGGGTTACTGTTAGGGTGAGGGTAAATGTTAGGGTGAGGTTTAGGGTTAGGGTTAGGGTTATTATTAGCATTAGGGTTAGGGTTAAGGTTACTGTGAGGGTGAGGGTGAGGGTTAGGGTTATGGTTTGGATGAGGTTTAGGGATAGGGTTAGGGTTAGGGTTAGGGTTAGGGTGAGGTTTAGGGTTAGATTTAGGGTTAGGGTTAGGATTAATGTTAGGGTTAGGCTTAAGTTGAGGGTTAGGTTGAGGGTGAGGGTTAAGTTTAGGGTTAGGATTAGGATTAGGGTTAGGGTTAGGGTTAGTGTGAAGGTTAGGGTTAGTGTCAGGCTTAGGGATAGGCTGAGGGTGAGGGTGAGGGTGAGCGTTAGGGTGAGTGTTATGGTTAGGGTTATGGGGAGGGTTAGGATTAGGTTTAGGTTTAGGATTAGGGTTAGGGTGAGGGCTAGGGTGAGGGTGAGGTTTAGGGTTAGGGTTAGGGTGAGGTTTAGGTTTAGTTTTAGGGTTAGGGTGAGGGTGAGGTTTAGGGTTAGAGTTAGGGTTAAGTTGAGGCTGAGGGAGCGGGGTAGGGTTAGGGTTAATTTTAGGATTAGGGTAAGGGATAGGGTGAGTGTGAGGGTTAAGTTTAGTGTTAGGGTTAGGCTTAGGGTTATGCTGAGGTTGAGGGTGAATGTGAGGGTTAGGGTTAGGGTGAGGGTGAGGGTTAGGTTTAGGGTTAGGGTGAGTGCTAGGATGAGGTTTAATGTTAGGATTAGGTTTAGGGTGAGGGTTAGTCTGAGGGTTATGGTGAGTTTTAGGTTTAGGCATAGGGTTAGGTTTAGGATTAGCGTTAGGTTGAGGGTGAGTGTGAGAATTAGGGTTAGGGTTAGGCTTAGGGATAGGGTTAGGTTTAGGATTAGGGTTAGGGTTAGGGTTACGGTGAGTGTTACAGTTAGGGTTAGGGCTAGGGTTATTGTTAGTGTGATGGTTAGGGTTAAGTTTGTGGTGAGGGTAAGTCTTAGGGTGAGGGTAAGAGTTATGTTTAGGGTTAGTGTTAGGGTTAGGTTTAGTGTTATTGTTAGGTTGAGGGTTAGAGTTACAGTGAGTTTGAGGGTGACGGTGAGGGTTAGGGTTAGTGTAACCTTTAGGTTGAGGTGTAGGGTTAGGGTTAGCGGTAGGTTGAGGGTGAGGTTTAAGGTTAGAGTTAGGGTTAGGGGGAGTATTAGGGTTAGGTTTAGGGTTAGGGTTAGTGTTAGGGTGAGGGTGAGGGTTAGGTTGAGGTTTAGGGATAGGGTTAGGTTTAGGATTATGTTTAGGGTGAAGATGAGCGTGAGGTTTAGGTTGAGGGTTAGGGTGATGGTAAGTGTTAGGGTGAGGGTTTGGTTTAAGGTGAGGGTTATGGTTAGGGTGAGGGTTTGGATTAGGGTTAGGGTGAGTTTTAGGATTTGAGTGTTAGAGTGAGGGTGAGGGTGAGGGTGAGGTTTAGGGTTAGAGTTAGGGTTCTGGTGAGGGTTAGGTTGAGGTTTAGGGTTAGTGTTAGGGTTAGGGTCACGGTGAGAGTTAGGGGGAGGGTTAGGTTTATGGTTAGGGTTAGCGTTAGGGTTAGGGTGAGGGTGAAGTTTAGGTTTAGAATTAGGGTTAAGGTGAGGCTGAGGGTGAAGGTGAGGATTAGGGTTAGGGTTAGGATTTGGATTAGGGTTAGGGTTAGGGTGGGTATGAGGGTTAGTTTTAGGGTTAGGTTTAGCCTTAGGTTTAGGCTGAGGGTGAGAGTGGGGGTTAGGGTTAGTTTGACGGTTAGGGTTAGGGTTAGGGTGAGGTTTAGTGTTAGGGTTAGGGTTAGGGTTATGGTGAGGTTGAGGTTTAGAATGAGGATTAGTGTTAGGGTTAGTGTGAGGCTTAGGGTGCGGATGAGATTTAGGCTTAGGGTAAGGGCTAGGGTGAGGGTAAGTTTTAGGGTTAGTGTTATGCTGAGGTTTAGGGTTAAGGTGATGATTAGGGTTAGTGTGAGGTTTAGTGTTAGGGTGAGGGTAAGTGTTAGGGTGAGGGTTAGGGTTAGGGTTAATGTTAGCGTTAGGGTTAGGGTTACAATTACTGTGAGGGTGAGGCTCACCCTCACGGTTAGGGTTATGGTTTGGATGAGGTTTAGGGATAGGTTAAGGGTTAGGGTTAGGTTGAGGTTTAGGTTTAGTGTTAATGTTAGGGTGAGGGTGAGGTTTAAGGTTAGAGTTAGGGTTAAGTTGAGGCTGAGTGTGCTGGGTAGGGTTAGTGTTAGTTTTAGGATTAGGGTAAGGGATAGGGTGAGTGTGAGGGTTAAGTTTAGGGTTAGGGTTAGGCTTAGGGTTATGCAGAGGTTGAGGGTGAATGTGAGGGTTAGGGTTAGGGTGAGGGTGAGGGTTAGGTTTAGGGTTAGCGTGAGTGCTAGGATGAGGTTTAGTGTTAGCATTAGGGTTAGGGTGAGGGTTAGTCTGAGGGTTATGGTGAGTTTTAGGTGTAGGTATAGGGTTAGGTTTAGGATTAGCGTTAGGTTGAGGGTGAGTGTGAGAGTTAGGGTTAGGATTAGGCTTAGGGATAGGGTTAGGTTTTGGATTAGGGTTAGGGTTAGGGTTACGGTGAGGGTTACAGTTAGGGTTAGGGCTAGGGTTATTGTTAGTGTTATGGTTAGGGTTAAGTTTGTGGTGAGGATGAGGCTTAGGGTGAGGTTAAGGCTTATGTTTAGGTTTAGGGTTAGGCTTAGGTATAGTGTTATTGTTAGGTTTAGGGTTAGAGTTACAGTGAGTTTGAGGGTGACGGTGAGGGTTAGGGTTTGTGTGACCTTTAGGTTGAGGTGTAGGTTTAGGGTTAGGGGTAGGTTGAGGGTGAGGTTTAGGGTTAGAGTTATGGTTAGGGGGAGTGTTAGGGTGAGGTTTAGGGTTAGGGTTAGTGTTAGGGTGAGGGTGAGGGTTAGGTTGAGGTTTAGGGATAGGGTTAGATTTAGGATTAGGGTTAGGGTGAGGGTGAGTGTGAGGTTTAGGTTGAGGGTTAGGGTGATGGTAAGTGTTAGGGTGAGGGTTTGGTTTAGGGTGAGGGTTATGTTTAGGGTGAGTGTTTGGATTAGGGTTAGGGTGAGTTTTAGGATTTGGGTAAGTGTTAGAGTGAGTGTGAGGGTGAGGGTGAGGTTTAGGGTTAGAGTTAGGGTTCTGGTGAGGGTTAGGTTGAGATTTAGGGTTAGTGTTAGGGTTAGGGTTACAGTGAGAGTTTGAAGGAGGGTAAGGGTTAGGGTTAGGGTTATGGTTAGTGTTAGCGTTAGGGTTAGGGTGAGGGTGAAGTTTAGGTTTAGAATTAGGGTTAGGGTGAGGCTGAAGGTGAAGGTGAGGATTAGGGTTAGGGTTAGGATTTGGATTATGGTTAGGGTTAGGGTGAGTGTGAGGGTTAGGGTTAGGGTTAGGGTTAGCCTTAGGTTTAGGTTGAGGGTGAGGGTGAGGGTGAGGGTTAGGGTCAGTTTGAGGGTTAGGGTTAGGGTTAGGGTTATTTTTAGTGTTATGGTTAGGGTTAAGTTTGCAGTGAGGGTGAGGCTGAGCGTGAGGGTTATGGTTAAGGATAGGGTTAGGGTTAGTGTTATTGTTAGGGATAGGATAAGAGTTACGGTGAGATTGAGGTTGAGGGTGAGGGTTAGGGTTAGGTTGAGGTTTAGGGTTAGGGTTATGGTTAGGGTTAGGGTGAGGGTGAGGTTTAGGATTAGAGTTAGTGTTTGGGGGAGGGTTAGGATGAAGTTTAGGGTTAGGGTTAGTGTTAGGGTTAGAGTGAGGGTGAGGGTTAGGTTGATATTTAGGGATAGGGTTAGTGTTAGGGTTAGGGTGAAGATGAGGGTTAGGTTGAAGTTTAGGGATAGGGTTAGGTTTAGGATTAGGGATAGGGTGAGAGTGAGTGTGAGGGTTTGGATGATGGTTAGGTTTAGTGTTAGGGTTAGGCTGAGGGTGAGGGTAGGGGTGAGGATTAGGGTTAAGGTGATGATTAGGGTTAGGGTTAGTGTTATTGTTAGGGTTAGGTTTAGAGTTCCTTTGAGGGTGAGGGTGCGGTTGAGGGTTAGTGTTATGGTTAGGGTGGGGTTAAGGGTTAGGTTTAGGGTTAGGGTTAGGGTGAGGGTGAGCTTTAGGGTTAGATATAGGCTTAGGGTTAGGGTGAGGGTTAGGGTTAGTTTTTGGGTTAGGGTGAGCGTGAGGCTGAGAATTAGGGTTAGGTTTAGTGTTAGGGTTAGTGTTAGGTTTAGGGTGAGGGTTAGGGTTAGGGTTACAGTGAGGTTTAGGGTTAGGGTTAGGGTTAGGATTAGGCTTCGTGTTAGGCTGAGGGTGAGGGTGGCTGTGAGGATTAGAGTTAAGATTAGGGTTAGGGTTAGGGTTATTGTTAGTGTTATTGTTAGGGTTATGTTTGCTGTGAGGTTGAGGCTGAGGGTGTGAGTTATTGTTAGGGTTATGGTTAGGGTTAGGGTTAGTGTTATTCTTAGGGTTATTTTTAGATTTACGGTGAGGTTGAGGGTGAGGGTGAGGGTTAGCGTTAGGGTGAGGTTTAGGGTTATAGATAGGATTAGGTTTAGGGTGAGGGTGAAGTTTAGCGTTAGATTTAGTGTTAGTTGGAGGGTTAGGTTGAGGGTTAGTGTTAGTGTTAGTGTTAGGGTTAAGGGTAGGGTTAAGGTTAGGTTGAGGTTTAGGGTTATGGTTAGGGTTAGGGTTAGGATTAGGTTTAGGTTGAGTGTGAGTGTGAGGGTTAGGGTTAATCTTAGGCTTAGGCTTAAGTTTAGGCTGAGGGTGAGGGTGGGGTTGAGGATTAGGCTTAGGGTGATGGTTAGGGTTAGGGTTAGTGTGAGGGTTAGGATGAGGGTTAGGGTTAGGATTAGGTTTCAGGTGAAGGCTAGGGTGAGGGTGAGGGTTAGGGTAAGGTTAGGGTAAGGTTTAGGCTTAGGCTTAGGGTTAGGCTGAGCGTGAGGGTGAGGGTGAGGGTTAGTGTTAGGGTGATGGTTAGGTTTACTCTTTGGGTGAGGGTTAGGATGGGATTTAGGGTTAGGGTGAGGGTTAGGGTGAGGATGATGGTAATGGTAAAGGTGAGGTTTACCCTGAGGATGAGGTTTAAGATAAGGGTGAAGTTTAGTTTTAGGTTTAGGGTTAGGATAAGGGTTAGGGTGAGCTTTAGATTGAGGATTAGGTTTAAGGTTAGTGTGAGCTTTAGGGTGAGGAGGAGGGTTAGGTTTAGGGTGAGAGTGAGGGTTAGAATTAGGGTTAGGGTGAGTGCTAGGGTGAGGGTGAGGGTTAGGTTTAGGGTTAGGGTTAGGGTGAGGTTTAGAATTAGGGTGAGGTTTAAGGTTAGAGTGAGGGTTAGTGTTAGGGTTAGGGTTAGTGTAAGGGTGAGGGTAAGTGTTAGGGTGAGGTTTAGGGTTCGGATGAGGGTTATGTTTATGGTGAAGGTTAGGCTTAGGTTTAGGTTTAATGTTAGGGTTACGGTTAGTGTTGCGGTTACGGTGAGAGTGTGGGTGAGGGTTAGGGTTAGGCTTAGGGTGAGGTTTAGTGTTAGGGTTAGAGTTAGTGTTAGCATGAGGGTGAGGTTTAGGTGTAGAGCTAGGGTTAGGGTTAGGGTTATGGTTAGTGTGCGGGTTAGGGTGGGGGTGACGTTAAGGGTAAAGTTGAGGGTTAGGCTGAGGGTGAGGGTTACGGTAAGAGTGAGGATTAGGGTTAGGGTGAGAGTTAGTGTTAGGGTTAGGGTGAGGGTTAGTGTTAGGGTTAGGGTGAGGGTGAGGGTTAGATTGAGGATTAGTATTAGAGTTAGTGTGAGGTTTAGGGTGAGGATGAGGGTTAGGGTTACGGTGAGCCTTAGTGTTATTGTGTTAATGTGAGGGTAAGTGTTAGGGTGAGGGTTAGGGTAAGGGCGAGTGTAATGGTTAGTGTGAGGGTTAGGGTTAGATTTAGGGATAGGGTGAGTGTGATATTTAGGGTTAGAGTTAGAGTTAGTGTTAGGGTTAGGGTTAGGGTGAGGGTTAGGTATAGGGTTAGGGTTAGGCTTAGGCTTAGGCTTATGCTTAGGCTGAGCATGAGCGTGAGGTTTAGAGTTAGGGTTAGGGTGAGGGTTAGGGTTAGGTTGAGGGTTAGGATGAGGTTTAGGGTTAGGATTAGGGTTAGGGTGAGGCTAGGGTGAGGGTTAGGGTGAGCGTTAGGGTTAGGAAATGGGTTAGGTTTAGGATTAGGTTTAGGGTGAGGGTGATTGTTAGGGTTAGGGTTAGGGTTAGGGTTAGCCTGAGAGTTACGGTGAGGGTTAGGGTGTGGGTTAGGGTTAGGGTTTGGGTTAAGGTGAGGGTGAGGCTGAGCATTAGGCTTACTTTTAGGGTTAGGGTTAGGGTTAGGTTTAGCATTAGGGTTAGGGTTAGGGTTAGGCTTAGGGTTAGGGTTAGGGTGAGGTTTTAGGTTAAATATAGGGTTAGGGCGACGGTTTGGGTAAGGGTTAGGCATAGGGTTAGTATTACGGTTAAGGTGAGAGTGAGGGTTAGGTTGAGGTTTAGGGTTAGGGTTAAGTTTAGGGTTAGTTTGAGGGTTAGTGTTAATGTTGGGTTAGTGTTGTGGTGAGGGTAAGTGTTAGGGTGAGGGTTAGAGTTAATGTGAGGGTTGGGTGAGGGTGAGGTTTAGTGATAGAGTTAGGTTTAGGGTGAGGGTTAGGTTGAGGTTTAGGGTTAGGATGTTAGTGTTAGGGTTAGGGTGAGGATTAGGGGGATTGTTAGGGTTAGGGTTAGGGTTAGCGTTAGCGTTAGGGTGTGGTTGAGGTTTAGTGTTAGAATTAGGGTTAGGTTGAGGCTGAGGGTGAGTGTTAGTTTTAGGGTTAGTGTTAGGGCGAGGGTTAGGGTGAGGGTTAGGGTGAGGGTTAGTGTTAAGATTAGGATTAGGATTAGGATTAGGGTTAGGGTTAGGGTGAGTGTGAGGGTTAGGTTTAGGCTTAGGGTTAACCTTAGGTTTAGGCTGAGAGTGAGGGTGAGGGTGAGGGTTAGGTTTAGCCTGAGAGTTAAGGTTAGGGTTACAGTGAGTTTTAGTGTTAGGGTTAGGGTTAGAGTTAGCTTTAGGGTGAGCATGAGATTTAGGGGTAGATTTAGGGTTGGGGTTAGGGTTATTTTAGGGTTAGGTTTAGGGTTAGTTTTAGAGTTGGAGTTGCAGTTAGGGTTAGGGTGAGCGTGAGGTTTACAATTAGAGTTAGGGTTAGTGTTAGGGTTAGGGTTAGTATGAGGGTTAGGGTTAGGATTAGGCTAAGGCTTATGCTTAGGCTTAGGCCGAGCATGAGGGTGAGGGCTAGGGTGAGTGTTATGGTGAGGGTTAGGTTTAGGCATACGGTTAGGGTTAGGATTCGGATTAGGGTGAGGGTGAGTGTGAGGTTAGGGTTAGGGTTAGGCTTAGGGATAGGGTTAGGTTTAGAATTAGGGTTAGGGTTAGGGTTATGGTGAGGGTTATGGTTAGGGTTAGGGCTAGGCTTATTGTAAGGATTAGGGTTAGGGTTAAGTTTTCGGTGAGGGTGAGGCTGAGGATTAGGGTTAGGATTAGTATTATTTTTGGGGATAGGCTTAGAGTTACAGTGAGGTTGAGTGTGAGGGTGTGGGTTAGGGTTAGGCTGACGTTTAGGTTGAGGTTTAAGGCTAGGGTTAGGGGTAGTTTGAGGGTGAGGTTTAGGGTTAGAGTTAGGGTTAGGGGGATTGTTAGGGTGAGGTTTTGGGTTAGGGTTAGGTTTAGGATTAGGGTTAGGTTGAGGGTGAGTGTAAGGGTTAGCGTGAGCATTAGGGTGAGGGTAAGTGTTAGGGTGAGGGTTAGGGTTAGGGTGATGGTGAGGGTGACGTTTAGGGTTAGAGTTACAGTTAGGGTGAGTGTTAGGGTGAGGTTTAGGGTTATGGTTAGTGTTACAGTTAGGGTTAGGGTGAGAGTTATGGGGAGGTTTAGGGTTAGGGTTAGGGTTAGTATTAGGGTTAAGCTGAGGGTGAGGTTTAGGGTTAGAAGTAGGGTTAGGATTAGGCTGAGTTTGAGGGTGAAGGTTAAGGTTAGGGTTAGGGTTCGGATTAAGGTTAGGGACAGGGTGAGTGTGAGGGTTAGGATTAGGGTTAGGGTTAGCCTTAGGTTTTGGCTGAGGGTGAGGGTGAGGTTGAGGGTTAGGCTTAGGCTTAGGCTTAGGGTTAGGCTGAGCGTGAGGTTGAGGGTGAGGGTTAGGGTTAGGGTTAGGGTGAGATTTAGTGTTAGGGTTAATGTGGGGGTGATGGTAAGTGTAAAGTTGAGAGTTAGGCTTAGGGTGAGGGTTAAGTTAAGTGTCAGGGTTAATGTTAGGGTGAGG
The DNA here is from genome assembly GCF_024711535.1 of Dipodomys merriami. Taxonomy (NCBI): domain Eukaryota; kingdom Metazoa; phylum Chordata; class Mammalia; order Rodentia; family Heteromyidae; genus Dipodomys; species Dipodomys merriami. Next base: position 192,526 of record NW_027206456.1, read on the forward strand.
ATTAGGGTTAGGGTTTGGGTGAGGGTGAGGTTTAGATTGAGGATTAGTGTTAGGGTTACTGTGAGGTTTAGGGTGAGGATGAGGGTTAAGGTTTAGGGTGAGGGCTAGGGAGAGGGTGAGGTTTAGGGTTAGTGGTAGGGTGAGGTTTAGGGTTTGGGTGATGACTAGGGTTAGTGTGAGGGTTAGTATTAGGGTTAGGGTTAGTGTTAAGGTGAGGGTAATTGTCAGGGTGAGTGTTAGGTTTAGGGTGAGGGTTATGGTTAGGGCGAGGGTTAGGGTTAGAGTTAGGGTTATTGTTAGCGTTAGGGTTAGGGTTATGGTTACTGTGAGGGTGAGGGTGAGGTTTAGAGTTATGGTTCGGATGAGGCTTAGAGATAGGGTTTGGGTTAGGGTTAGGGTCAGGTGAGGTTTAGGGTTAGAATTAGGGTTAGGGTCAGGCTGAGGGTGAGGGATAGGTTAGAATTAATGTTAGGTTTAGGCTTAAGGTGAGGGTTAGGTTGAGGGTGAGGGTTAGGGTTAGGGTTAGGATTAGGATTAGGATTAAGGTTAGGTTTAGGGTGAGTGTGAATGTTAGGGTTAGGGTACGGGTTAGGCTTAGGGTTAGGCTGAGGGTGAGCGTGAGGGTGAGGGTTAGGGTTAGGGTGAGGTTTAGGGTTAGGTTTAGGGTGAGTGTGATGATTAGGGTTAGGGTTAGGGTTAGGGTTAGGCTTAAGTTTAGGCTGAGGGTGAGGGTGAGGGTTAAGGTTAGGGTGAGGGTTAGGATTAGGGTTATGGGGAGGGATAAGATGAGGGTTAGGGTTAGGATTAGGGTTAGGGTGAGGGCTATGGTGAGGGTTAGGGTTAAGGTGAGGTTTACAGTTTGGGTTAGGGATAGGGTTATGGTGACGGTGAGGTTTAGGGTTAGAGTTAGGGTTAAGTTGAGGCTTAGGGTCAGGTTAGATTTAGGGTAAAGATTAGGATTAGGGTAAGGGATAGGGTGAGTGTGAGGTTTAGGGTAACATTTAGGGTTAGGCTTAGGGTTACGTTGAGGGTGAGGGTGAGGGTTAGGGTTAGGGTGAGGATTAGGGTTAGGTTTAGGGTGAGATTTAGGGTTCAGTTTAAGTTTAGGGTTAGGGTGAGTGTTAGGGTTAGGGTTATGTTGAGCGTGAGGGTTAGGGTTAGGTTGAGGGTTAGGGTTCGGGTTAGGTTTAGGTTGAGGTTAGGGTTAGGATTAGTGTGAGGGTTAGTGTTAGGGTTAGGATTAGTGTTAGGGTCAGGGTAAGTGTTATGGTGAGGGTTTGAGTTAGGGTGAGGGTGAGGGTGAGGGCAAGGCTGAGGGTTAGGGTGAGGGTGAGGGTGAGGGTTATGGTTATGGTGAGGGTTAGCATTAGGGTTAGGGTTATTGTTAGGGTTAGGTTTAGAGTTACGGTTATGGTGAGGGAGAGGGTGATATTTAGGGTTAGGTTTAGGGTGAGGTTTAGGGATTGGGTTAGGGTTAGATTTAGGTTTAGGGTGAGGGTTAGGTTTAGATTTAGAGTTAGGTTTAGGGTGAGAGGTTGAGGTTTAGGTTTAGGGTTAGTGTTAGTGTTAGGTTTAGGGTGAGAGTTAGGGGGAGAGTTAGGGTAAGGGTTAGGGTTATTGTTAGATTTAGGATGAGGATGAGTGTGTGTGTTAGGGTTAGGTTTAGTGTTAGGGTTAAGGTTAGGGTGAGGGTTTGATTGAGCATTAGGTTTAAGGTTAGGGTTAGTGTGAGGTTTAGGTTGAGGATTAGGGCTAGGGTTAGGGAGATGGGGAGGTTTAGAATTAGGGTTAGTGTGAGGGCTAGGGAGAGGGTGAAGTTTAGAGTTAGGGTTAGGGTTAGGGTGAGGTTTAGGATTAGAGTGAGGGTTAGGGTTAGTGTTAGTGTTAGGGTTAGTGTTAGGGTGAGGGTAAGTGTTAGGTTGAGGGTGATGTTTAGAGTGAGGGTTATGGTGAGGGTGAGGGTTAGGTTTAGGTTTAGGGTTATTGTTAGGTTTACGTTTATGGTTACAGTGAGGGTGAGTGTGAGCGTTAAGGAAAGGGTGAGGCTGAGGTTTAGTGATAGGGTAAGTGTTAGAGTTAGATTTAGGGTGAGGGTGAGGTTTAGGTGTAGATTTAGGGTTAGGGAGAGGGTTGGGGTTAGGGTGAGTTTTAGGGTGCGGGTGACGGTAAGGGTAAAGGTGAGGGTTAGGCTGAGGGTGAGGGTTACGGTAAGTGTGAGGGTTACATTTATGGTGAGGGTTAGGTTTAGGGTTAGGGTGAGGGTGAGGTTTAGATTGAGGATTAGTGTTAGGGTTAGTGTGAGGTTAGGGTGAGGATGGGTGTTAGGGTTAGGGTGACGGCTAGGGTGAGGGTGAGGTTTAGGGTTAGTGTTAGAGTGAGGTTAAGGGTTAGGGTGATGTTTAGGTTTAGTGTGATTGTTAGTGTTAGCGCTAGGGTTAGTGTTAGGGTGAGGGTAAATGTTAGGGTGAGGGTTAGGGTTAGGGTTAGGGTTATGGTTACGGTGATGGTTAGGGTTAGGGTTTGCGTTATTGTTATTGTTAGGGTTATGTTTATGGTTAGGGTGAGGGTGAGGGTGAGCGTTAGGGTTAGGGTTAGGATGAGGTTTAGGTTTAGGGTTAGGGTTAGACTGAGGGTTAGGGTGAGGGTGAGATTTAGGGTTAGAGTTAGGGTTAGGGTTAGGGTTAGGGATAGGGTTAGGGTTAGGGTTAGGTTTAGGCTTAGGCTTAGGCTTAGGCTGAGCATGAGGGGGAGGGTTAGGGTTCGGGTTAGGGTTCGGGTTAGGGATAGGTTTAGTGTGAGGGTTAGGATGAGGTTTAGGGTTAGGATTAGGTTTAGGGTGAGATCTTGGGTGAGGGTTAGGGTGAGGGTTAGGGTTAGGGATAGGGTTAGGTTTAGGATTTGGGGTAGGATAAGGGTGAGGGTGAGGGTTAGGCTAAGGGTTATGGTTAGGCTTAGGGTTAGGGTGAGGGTTAGGGTTAGGGTTTGGATTAGGGTGAGGCTGAGGATTAGGTTTAGTTTTAGTGTTTGGTTTAGGGTTAGTGTTAGTGTTAGTGTTAGTGTTAGGGTTAGGGTTACAGGGAGGGTTAGGGTTAGGGTTAGGGTTAGGGTTATGGATAGGCTGAGTGTGAGAGTGGGGGTCAGTAATAGGGGTAGGGTTAAGGTTAGGGTTAGGGTTATTTTTAGTGTTATGGTTAGGGTTAAGTTTTCAGTGAGCGTGAGGCTGAGGGTGAGGGTTATGTTTAGGGATAGGTTTAAGGTTAGAGTTATTGTTAGGGACAGGGTTAGTGTTACGGTGTGGTTGAGGGTGAGGTTGAGGGTTAGGGTTAGGGTGTTTTAGGGTAAGGGTGAGGGTGAGGTTTAGGGTTAGAGTTAGGGTTTGGGGGAGGGTAAGGGTGAGATTTAGGGTTATGTTTAATGTTTGGGTTAGGGTGAGGGTGAGGGTTAAGGTGAGATTAAGGGACAGGTTTAGGTTTAGGTTTAGGGTTGGGTGAGCGTGAGTTTGAGGCTGATGGTGAGGGTGGGGGTGAGGATTAGGGTTAGGGTGATGGTTAGGGTTAGGCTTAGTGTTAGTTTTAGGGTTAGGGTTAGAGTTACGGTGAGAGTGAGGGTGCGAGTCAGGGTTAGTGTTAGGGTTAGGGTGGGGTTTAGGGTTAAGGCTAGGGTTAGAGTTAGGTTGAGGGTGAGGTTCAGGGCTAGTTATAGGATTAGGGGAAGGTTAGGGTGAGGGTTAAGGTTAGGGTTTGTGTTAGGGTTAGGTTAAGGGTGAGGGTTAGGATTACGGTTAAGGTTAGGGTGAGGTTTAGGGTTAGGTTTAGGGTTAGGTTTAGAGTTATGGTGAGGGTGAGGGTGCGGGTGAGTATGAGGGTTAGGTTTAGGGTTCTGGTAAGGCTTGTGGATAGGCTTAGGGTTTGGCTGAGGGTGAGGGTGAGTTTGACGGTTAGGGTTAGGGTGAGGGTTTCAGATAGGGTTATAGGGAGTGTTAGGATGAGGGTTAGGGTTAGGATTAGGGTTAGGGTGAGGGCTAGGGTGAGCCGAGGTTAAGGGTTAGGGTTAGGGTGAGGTTTAGGTTTAGGGTTAGGGCTAGGTTTAGGGTGAGGGTGATTTTTAGGGTTAGAGTTAGGGTTAAGGTGAGGCTGATGGTGAGGGTTAGGGTTAGGGTTAGGATTAGGATTAGGGTAAGGTTAGGGTGAGTGTGAGGGTTAGGGTTAGGGTTAGGCTTAGGTTTTCAATGAGGGTGAGGGTGAGGGTGAGGGTTAGGGTTAGGGTGAGGGTTAGGGTTATGGTTAGGGTGAGGGTTAGGGTTCAGGTTAAGTTTAGGGTTAGGTTGAGGGTTAGGGTTAGTGTTAAGTTGATCGTGAGGATTAGGGTTAGGTTGAGGGTTAGGTTTAGGGTTAGGGTTAGGGTGAGGTTTAGGGTTAGGGTTTGGGTGAGGCTTAGGATGAGGATTAGGGTTAGGATTAGAGTTAGGGTGAGGGCTCGGGTGAGGATGAGGGTTAGGTTTAGTGTTAGTGTGAGGTTTAGGTTTAGAGTTAGGGTTAGGTTGAGGGTTAGGGGTAGGGTAAGTGTGAGGGTTAGGGTAAGGGTGAGTGTTAGAGTTAGGATCAGGGTTAGTGTAAGGTTGAGGATTATGATTAGGGTTAGGGTTAGTGTTATTGTTAGGGTTAGTGTTAGGTTTAAGGTTAAGGTGAGGGTGAGGGTTAGGGTTAGGGTTAGGGTGAGGTTTTTAGTGTTACGCTTGGGGTTAGAGTTACAGTTAGGGTGAGGTTATTGTTTGGGTTAGTGTGAGGATTACTGTTAGCGTTACGGTATGGGTTACAATGAGGGTTATGGTTACAGTTAGGGTTAGGATTAGGGTTAGGGTTATTGTTATGGTTAGGTTTACTGTTACGGTTAGGGTGAGGGTGAGTGTCAGGGTTAGGCTTAGGGTTAGGGTTAGGCTTAGGGTTAGGGTGAGGGTTAGGGTTAGGATTAGGGTTAGGGTTAGGGTGAGGTTCATGGTTTGGGTTACTTTAGAGTTAGGTTTAAGGTGAAGGTGTGGTTTTGGGTTAGATTTAGGGTTAAGGTGAGGGTTAGGGTGGGGGTTAGGGTTAGGGTTCAGATTAGGCTGAGGGTTAAGGTGGGGGTCATGATAAGGTTAAATGTGAGGGTTAGGCCTAGGGTGAGGGTTACGGTAAGGGTGAGGGTTAGAGTTAGTTGAGGGTTAGGGTTAGGGATAGGCTCAGGCTGAGTGTTAGATTGATGATTAGTGTTAGGGTTAGTGTGAGATTTAAGCTGAGGGTGAGGGTTAGGTTTAGGGTTAGGGCTAGGGTGAATGTGAGGATTAGGATTAGTGATAGGGTGAGGTTAGGGTTAGGGTGAGGGTTATGGTTAGGGTTAGGATGAAGGTTAGGGTTACGGTAAGGGTGAGGGTTAGGGTGAGGTTGAGAGTTAAGTTGAGGGTGAGGGATAGTGTTAGGTATAGGGTGAGAGTTAGGTTTTGGGTTAAGTTTAGGGTTAGGGTGAGTGTTAGGGTAGGGGTTATAGTGAGGGTGAGTGTTTGGGTTAGGTTGAGAGTTAGGGTTAGGGTTAGGGTTAGGGTGAGGGTGAGGTTGAGGGTTAGGTTTATTTTTAGGGTGAGGGTTAGGATGAGTGTTAGGGATAGGATTAGGGTTAGGGTGAGGGCTAGCGTGAGGGTGAGGTTTAGGGTTAAGTTTAGGGTGAGGTTTAGGGTTAGGGTTAGGGTGAGTGTGAAGTTTAGTGTTAGAGTTAGGGTTAGGGTGATGCTGAGGGTGAGGGTTGGGTTAGGGTTAGGGTTAGGTTGAGTGTGAGTGTTAGGATTAGGGTTAGGGTTAGGGTTAGGATTAGTGTTATTGTTAGGGTTAGGGTTAGAGTTAAGGTGAGGTTAAGGGTAAGGGTGAGGGTGAGGGGTCGGTTTATTGTTAGGGTGAGGTTTAGGGTTTGAGTTAGTGTTACGGTGAGGGTTAGGATGAAGGTTAGGGTTACAGTAAGGGTGAGGGTTAGGGTTAGGGTGAGGTTTAGGGTTAGGATTAGGGTTAATGTGAGAGTGAGGGTTAGGATTAGGGTTAGGGTTAGGGTTATTGTTAGGGTTAGGGTTACGGTTACAGTGAGGTTGAGGGTTAGTGTTAGAATTAGGGTGAGGTTTTTAGTGTTAGGGTTAGGGTTAGAGATAGCGTTAAGGTGAGGGTGAGGTTTAGGGGTAGATTTAGGGTTAGGGTGAAGGTTAGGCTGAGGGTTAGGGTTAAGGTGAGGGTTAAGGTGGGTGACGGTAAGGGTAAAGTTGAGGGTTATGCCTAGGGTGAGGGTAACGGTAGGTGAGGGTTAGGTTTAGGGTGTGGGTTAGGGTTAGGTTGAGGGTGAGGATGAGGGTTAAATTGAGGATTAGTGTTAGTGTAAGTGTGTTGTTTAGGGTGAGGATGAGGGTAAGGGTTAGGGTGAGGGCTAGGGTGAGGGAGAGGATTAGGGTTAGGTTCAGTGTTAGGGTTAAGGTTAAGGTTAGTGTAGAGTTAGGGTTAGGGTTAGGGTTATTGTTAGGGTTAGGGTTAGGGTTAGGATGAGGTTTAGGTTTAGGGTTAGGGTTAGGGTTAGTGTGAGTGTGAGGTTAGGGTTAGGGTTAGGGTTAGTGTTAGGGTTAGGGCTAGGGTGAGCGTTAGGGTTAGGGTTAGGCTTAGGCTTTGGCTCAGGCTTAGCCCCAGCATATGGGTGAGGGTTAGGGTTCGGTATAGGGTTCGGGTTAAGTTTAGGGTTAGGTTGAGGATTAGGATGAGGTTTAGGGTTAGGATTAGGGTTAGGCTGAGGTCTAGGGTGAGGATTAGGCTGAGGGTTAGGGATAGGGTTAGGTTTAGGATTAGGTTTAGGGTGAGGGTGAATGTGAGTGTTAGAATTAGGGTTAGGTTTAGGCTTAGGATTAGGGTGAAGGGTGGGGTTAGGGTTTTGTTAGGGTGAGGATGAGGCTGAGGATTAGGTTTAGGTTGAGGGTTAGGTTTAGGTTTAGGGTTAGTGTTAGTGTTATGGTTAGGGTTACAGTGAGGGTTAGGGACTAGGTTTAGAGTTATTGTTAGGGTTAGGGTTAAGGTTACAGTTACAATGAGGGTGAGGGTGAGGATTAGCATTAGCATTATGGTGAGATTTAGTGTTAGGATTAGGGTTAGAGGTAGGTTTAGGGTGAGGATGAGGTTTAGGGGTAGAGTCAGGGTTAGGTTGAGGGTTAAGTTGAGGGTTAGGGTTAGGGTGAGGGTTAGGGTGGGAGTGACGGTCCGGGTAAACGTGAGGGTTAGGCTGAGGTTGTGGGTTATCGTAAGGGTGAGGGTTAGGGTTAGGATGAGAATTAGGGTTAGGGGTAGGGTGAGGGTGAGGGTTAGATTGAGTATTAGTGTTAGGGTTAGTGTGAGGTTTAGGGTGAGGATGAGTGTTAGGGTTAGGGTGAGGGCTAGGGTGAGGGTGAGGGTTAGGGTTAGGGTTAAGGTGGGGTTTAGGGTTAGGGTGATGGTTAGGGTTAGTGTGAGGGTTAGTGTTAGGATTAGTGTGAGTGTTCGGTTGAGGGTAAATGTTAGGGTGAGGCTTAAGATAAGGGTTAGTTTTAGAGTTAAGGTTAGGGTTATTGTTAGGGTTAGGTTTAGGGTTATGGTTAAGGTGAGGGTGAGGGTTAGATTTAGTGTTAGGATGAGGTTTAGGTTTAGGGTTAGGGTTAGAGTTAGGGTTAGGGTGAGAATGAGGTTTAGGGTTAGAGTTAGGGTTAGTGTAAGGGTTAGGGTTAGGGTGAGGGTTAGGGTTAGGGCTAGGCTTAGGCTTAGGCTTAGGCTTAGGCCGAGCATGAGGGTGAGGGTTAGGGTTAGGTTTAGGGTGAGGTTTAGGTTTAGGGTTAGGGTGAGAGTTAGGATGAGGTTTAGGGTTAGGATTAGGGTTAGGTTGAGGGCTAGGGTGAGGCTTATAGTGAGGGTTTGGGTAAGGTTAGGGTTATGTTTAGGATTAGGTTTAGGGTGAGGGTGAGTGTGAGGGTTAGGGTTAGGGTTAGGGTTAGGGTTACAGTGAGGGTTAGGATTAGGTGTAGGTTTAGGCTTAGGTTTAGACTGAGGGTGAGAATGGGGGTGAGGATTAGGGTTAGAGTTAGGGTTAGGGTTAGGGTTATTTTTAGTGTTATGGTTAGGGTTAAGTTTTAGGTGAGGGTGAGGCTGAAGGTGAGGTTTATGTTTAGGGTTAGTGTTAGGGTTAAGTTTAGTGGTATTGTTATATTTAGTGTTAGAGTTATGGTGAGGTTGAGGGTGCGGGTGAGAGTTAGGGTAAGGGTGACGTTTAGGGTGAGGTTTAGGGTGAGGGTTAGGGTTAGGGTAAGGGTGAGGTTTAGGGTTAGAGTTACGGTTATGGGGATGGTTAGGTTGAGGTTTAGGGTTAGGGTTAGGGTTAGGGTTAGGGTGTTTGTGAGGGTTAGTTTGAGGTTTAGGGTTAGGATTAGGTTTAGGATTAGGGTTAGGGTAAGGGTAAGTGTGAGGGTTAGGGTGAGGGTTAGGCTTAGGCTTAGGGTTAGGCTGTGGGTGAGGGTGGGGGTGAGGATTAGGTTTAGGGTTAGGGTGTGTGTTATTGTTAGTATTAGTGTTAGAGCTACATAGAGGGTGAGGGTGCGGGTGAGGGTTAGGTTTAGGGTTAGGGTGGGGTTTAGGGATTGGGTTAGGGTTAGGTTGATGGTGAGGGTGAGGGTTAGGGTTAGATATAGGGTTAGGGTGAGCGTTAGGGTGAGGCTTAGTTGTTAGGGTTAGGGTGAGGGTGAGGCTTAGGTTGAGGTTTAGGGTTAGGGTTAGTGTGAGGGTTTGTGTTAAGGTTAGGGTTAGTGTTTGAGTGAGGGTAAGTGTTAGGGTGAGGGTTTGGGTTAGGGTCAGTGTTATGGTTTTGATGAGGTTTCGTGTTAGGTTTAGGGGTAGGGTTAGGGTTAGGGTGGGGCTTAGGGTCAGAGTAAGGCTGAAGGTGAGGGTTAGGGCTAGGATTATTTTTAGGGTTAGGGTTAATGTGATGGTTAGGGTGAGGGTTAGGTTTAGGATTAGGAATAGGCTTAGGGTTAGGGTGAGTGTGAGGTTTAGGGTTAGGGTTAGGGTGAGAGTTAGAGTTCCGGTTAAGTTTAGGGTTAGGGTGAGGGTTAGGGTACGGTTAAGGTGAGGTTGAGGGTTAGGGATAGGTTGAGCATTAGGGTTAGGTTAGGGTTAGGGTGAAGTTGAGTGTGAGGGTTAGGGTTAGTGTTAGGGTGAGATTGAGGGTGAGGGTTAGGGTTATTGTTAGGGTGAGGGTTAGAGTGAGTGTTAGGGTTAGGATTAGGGTTAGAGTGATGGCTAGCATGAGGGTGAGGTTTAGGGTTAAGTTTATGGTGAGATTTAGCGTTAGGGTAAGGGTTAGGGTTAGGGTGAGGGTGAGCTTTAGGGTTAGAGTTAGGGTTAGGGTAAGGCTGAGGGTGAGGGTTGGGTTAGGTTTAGGGTTAGGTTTAGGCTTAGGGTTAGGCTTAGGCCGAGCATAAGGGGGAGGGTAAGTGTTAGGTTTAGAGTGAGGTTTAGGATGAGGTTTAGGGTTAGGATGAGGTTTAGGGTGAGGGCTAGGGTGATGGTTAGGGTGAGTGTTGGGGTTAGGAATATGGTTAGGTTTAGGATTTGGGGTACGTTGAGTGTGAGTGTGAGGGTTAGGCTAAGGGTTAGGTTTAGGCTTAGGGTTAAGGTGAGGGTTAAGGTTAAGGTTTGGGTTAGGGTGAGTGTGAGGCTGAGGATTAGGTTTAGGTTTGAGGTTAGGTTTAAGGTTTGTTTTAGGGTTAGGGTTAGGGTTAGGTTTAGGGTTACAGTTAGGGTTAAAGGGAGGGTTAGGGTTAGGGTTAGGCTGAGGGTGAGGTTGGGGGTGAGGATTAGGGTTAGGGTTAAGTTTAGGGTTAGTCCTATTGTTAGTGCTATGGTTAGGGTTAAGTTTTCAGTGAGGGTGAGGCTGAGGGTGAGGGTTATGTTTAGGGTTAGGGTTAGGGTTAGTGTTGTTAGGGACAGGATTAGAGTTAGGGTGAGTTAGAGGGTGAGGGTGAGCGTTAGGTTTAGGGTGAGTTTTAGGGTTAGGGTGAGGGTGAGGTTTAGCGTTAGAGTTAGGGTTTGGGGGAGGTTTTGGGGGAGGTTTATGGTTAGGGTTAGTGTTAGGGTTAGGGTGAGGGTGAGGGTTAAGTTGAGGTTTAGGGATAGAGTTAGGTTTAAGATTAGGGTTAGGGTGAGCATGAGTGTGAGGGTTAGGGTGAGGGTTAGGCTTAGGCTTAGTGTTAGGCTGATGGTGAAGGTGGGGGTGAGTATTAGGGTTAGGGTGATGGTTAGGGTTAGGCTTAGTGTTATTTTTAGAGTTAGCATTAGAGTTATGGTGAGGGTGAGGGTGCGGGTGAGGGTTAGTGTTAAGGTTAGGGTGGGTTTTAGGGTTAGGGTTAGGGTTAGGGTTAGGTGGAGGATGAAGTTTACGGTTAGAAACAGGGTTAGCGGGAGGGGTAGGTTGAGGGTTAGGGTTAGGGTTTGTGTTAGGGTTAGGGTGAGGGTGAGGGTTAGGGTTAGGGTTAGGGTTAGGGTGAGGTTTAGGGTTAGGATTAGGGTTTGGTTTAGAGTTATGGTGAGGGTGAGGGTGCGGGTGAGTTTGAGGGTTAAGGTTAGGTTTCAGGTAAGGCTTGTGGTTAGGCTTAGGGTTAGGCTGAGGCTGAGGGTGAGTGTGAGGGTTAGGGATAGGGTGAGGGTTTCGGATAGGGTTATAGGGAGGGTTAGGATGAGGGTTAGGGTTAGGAGTAGGGTTAGGGTGAGGGCTAGGGTGAGGGTGATGTTTAGGGTTATGGTCAGGGTGAGGTTTAGGTTTAGGGTTAGGGTTAGGGTTAGGGTGAGAGTGGGGTTTAGGGTTAGAGTTAGGGATAAGGTGAGGCGGAGGTTGTGGGTTAGGGTTAGGGTTAGGATTAGGATTAAGGTAAGGGTAAGGTGAGTGTGAGGGTTAGGGTTAGGGTGAGTGTTAGGTTTAGGGTTAAGGTGATAGTTAGGGTTCAGGTAAAGTTTAGGGTTAGGGTGAGGGTTAGAGTTAGTTTTAAGTTGAGCATGAGGATTAGGGTTAGGTTGAGTGTTAGGTTTAGGGTTAGGTTTAGGGTGAGGTTTAGGGTTTGGGTTAGGGTGAGTTTTAGGATGAGAAGTAGGGTTAGGATTAGGGTTAGGATGAGGTATAGGTTGAGGGTGAGGGTTAGGTTTAGTGTTAGGGTGACTGTTAGTGTTAGGTTTAGGCCTTAGTGTGAGGATTAGGATGAGGTTTAGGGTTAGAATAAGTGTGAGGGTTAGGGTTAGGTTGAGGTTTAGGTTTAGGATTAGCGTTAGTGTGAGTTTGAGGATTATGATTAGGGTTAGGTTTAGGGTTATTGTTAGGGATAGGGTTGGGGTTACGATTATGGTGAGGTTGAGGTTTAGGGTTAGAGTTAGGGTGAGGTTTTTAGTGTTATGGTTAGGGTTAGAGTTAGATTTAGCGTGAGGTTCAGGTTACTGTGAGGGTTATTGTTAGGGTTAAGTTTTGGGTTATGCTGAGGGTTATGGTTATGGTTATGGTTAGGGTTAGGATTAGGGTTGAGGTTAGGGTGAGATTTAGTAGTTTAGGGTGAGGGTGGGATTTAGGGTTAGAGTTAGGGTTAGGGTGAGGGTTAGGGTGTGGTTTAGGGTTAGGGTTCAGATTAGGCTGAGGGTTATGGTGGGGGTCATGATAAGGTTAAATGTGAGGGTTAGGCCTAGGGTGAGGGTTAGGGTTAGGGTGAGGGCTAGGGTGAGGGTGAGGATTAGGGTTAGTGTTAGGATTAGGCTGAGGGTGAGGTTGAGGGTAAGGGTTAGGGTTAGGGTGAGTGTTAGGGTTAGGGTTAGTGAGAGGGTTAGGATGAGGGTTAGGGTTAGGATTAGGGTTAGTGTAAGGGCTAGGATAAGGGTAGGTTTAGAGTTAGGGTTAGGGTCAGGTTTAGGGTTAGGGTTAGGCTAAGGGTTATGGTGAGGGTGAAATTTAGGGTTAGAGTTAGGGTTAGGATGAGGCTGAGGGTGAGGGTTAGGGTTAGGCTTAGTGTTAGGGTTAGGGTTAGGGTGAGGGTTAAGGTGAGATTGAGGGTTAAGGTTAAGGTTAGTTTTAGGCTTAGGATTAGTCTGAGTGTGAGGGTGAAGCTGAGTGTTAGGGTTATGTTGAGGGTTAGGGTTAGGGTTATCGGGAGGGTTAGTATGAGGGTTAGGGCTAGGATGAGGGCTAGGGTGAGAGTGAGGTTTAGGGTTAGGTTTAGGTTGAGGTTTAGTGTTAGGGATAGAGTGAGTGTTAGGATGAGGGTTAGGTTTAGGATTAGGGTTAGCATTAGGGCTAGTGTGAGGTTGATGGTTAGGGTAAGCATTAGGCTTAGGCTTAGGTTTAGGCTGAGCATGTGGTTGAGGGCGAGGATTAGCTTTAGGGTTCGGTTGAGGTTTAGTGTTAGGGTTAGGGATAGAGTTCGGGTTATGGTGAGGGTGAGGTTTAGGGGTAGAGTTAGGGTTAGGATGAGGGTTAGGTTTAGGGTGAGGGTTAGGGTGGGGGTGATGGTAAGGGTAAATGTGAAATTTAGGCTGAGGGTGAGGGTTACGTTAAGGGTGAGGGTTAGGGTTAGGTTGAGGGTTAGGGTTAGGGTTAGGGTGAGGGTGAGGCTTAGATTGAGGATTAGTGTTAGGGTTAGTGTCGGGTTTAGGGTGAGAATGAGGCTTAGGGTTAGGGTGAGGGTAGGGTGAGTGTGAGGGTTAGGGTTAGTGTTAAGGTGAGGGTTAGTGTTAGGGTGATGGTTAGGGTTAGTGTTAGTGTGAGGTTTAGGGATGGGGTTAGGGTTAGGATTAATGTTAGGGTTAGGCTTAAGGTGAGGCTTAGGGTGAGGGTGAGCGTCAGGGTTAGGGTTTGATTGGGATTTAGGTTAGGTTGAGTGTGAGGGTTAGGGTTAGGGATAGGGATAGTCTTAGGTTTAGGCTGAGGGTGAGGGTGAATGTGAGGCTTAGAGTTAGGGTGAGGGATAGGGTTAGGGTGAGAGTTAGGGTTTGGGTTAAGTTTAGGGTTAGGGTGAGGGTTAGGGTAGGGGTTACAGTGAGGTTGAGGGTTAGGGTTAGTTTGAGGGTTAGGGTTAAGTTTAGGGTTAGGGTGAGGGTCAGGATTAGGGTTAAGTTTATTTTTAGGATGAGGTTTAGGATGAGTGTCAGGGTTAGGATTAGGGTTAGGGTGAGGGCTAGCATTAGGGTGAGGTTTAGGGTTAAGGTTAGGGTGAGGTTTAGGGTTAGAGGTTAGGTTAGGGTGAGGCTGAGTGTGAGGGTTGGGTTAGGGTTAGGTTTAGGTTGACGGTGAGTGTTAGGATTAGGGTTAGGGTTAGGTTTAAGGTAAGGATTAGTGTTAATGTTAGGGTTAGGGTTAGAGTTAAGGTGAGGTTGAGGGTGAGGGGTATGTTTATTGTTAGGGTGAGTTTTAGGTTTAGGGTTAGTTTTAGGGTGAGGTTTAGGATGAGGGTTAGGGTTACGGTAAGGGTGAGGGTTAGGGTTAGGCTGAGGGTTAGGGTCAGGATTAGGGTTAATGTGAGGTTGAGGGTTAGGGTTAGGGTTATTGTTAGGGTTAGGGTTACCGTTACAGTGAGGTTGAGGGTTAGGATTAGAGTTAGGGTGATCTTTTTAGTGTTAGGGTTAGGGTTAGAGATAGGATTGGGGTGAGGGTGAGGTTTAGGGGTAGAGTTAGGGTTAGGGTGAAGGTTAGTGTGAGGGTTAGGGTTAGGGTGAGGGTGAGGGTGATGGTTAGATTGATGATTAGTGTTAGGGTTAGTGTGAGTTTGAGGGTGAGGATGAGGTTTAGGCTTAGGGTGAGGGCTAGGGTGAGGGTGAGGATTAGGTTTAGTGTTAGGGTTAGGGTGAGGGTTATGGTTAGGGTTTGGGCTAGGTTTAGGTTAAGTTTAGTGTTACGGTTAGGGTTTGGTTTAGGGTAAGGTTAGGGTAAGGGTTTTTGTTAGGGTTATTATTAGGGTTAGGGTTAGGATGAGGTTTAAGTTTACATTTCGGTTTAGAGTTAGGATTAGTTTTAGAGTGAGGTTTAGAGTTAGAGTTAGGGTGAGTGTTAAGGTTAGAGTTAGGGTTAGCGTTAGGGTTAGGCTTAGGCTTAGGCTTTGGCTTCGACTTAGGCGCAGCATGTGGGTGAGGGTTAGGGTAAGGGTTAGGGTGAGGGTTACGGTTAGGGTTAGGGTGAGGATTAGGATGAGGTTTAGCGTTAGGATTAGGGTTAGGCTGAGGAGTAGGGTGAGGGTTAGGGTGAGGGTTAGGCTTAGGGTGAGGGTGAGGTTTAGGGTTTGATTTAGGGTTAGGGGGAGTGTTAGTTCGAGGTTAGGGTTAGGGTTAGTGTTAAGGTAAAGGTTAGGTTGATGGATACGTTGAGGTTTTGGGTTAGGGTTATGGTTAGGGTTAGGATGAGGGTTAGGCTGAGGGTGAGTGTGAGGTTTAGGGTTAGGCTTAGGGTTAGGTTTAGGTTTAGGTTTAGGATTAGTGTTATTGTTAGGGTTAGGGTTAGATTTATGGTAAAGTGAGGGTGAGGGTGATGGTGAAGTTTAGGGTTAGGGTTAGGGTGAGGTTTATGGTTAGGGTTAGGATTAGGGTTAGGGTGAGGGTGAGGTTTAGGGTTAGATTTTGGGTTAGGGGCAGTATTAGTTCGAGGGTTAGGTTAGGGTTAGGGTTAGGGTACGGGTAGGTTATGTTGAGGTTTTGGGTTAGGAATAGGGTTAGGGTTAGGATTAGGGTTAGGGTGAGGGTGAATGTGAGGGTTAGGGTTAGGCTTAGGCTTAGGCGTAGGGTTAGGCTGAGGGTGAGGGCGGGGGTGAGGATTAGGGTTACGGCGATGTTTGGGGTTAGGGTTAGGTTGAGGGTTAGAATGAGGGTGAGGGTTAGGATTAAGGTTAGGGTGAGGGCTTGGGTGAGGGTGAGGATTAGTGTAAGGCTTAGGCTTAGGGTTAGTTTGAGCTTGAGGTTGAGGGTGAGGGTTTCGGTTAGGGTGATGGTTAGGTTTACGGTTAGGGTGAGGGTTTGTATGAGGTTTAGGGTTAGGGTGTGGTTTAGGGTGATTATGATGGTAAGGGTAAAGGAGAGGTTTTGGCTGAGCGTTAGTGTTAAGATAAGGGTTAGGTTTATGGTTATTTTTCGGGTTAGGGTAAGGGTTAGTGTTAGGGTTAGGGTGAGGGTTAGATTGAGGATTCAGTTTAGGGTTAGTGTGAGGTTTAGGGTTAGGGTTAGCTTGAGGGTGAGGGATAGATAGAATTAGGGTTAGGGTGGGGGCTAGGGTGAGGGTGAGGTTTAGGTTTAGGGTTAGGGTGAGGGCTAGGGTGAGTGTTAGGGTGAGGTTTAGTGTTAGGCATAGGGTTAGGTTTAGGATTAGGTTTAGGGTGAGTGTGAGTGTGAGGGTTAGGGTGAGGGTTAGGATTAGGCTTAGGGTTAGGGTGCGAACTAGGGGTAGGGTTTGGGTTAGGGTTACAGTGAGGGTTAGGGTTAGGGATAGGGTTAGGCTTTGGGTTAAGCTGAGGGTGAGGGTGGGGTTTGGTTTAGGTTATTGTTAGTGTTATGGTGAGGTTTAAGTTTGCAGTGAGGGTGAGGCTGAGGTTGAGGGTTATGGTTATGGTTAGGGTTTGGGTTAATGTTATTATTAGGGTTAGGGTTAGAGTTACGGTGAGGTTGAGGGTGAGGGTGAGGGTTAAGGTTAGGGTGAGGGTTAGGGTGAGGTTTAGGTTTAGGGTTAGGTTTAGTGTTAGGGTGAGGGTGAGGTTTAGGGTTTGATATAGGGTTAGGGGGAGGGTTAGGAGGAGGGTTAGTTTTAGGGTTAATGTTAGGCTTAGGATGAGGGTGAGGGTTAGGTTGAGGTTAAGGGTTAGGGTTAGTGTGAGGTTTAGTATTAGGGTTAGGGTTAGTGTTAGGGTTAGGGTAAGTGTTAGGGTGAGCGTTTGCGTTAGGGTGAGGGTTATGTTTAGGGTGAGGGTTAGGGGTAGTGTTAGGGTTATTGTTAGGGTTAGGGCTAGGGTTACGGTTGCAGTGAGGGTGAGAGTGAGGGTTAAGGGTTAGTGTTAGGATGAAGTTTAGTGTTATGTTAGGGTTAGAATTAGGGTTAGGGTGAGACTGAGGTTTATGTTTACAGTTAGGCTTAGCGTTAGTTTTAGGTTTAGGGTGAGGGTTAGGGTTAGGCTTAGGCTTCGGCCTCGGCTTAGGCTTAGGCCGAGCATGAGGGTGAGGGTTAGGGTTAGGGTTAGAATGAGGGTTAGGGTTAGGGTTAGGTTGAGAGTTAGGATTCGGTTTAGGATTAGGATTAGGGTTAGGATGAGGGCTAGGGTGAGGGTTAAGGAAAGGTATAAGGTTACGTTTAGGATTAGGGTTAGGTTGAGGTTGAGGGTGAGTGTGAGGATTAGGGTTAGGGTTAGTGTTATTGTTAGGGTTAGGGTCAGAGCTACGGAGAGGGTGAGGGTGCGGGTGAGGGTTAGTTTTAGGGTTAGAGTGGGGTTTAGTGTTAGGGTTAGGGTTAGTGTTAGTGTGAAGGTGAGGTTTATGGTTAGATATAGGGTTAGGGGGACGGTTAGGCTGAGGCTTAGTGTTAGTGTTAGGGTGAGGGTGAGGGTTTGGTTAAGGTTTAAGGTTAGGGTTAGGGTTAGGGTTATTGTGAGTGTTAGTGTTAAGGTTAGGGTTAATGTTTGGGTGAGGTTAAGTGTTAGGGTGAGGGTTTGCGTTAGGGTGAGGTTATGGTTTTGGTGAGGTTTAGTGTTAGTGTTAGGGTTAGGGTTAGGATGAGGGTGAAGCTTAGGGTTAAAGTTAGGGTTAGAGTGAGGCTGAGCGTGAGGGTGAGGGTTAGGGTTAGGGTTATTGTTAGGGTTAGGGTTAATTTGATGGTTAGGTTGAGGGTTAGGTTTAGTGTTAGGGTTAGGATTAGGATTAGGCTTAGGGTTAGAATGAGTGTGAGTTTTAGGGTCAGGGTAAGAGTTATGGTGAGGCTGAGGTTTAGTGTTAAGGTGAGGTTTAGGGTTAGGGTTAGGGTGAGAGTTAGGTTTCCGGTTAAGTTTAGGTTTAGGGTGAGGGTTAGGGTACAGGTTAATTTGAGGGTGATCGTTAGGTTTAGTTTGAGCTTTAAGATTAGATTAGGGTTAGGGTTAGGATTACGGTGAGGGTGAGGTTTAGGTTTAGGGTGAGGTTTAGGATTAGGGTTAGGGTTAGGGTGAGGGTGAGGTTTAGGATTAGAGTTAGGTTTAGGGTGAGGCTGAGGGTGAGGGTTAGGGTTAGGGTTAGTGTTAGAGTTAGGGCTAGGGTGAGGGTTAGGGTTAGGATTAGTATTAGGGTTAGGTTTAGGGTTAGGATGAGGGCTAGGGTGAGGTTGAGGGGTAGGGTTAGTGTTAGGGTGAGGTTTATGGGTAGCGTTAGGGTTAGGGTGAGGGTTTGGATGAGAGTTAGGATTACAGTGAGGGTGAGGGTTAGGGTTAGTTTGAGGCTTAAGGTTAGGATTAGGTGTTAGGGTGAGGGTGAGTGTTAGGATTAGGGTTAGGCTTAGGTTTAGGGTTAGGATTAGTGTTATTGTTAGGGTTAGGTTTAGATTTATGGTAAGGGTGAGGGTGAGTGTGAGGGTGAACGTTAGGGTTAGGGTTAGGGTGAGGTTTATGGTTAGGGTTAGGATTAGGTTTAGGGTGAGGGTGAGGTTTAGGGTTAGATTTAGGGTTAGGGGGAGGGTTAGTTCGAAGTTAGGGTTAGGGTTAGTGTTAAGGTTAAGGTTAGGTTGATGGTTACCTTGAGGTTTTGGGTTAGGGTTATGGTTAGGGTTAGGATTAGGGTTAGGGTGAGGGTGAGTGTGTGGGTTAGGGTTAGGCTTAGGCTTAGGCTTAGGGTTAGGCTGAGGGTGAGGGTGGGGGTGAGGATTAGGGTTATGGTGATGGTTAGGGTTAGGGTTAGTGTGAGGGTTAGAATGAGGGTTAGCATTAGGATTAGTGTTAGGGTGAGGGCTAGGGTGAGGGTTTAGGATTTGGGTAAGGCTTAGGCTTAGGGTTAGGCTGAGCTTGAGTTTGAGGGTGAGGGTTTTGGTTAGGGTGAGGGTTAGTATGAGGTTTAGGGTTAGGGTGTGGGTTAGGGTGAGGGTTTGGATGAGGGTTAGGGTTACAGTGAGGTTGAGGATTAGGGTTAGGTATAGGGTTAGGGTTAGGATTAGGGTTAGGGTGAGGGTGAGTGTTAGGATTAGGGTTAGGCTTAGGTTTAGGGTTAGGTTTAGGGTAAGGATTAGTGTTATTGTTAGGGTTAGGGTTAGATTTATGTTGAGGGTGAGGGTGAAGTTTAGGGTTAGAGTTAGGGTGAGGTTTATGGTTAGTGTTAGGATTAGGGTTAGGGTGAGGGTGAGGTTTAGGGTTAGATTTAGGGTTAGGGTGAGGATTAGGGTTAGTATTAGGGTGAGAGTTTGGGTTCAGCTTAAGTTTAGATTTAGGGTGAGGGTTAGGGTTAGGTTGAGGGTTATGTTTAGGGATAGTGTGATGGTTAGAATTATGGTTAGGGTTAGGGTTAGGATTAGGATTAGAATTAGGATTAAGGTTACGGTGAGGACTAGGGTGTGGTTGAAGTTTAGTGTTAGGGTTAGGGTGAGGGTTTGGATGAGGGTTAGGGTTACATTGAGGGTGAGGATTGGGGTTAGGTTGAGTGTTAGCATTAGGATTAGGGTTAGGTTGAGGGTGAGTGTTAGGATTAGGGTTAGGCTTAGGGTTAGGTTTAGGTTTAGGGTTAGGATTAGTGTTATTGTTAGGGTTAGGGTTAGATTTATGGTAAGGTGAGGGTGAGGGTGAGGGTGAAGGTTAGGTTTAGGGTTAGGGTGAGATTTATTGTTAGGATTAGGATTAGGGTTAGGGTGAGGGTGAGGTTTAGGGTTAGATTTTGGGTTAGGGGGAGTGCTAGTTCGAGGGTTAGGGTTAGGGTTAGGGTTAAGGGTAGGTTGATGGTTATGTTGAGGTTTTTGTGATAGGATTAGGGTTAGGGTTAGGATTAGGGTTAGGGTGAGGTTGAGTGTGAGGGTTAGGGTTAGGGTTAGGCTTAGGTTTAGGGTTAGGCTGAGGGTGAGGGCGGGGGTGAGGATTAGGGTTACAGTGATGGTTAGGTTTCGGGTTAGGTTGAGGGTTAGAATGAGGGTTAGGGTTAGGATTAAGGTTAGGGTGAGGTCTTGGGTGAGGGTGAGGATTAGGGTAAGGCTTAGGCTTAGGGTTAGGCTGATCTTGAGGTTGAGGGTGAGGGTTTCTGTTAGCGTGATGGTTAGGTTTACGGTTAGGGTGAGGGTTTGTATGAGGTTTAGGTTTAGGGTGATTATGATGGTAAGGGTAAAGGAGAGGTTTTGGCTGAGCGTGAGTGTTAATTTAAGGGTGAGGGTTAGGGTTAGATTTAGGGTTAGGGTAAGGGTTAGTGTTAGGGTTAGGGTGAGGGTTAGATTGAGGATTCAGTTTAGGTTTAGTATGAGGTTTAAGGTGAGGATAAGGGTTAGGGTTAGGGTGAGGGTGAGGGATAGAATTAGGGTTAGGCTTAGGTTTAGGGTTAGGATTAGTGTTACTGTTAGGGTTAGTTTTAGATTTATGGTAAGGATGAGGGTGAGGGTGAGGGTGAAGGTTAGGGTTAGGGTTAGGGTGAGGTTTATGGTTAGGGTTAGGATTAGGTTTAGGGTGAGGGTGAGGTTTAGGGTTAGATTTAGGGTTAGGGGGAGTGTTAGTTCGAAGTTAGGGTTGGGGTTGGTGTTAAGGTTAAGCTTAGGTTGATTTTTACGTTGAAGTTTTAGGTTAGGGTTATGGTTAGGTTTAGGATTAGGGTTAGGGTGAGGGTGAGTGTGAGGGTTAGGGTTAGGCTTAGGCTTAGGCTTAGGGTTAGGCTGAGGGTGAGGGTGGGGGTGAGGATTAGGGTTAGGGTGATGGTTAGGGTTAGGGTTAGTGTGAGGGTTAGAATGAGGGTTAGGATTAGGATTAGGGTTAGGGTGAGGGCTAGGGTGAGGGTGAGTATTAGGGTAAGGCTTAGGCTTAGGGTTAGGCTGAGCTTGAGTTTGAGGGTGAGAGTTTTGGTTAGGGTGAGGGTTAGTATGAGGTTTAGGGTTAGGGTGTGGGTTAGGGTGAGGTTTTGGATGAGGGTTAGGTTTACAGTGAGGTTGAGGATTAGGGTTAGGTATAGGGTTAGGGTTAGGATTAGGGTTAGGGTGAGGGTGAGTGTTAGGATTAGGGTTAGGCTTAGGTTTAGGGTTAGGTTTAGGGTTAGGATTAGTGTTATTGTTAGGGTTAGGGTTAAATTGAGGGTTAGGGTTAGGGATCGATTCAGGTTTAGGATTAAGTTTAGGGTGAGGTTTAGTGTAAGGGTTAGGGATAGTGTTAGGATTAGGCTCAGGGTTAGGGTGAGGGTTAAGTTTAGGGTTTGTGTTATGGTGAGGGTGAGGCTGAGGAATAGGGTTTGGTTTAGGGTTAGATTTAGGGTTAGGTTTAGGGTTAGGCTAAGAGTTACTGTGAGGGTTAGGGTTAGGGTTAGGGTTAGGCTGAGGGTGATGTTGGGGGTGAGGGTGAGGATTAGGGTTAGTGTTAGGATGAGGGTTAGGATGAGGGTTAGGGTTAGGATTAGGGTGATGGTGAGATTTAGGGTTAGAGTGAGGTTTAGGGTTAGGGTTAGGGTTAGGGTGAGAGTTATTTTTAGGATTAGAGTTAGGTCTCGGGTGAGGCTGAAGGTGAGTGTTAGGGTTAGGGTTAGTGTTAGATTTAGGGTTTGGATGAGGGTTAGGGTGAGTGTGAGGGTTAGGGTGAGTGTGAGGGTTAGGCTTAGGGTTAGGCTTCGGCTTGGGGTTAAGCTGAGGGAGAGGGTTAGGTTTAGGGTGAGTGTTAGGGTTAGGGTTAGGGTGAACATTAGGCTGACGGTGAGGGTGAGGGTGAGGGTTACGGTTAGGGTGAGGGTTAGGGTTAGGGTTAGGGTGAGAGTTTGGGTTGGGGTTAAGTTTAGGGTTAGGGTGAGGGTTAGGGTTAGGTTGAGGGTTAGGGTTAGAGATAGTGTGATGGTTAGGTTTAGGGTTAGGATGAGGTTTAGGGGTAGGATTCGGGTTAGGGTGAGGTCTAGGGTGAGGTTGAGGGTTAGGGTTAGTGTTATGGTGAGGTTTAGGGTTTGGGTTAGGGTTAGGGTGAGGGTTTGAATGAGGGTTAGGATTACTGTGAGTGTGAGCGTTAGGGTTAGGTTGAGGGTTAGGGTTAGGATTAGGGTTAGGGTGAGGGTGAATGTTAGGATTAGGGTTAGGCTTAGGTTTAGGGTTAGGATTAGTCTTATTGTTAGGGTTAGGGTTAGATTTATGGTAAGGGTGAGGGTGAGGGTGAATGTTAGTGTTAGGGTTAGTTTGAGGTTTATGGTTAGGGTTAGGATTAGGTTTAGGGTGAGGGTGAGGTTTAGTGTTAGATTTAGGGTTAGGGGGAGTGTTAGTTCGAGGTTAGGGTTAGGTTTAGTGTTAGGGTTAAGGTTAGGTTGATGGTTACGTTGAGGTTTTGGGTTAGGGTTAGGGTTAGTGTTATGATTAGGGTTAGGTGAGGGTGAGTGTGAGGTTTAGGGTTAGGGTTAGGCTTATACTTAGGGTTAGGCTGAGGGTGAGTGTAGGAGTGAGGATTAGGGTTAGGGTGATGTTTAGGGTTAGGGTTGGGGTGAGGGTTAGAATGAGGGTTAGGGTTAGGATTAGGGTTAGGGTGAGGGCTAGGGTGAGGGTTTCGGTTAGGGTGAGGCTTAGTATGAGGTTTAGGGTTAGGGTGTGGGTTAGGGTGATTATGATGGTAGGGGTAAAGGAGAGGTTTTGGCTGAGGGTAAGTGTTAAGATAAGGGTGAGTTTTAGGTTTATTTTTCGTGTTAGGTTAAGGGTTAGTGTTAGGGTTAGGGTGAGGGTTAGATTGAGGATTCGGTTTAGGGTTAGTGTGATTTTTAGGGTGAGGATGAGGGTTAGGGTTAGGGTGAGTGTGAGGGATAGATTTAGGGTTAGGGTGAGGGCTAGGGTGAGGATGAGGTTTAGGTTTGGGGTTAGGGTGAGGGCTATGGTGAGTGTTAGGGTGAGATTTAGTGTTAGGGATAGGGTTAGGTTTAGGATTAGGTTTAGGGTGAGGGTGAGTGTGAGAGTTAGGGCTAGGGTTAGGATTAGGCTTAGGGTTAAGGTGAGGATTAGTGTTAGGGTTTGGGTTAGTGTGAGGGTGAGGCTGAGGATTAGGGTTAGGTTTAGGATTAGGGTTAGGTTTAGGGTTAGGGTTAGGTTTAGACTTAGGGTTAGGGTTAGGGTTAGGGTTATGTTGAGGGTTATGTTTAGGGATAGGGTTAGGCTTAGGGTTAGGCTGAGGGTGAGGATTAGGGTTAGGGTTAGGGTTTGGTTTAGGTTATTGTTAGTGTTATGGTTAGGGTTAAGTTTGCGGTGAGGGTGAGGCTGCGGGTGAGGGTTATTGTTAGGGTTAGGGTTAATGTTATTGTTAGGGTTAGGGTTAAAGTTACTGTGAGGTTGAGGGTAAGGGTGAGGATTAGTGTTAGGGTGAGGTTTACGGTGAGGTTTAGGGTTAGGTTTAGGGTTAGGGTTAGGGTGAGGGTGAGATTTAGTGTTAGATGTAGGGTTAGGGGAAAGGTTAGGGTGAGGGTTATGGTTTGGGTTAGTATTAGGCTTAGGTTAAGGGTGACGGTTAGGTTGAGGTTAAGGGTTAGATTTAGGGTTAGTGTTAGTGTGAGGGTTAGTGTTAGGGTTAGGGTTAGTGTTATGATTAGCGTAAGTGTTAGGTTGAGGGTTTGGGATAGGGTGAGGTTATGGTTAGGGTGAGGGTTAGGGTTAGGTTTAGGGTTATTGTTAGGGTTAGGGTTAGAGTTACGGTTACAGTGAGGGAGAGAGTGAGGGTTAGGGTTAGGGTAAGGATGAGGTTTAGGGTTATGTTAGGGTTAGAATTAGGGTTAGGGTGAGAGTGAGGTTTAATAAACTTAAACGAGTTAGGCTTTGTGTTAGTTTTAGGCTTAGGGTGAGGGTTAGGGTTAGGCTTACCCTTAGGCTTAGGCTTAGGCCGGGCATGAGGTTGAGGATGAGGGTTAGGATGAGGTTTAGGGTTAGGGCTAGGTTGAGGGTTAGGTTGAGGGTTAGGGTTAGGGTGAGAGTTAGGTTTAGTATTAAGGTTAGGGTGAGGTTGAGTGTGAGGTTTAGGGTTAGAGTTAGGATTAGGCTTAGGGTTAGGATGAGGGTTAAGATTAGGGTTTGTGTTATGGTGAGGGTGAGGCTGAGGATTAGGGTTTGGTTTAGGGTTAGATTTAGGATTAGGTTTAGGGTTAGGGTTAGGGTTATGGTGAGGGTTAGGGTTAGGGTTAGGCTTAGGCTTAGGGTTAGGCTGAGGGTGAGGGTGGGGGTGAGGATTAGGGTTAGGGTTAGGTTTAGGGTTATTGTTAGCGTCATGGTTAGGGTTAAGTTTGCGGTGAGGGTGAGGCTGAGGTTGAGGGTTATGGTTATGGTTAGGGTTAGGGTTAGTGTTAGTGTTATTGTTAGGGTTAGAGTTACTGTGAGGTTGAGGGTGAAGGTGAGGGTTTAGGGTTAGGGTGAGGTTTAGGGTGAGGTTTAGGGTTAGGTTTAGGTTTAGGGTGAGGGTGAGTTTTAGGGTTAGAGTTAGGGTTGCGGTAGGGTTAGGGTGAGTGTTAGGGTTCGGGTGAGCGTGAGGGTTAGGATGACGTTTAGAGATAGGTTTAGGGTTAGGATTAGGTTAGGGTGAGGCTGAGTGTAAGGGATAGGGTAAGGGTTAGGCTTAGGCTTAGAGTTAAGATGAGGGTGAGGGTGGGGTTGAGGATTAGGGTTAGGGTGACGGTTAGGGTTAGGATTAGTGTTATTGTTAGAGATAGGGTTAGAGTTCCAATGAGGGTGAGGTTGTGGGTGAGGGTTAGGTTTAGAGTTAGTGTGAGGGTTAGTGTTAGGGTTAGGATTAGTGTTAGGGTCATGGTAAGTGTTAGGGTGAGGGTTTGGGTTAGTGTGAGGGTTATGGTTAGGGTTAGGGTGAGGATTAGGGTTTGGGTTAGAGTTAGGTTTAGGGTGAGATGTAGGGGGAGGTTTAGGGTTATTGTTAGGTTTAGGATTAGGGTTAGGGTGAGGGTGAGTGTGTGTGTTAGGGTTAGATTTAGGATTAGGCTTAGGTTTCGGCTGAGGGTTAGGGTGAGGGTGAGAGTTAGGGTTAGGGTGAGGTTTAGGGTTAGGGTTAGGGTGAGTGTTAAGGTTAGGTTGAGGGTTAGGTTTAGGGTTATGGTGAGGGTTAGTGTTAGGGTTAGGGTGAGGGTTAGAATGAGGATTAGGGTTAGGATTAGAGTTAGGGTGAGAACTAGGGTGAAGGTGAGTATTAGAGTTACTGTTAGTTTGAGGTTTAGGGTTAGGGTTAGGGAAAGTTTGAGTTAGGGTTATGGTGACATGGGGGTTAGTGTTACGGTGGGGCTTAGGGTTAGAATTAGCGTTAGGGTGATGGTGATCTTCGGATTACTGTTAGGGTTAGAGTTAGGTTTAGAGTTAGGATTAGTGTTATTGTTAGGGTTAGGGTTAGATTTACTGTGAGAGTGAAGGTGAGGGTGGGGGTGAGAGTTAGGTTTAGGTTGAGGTTTAGGGTTAGGGTTAGGATTAGTGTTAGGGTGAGGGTGAGGTTTAAGGTTAGATGTAGGATTAGGGGGAAGGTTAGATCGAGGGTTAGGGGTAGTGTTAGTGTTAGGGTTAATGTTAGGGTGAAGGTTAGGTTGAGGTTTAGGGTTAGGGTTAGGGTTAGGTTTATGGTGAGGGTGACTGTGAGAGTTAGGGTTAGGGTTAGGCTTAGGCTTAGGGTTAGGCTGAGGGTGGGGGTCAGTATTAGGGTTATGGTGATGATTAGGATTAGGGTTAGTTTGAGGGCTAGGGTGAGGATGAGGGTTAGGTTAAGGCTTAGGCATAGGCTTAGGGTTAGGCTGAGCGTGAGGTTTTGTGTGAGGGTTAGGGTTAGGTTGATGGTTAAGTTTACGGATAGCGTGAGGGTTAGGATGAGGTTTAGGGTTAGGGTGAGGGTAAGGGTGAGGATGATGGTAAGGGTAAAAGTGAAGTTTACACTTAGGGTTAGGTTTAAGATAAGGCTGAGGGTTAGGGTTAGGTTTAGGGTTAGGTAAGGGTTAGGCTTAGGGTGAGGGTTAGATTGAGAATTAGGGTTAGGGTTAGTGTTTTGGTTTAGGGTGAGGATGAGGGTCTGGGTAAGGGTGAGGGTGAGGGTTAGAATTAGGGTTAGGGTGAGGGTGAGGGTGAGATTTAGGGTTAGATACAGGGTTAGGGGGAGGGTTAGGGGGAGGGTTAGGGGGAGGGCTAGGGTTAGGGTCAGTGTTAGGGTTAGGG
The DNA here is from genome assembly GCF_024711535.1 of Dipodomys merriami. NCBI lineage: Eukaryota > Metazoa > Chordata > Mammalia > Rodentia > Heteromyidae > Dipodomys > Dipodomys merriami. The sequence continues at coordinate 217,876 of NW_027206456.1, forward strand.
TGAGGGTGAGGGTTAGGTTGAGGTTAAGGTTTAGGGTTACTGTTAGGGTTAGTGTGAGTGTTAGTTTTAGGGTTAGAGTTAGTGTTAGGGTTAAGGTAAGTGTTAGGGTGAGGGCTTGGTTTAAGGTGAGGGTTATAGTTAGGGTGAGGGTTAGGGTTAGGGTTAGGGTTATTGTTAGGGTTAGGGTTAATGTTACGGTTACAGTGAGGGTTAGAGTGAGGTTTAGGGTTACGGTTAGGATGAGGTTTAGGGTTAGGGTTAGGGTTAGAATTAGGGTTAGGGTGAGAGTGAGGTTTAGGTTTAGAGTTAGTGTTAGTGTTAATTTTAGGGTTAGGGTGAGGGTTAGGGTTAGGCTTAGGCTTAGGATTAGGCTTAGGCCGAGCATGAGGTTGAGGGTGAGGGTTAAGATGAGGTTTAGGGTTAGGATTAGGGTTAGGGTTACGGCTAGGGTGAGGGTTAGGTTGAGGGTTAGGGTTAGGGATAGGGTTAGATTTAGGATTAAGATTAGGTTGAGGTTGAGTGTGAGGGTTAGGGTTAGGTTTAGGATTAAGCTTAGGGTTAGGGTGAAGGTTAAGGTTAGGGTTTGGATTAGGGTGAGGGTGAGGCTGAGGGTTAGGGTTTGGTTTAGGGTTAGGTTTAGGTTTAGGTTTAGGTTGAGGGTCAGGGTTAGGGTTACGGTGACGGTTAGGGTTAGGTTTAGGCTTAGGATTAGGGTTAGAGTTATGGTTATGGGGACTGTTAGGTTTAGGTTTAGGGTTAGGGTTAGTGTTAGGTTTAGTGTGATTGTGAGGGTTAGGTTGAGGTTTAGGGATAGGGTTAGGTTTAGGATTAGGTTTAGGGTGAGGGTGAGTGTGAGGGTTAGTTTGAGGGTTAGGCTTAGGCTTCGGGTTAGGCTGAGGGTGCGGGTCAGGGTTAGGGTTAGGGTTAGGGTGGGGTTTAGGGTTAGGGTTAGGGTAAGGATTTGGGTGAGGGTGAGATTTAGTGTGAGATATAAGGTTAGGGGGAGGGTTAGGGGGAGGGTTAGGGTTAGGGTTAGTGTTTGGGTTAGGGTGAGGTTGAGGGTTAGGTTGAGGTTTAGGGTTAGGTTAGTGTTAGTTTGAGGGTTATTGTTAGGGTTAGGGTTAGTGTTAGTGGGAGGGTAAGTGTTAGGGTAAGGGTTTAGGTTGGGGTGAGGGTTATGGTTAGTGTGAGTGTTAGGATTAAGGTTAGATTTATTGTTAGGGTTAGGTTTAGGGTTAGGCTTAGGGTTAGCCTGAGGATGATGTTGAGGGTGAGGTTTATGGTTAGGGTGAGGGTTAGGCTTAGGGTTAGGGTGATGGTTAGGGTTAGTGTGAGGGTTAGTGTTAGGATTAGGGTGTTAGGTTAAGGGTAAATGTTAGGGTGAGGCTTATAGTAAGGGTGAGGGTTAGGGTTAGGGTTAGAGTTATTTTTAGGGTTAAGTTTAAGGTTATGTTTAATGTGAGGGTGAAGGTGAGGGTTAGGTTTAGTGTTAAGTTGAGGTTTAGGGTTAGGGTTAGGGTTAGAGTTAGGGTTAGGGTGAGAGTGAGATTTAGGGTTAGAGTTATGGTTAGTGTTAGGGTTAGGGTTAGGGTGAGAGTTAGGGTTAGGACTAGACTTAGGCTTAGTCCTAGGCCCAGCTTGACGGTTAGGGTTAGGGTTAGGGTTAGGGTGAGGGTTAGGGTTAGGGTGAAGGTTAGGATGAGGTTTAGGGTTAGGATGAGGGTTAGAGTTTGGCTTAGGGTGAAGGTCAGGTTTAGGATTAGTGTTAGGGTTAGGGTGATGTTTAGGGTGAGGGTTAGGGTTAGGGTTAGTGTTAGGGTTAGGTTTAGGGTGAGGGTTAGGTTGAGGGTAAGGATTAGGGATAGGATTAGGTTTAGGATTATGGTTAGTGTGAGGGTGAGTGTGAGGGTTAGGGTTAGCATTAGGTTTAGGCTTAGGGTTAGGCTGAGGGTGAGGGTAAAGGTGAGGATTAGGGTTAGGGTGCTGGTTAGGGTTAGGATTAGGGTTAGAATTAGCCTTAAGGTGAGGTTTAGGGTTAGGGTTAGGTTTAGGGTTCTGGTGAGGGTGAGGGCTAGAGGTAGCTTGAGGGTGAGGGGTAGGGTTAGGGTTAGGGTGAGTGTTAGGGTTAATGTGAGGTTTAGGGTTACGGTTAGGTTGAGGGTTAATTTGAGGGTTAGGGTTTGTGTTAGGGTTTGTGTTAGGTTTAGGGGGAGAGGGAGGTTTAGGTTAGGCTTAGTGTTAGGATTAGGGTGAGGTTAAGGGTTAGGGTGAGGGTTAAGGTTAGGTTAGGGTGAGGGTTAAGATGAAGGTTAGGGATTCAGTGAGAGTGAGGGTTAAGGCTAGGGGGAGGGTTAGGGTTAATGTTATGGTTAGGGTGAGGGTGATGGTTAGGATTAGGGTTACGGTTATTGTAAATGTTATGGTTAGGGTTACGTTTCCAGTGAGGGTGAGGCTGAGAGTGAAGTTTAGGGTTAGGGTAAGGGTTAGTTTAAGGGTTAGGATTAGAGGTAATGTTAGGGTTAGGGTTAGACTTACGATTTGGGTGAGGGTGAGGGTGAGGGTCAGGGTTAGGGTTAGGGTTAGGGTTAGATTGGGGATTAGGGTTAGGGTTAGTGTGAGGTTTAGGGTGAGGATGAGGTTTAGGGTGAGGGTTAGGGTTAGAATTAGGATTATGTTGAGGGCTAGTGTGAGGGTGAGGGTTAGGGTTAGGGTTAAGTTTATGGTGAGGTTTAGCGTGAGGGGTAGGTTTAGGTTTAGGCTGAGGGTTAGGATTAGTGTGAGGGTTACGGTTAGGGTGAGAGTGAGGGTGAGGCTAAGGGTTATGGTGAGGGTTAGGGTGAGGGTGAGGGTTAGGGTTAGGTTGAGGTTTAGGGTGATTGTTAGTGTTAGGGTTAGGGTTAGTGTTAGGGTTAGGGTTAGGGTGAGGGTTAGGTTGAGGGTAAGGGTTAGGTCTTGGGTTAGTTTTAGGTTTATGGTTAGGGTGAGGGTGAATGTGAGGGTTAGGGTTAGGGTTAGGGTTAGGCTTAGGGTTAGGCTGAGGGTGAGGGTGAAGGTGAGGATTAGTGTTAGATTGCCGGTTAGGGTTAGGGTTAGGGTTAGAATTAGCCTTAAGGTGAGGTTTAGGGTTAGGGTTAGGGTTAGGGTTCTGGTGAGGGTGAGGGTTAGACTTAGCTTGAGGGTTAGAGTGAGGGGTAGGGTTTGGGTTAGGGTGAGGGTTAGGGTTAATGTGAGGTTTAGGGTTAGGGTTAGGTTTAGGGTTAGGTTGAGTGTTAGTTTGAGGTTAGGGTTTGTGTTAGGGTTAGGGTGAGGGGGAGGTTTAGGGGGAGGTTTAGGTCAGGCTTAGTGTTAGGATTAGGGTGAGGTAAATGGTTAGGGTGAGGTTTATGTTTAGGTTAGGGTGAGGGTTAGGGTTTCAGTGATAGTGAGGGTTAAGTTTAGGGCGAGATTTAGGGTTAGGATTATGGTTAGCATGAGGGTGATGGTTAGGATTAGGGTTAGGGTTATTGTAAATGTAATGGTTAGGGTTACATTTGCAGTGAGGGTGAGGCTGAGAGTGAAGTTTTGGGTTAGGGTAAGGGTTAGTGTTAGGGTTAGGATTAGTGGTAATGTTAGGGTTAGGGTTAGACTTACGATTTGGGTGAGGGTGAGGTTGAGGGTTACTGTTAGGGTTACGATGAGGTTTAGGTTTAGGGTTAGGATTAGGGATAGGGTGAGGTTGAGGTTTAGGGTTAGACTTAGGTTGAGGGTGAGGTTTAGGGTGAGGGTTAGGGTTAAGGTTAGTGTTAGGGTTAGGGTTAGGATTAGGCTTAGGCTTAGGGTTTGGCTGAGGTGAGGGTGGGTGTGAGGATTACGCTTAGGTTGATGGTTAACCTTAGGGTTAGGGTGAGGGTTAGGATGAGGGTTAGGGTTAGGTTTAGGGTTAGGGTGAGGGCTATGGTGAGGGGAGGGTTGAGGTTAGGGTTAGGCTTAGGCATAGGTTTAGTCTGAGGATGATGGTGAGGGTGAGGGTTAGAGTCATGGTGATGGATAGGTTAGGGTTAGGGTGAGGGTTAGGATGAGGGATCGGGTTAGGGTGAGGGTTACGATGAGCGTGATGGTAAGAGTAAAGTTGAGGGTTAGGCTAAGGGTGAGAGTTAGGGTAAGGGTGAGGGTTAGGGTTAGGGTGAGCGTTAGTGTAAGTGTTAGGGTTAGGGTTAGATGGGGGATTAGGGTTAGGGTTAGTGTGAGGTTTAGGGGGAGGATGTGGGTTAGGTTGAGGGTTAGGGTTAGAATTAGGGTTAGGGTGAGGGCTAGCGTGAGGGTGAGGGTTAGGGTTAGGGTTAAGTTTATGGTGAGGTTTAGGGTGAGGGGTAGGTTTAGGTTTAGGGTGAGGGTTAGGTTTAGTGTGAGGGTTATGGTTAGGGTGAGAGTGAGGGTGAGGTTAAGGGTTATGGTGAGGGTTAGGGTGAGGATGAGGGTTAGGGTTAGGATTAAGAATAGGGTTAGGGATAGGCTGAGGTTGAGGGTGAGGGTGAGGGTGAGGTTTAGGGTTAGGGTTATGGTTAGGGTGAGGTCTAGGGTGAGGATGAGTGTTAGGGTGAAGGTGAGGGTGAGGTTGAGGGTCTTAGTTAGGTAATGGTTAGGGTTAGGGTGAGGATTAGTTGAGGGTTATGGTAAGGGTCAGCTTGAGGTTTAGGGTGTGGGTGAGCGTTAGGATTGGGGTGAAGGTTTGGGTGATGGTGAGGGTTAGGATGAGGTAGAAGGTTAGGTTTAGGGTTAGGTGAGGGTTAGTGTTAGGGTTAGGATTAGGGTGAGGGTTAGGATTAGGTTTAGGGTTAGGGTGAGGGTTAGGGTGAGGGTGAGGGTTAAGGTTAGGGTTAGGTTTGTGGTGTGGATAAGTGATAGCATGAGGGTTAGGGTGAATGTTAGACTTAGCATTAGGGTTAGGGTGAGGGTGAGGGTGAGGATTAGGGTGAGTTTTAGGGTTAGGGTGAGGGTTAGGGTTAGGCTTAGCGTGAGGGTGACGGTTAGGGTTAGAGTTACGGTGAGGATTCAGTTAAGTATGAGGTTTCGGGTGAGGATGAAGTTAAGTGTTAGGATGAGGGTTAGGGTGAGGGTGAGGGTTAGGGTTAAGGTTTGGGTTAGGCTGAGGTTTAGAGTTATGTTTAGGGTGAGTGTTAGGGTGAGGGTGAGGGTTAGGGTTGTTATAAGGGTTATGGTCAGATTTAGGGTGACGGTGAGGCTTTAGGTGAGGGTTAGTTTGAGGGTTAGAGTTAGGGTTAAGGTGAGTTTTAGGGTAAGGGGTAGGGTTACGGTTAGGGTGAGGGTTAGGTTTATTGTGAGAGTTAGGTTTAGGGTTAGGGTTAGGATTAGTGTGAGGGTAAGAATTAGGGTCATGGCTAGGGTGAGGGTGAGGTTTAGGGTTAGTAATAGTGATAGGATTAGTGTAAATCTGAGGGTGAGGGTGATGTTTAGGGTTAGGGTTAGGGTGAGGGCTTGGGTGAGGGTTAGGGTAAGGTTGAGGGTTAGGGTGAGAGTGATGGTAAGGGTAAAGGTGAGGGTTAGCCTGAGGGTGAGGGTTAAGATAAGGGTGAGGGTAAGGGTTAGGGTGAGGGTTAGGATAAGGGTTCGGGTTACGGTTAGGGTGAGGGTTAGATTGAGGATTAGGGTTAGGGTTAGTGTGAGGTTTAGGGTGAGATTGAGGGTTACCGTTAGGTTTAGGGGGTTAGAAATAGGGTGAGGGTGAGGACTAAGATGAGGGTGAGGTTTAGGTTAGGGTTAGGGTTAAGGTTAGGGTGAGTTTTAGGGTTACTGTGAGGGTTAGGGTTAGTGTGAGGTTTAGGGTTAGAGTTAGGGTTAGTGTTAGTTTGAGGGTAAGTTTTAGGGTGAGGTTTTGGTTTAGGGTGAGGGTTATGTTTCGGTTGAGGGTTAGGTTTAGTGTTATGGTTATTGTTAGGGTTAGGATTAGGATTAGGGTTAGGGTGAGGATGAGGGTGGGGGTGAGGAATAGGTTTTGGGTGATGGTTAAGTTTAGGGTTAGGGTGAGGTTTAGGATGAGGGTTGGGTCAGGATAAGTTTTAGGGTGAGAGCTTGGGTGAGGGTGAGGGTTAGGGTTAGGGTTCAGCTTAGGCATAGGTTTATTCTGAGGGTGAGGTTGAGTGTGAGTGATAGGGTTAGGGTGATGGATCGGGTTAGGGTTAGGGTGAGTGTTAGGATGAGTGTAAGGGTTAGGGTGAGGGTTAGGGTGAGCATGACGGTAACAGTAAAGGTGAGGTTTAGGCTGAGGGTGAGTGTTCCTATAAGGGAGAGGGTAAGGGTTAATGTGAGGGTTAGCATAAGGGTTAGGGTAAGGGTGAGGGTTAGGGTGAGGGTCAGGGTTAGATTGAGGATTAGGGTTAGGGTTAGGGTGATGTTTATGTTGAGGATGATGGTTAGGGTTAGGGTGAGGTTTATGGTTAGAATTAGGGTGAGAGTGAGGGCTATGGTTTGGGTGAGGGTTAGGGTTAGGGTTAGGGTTAGGGTGAGGTTTAGGATTAGGGTGAGAGTTAGGGTTACTGTGAGGATTAGTGTTAGAGTTAGGGTTAGGGTAAGGTTTAGGGTAAGTGTTAGGGTGAGGGTTAGGGTTAGGGTGAGTGTTATGTTTAGGGTGAGATTTAGGGTTAGGTTTAGGGTTATTGTTAGGTTTAGGGTTAGGGTTACAGTGAGGGTGAGGGTGAGGGTTAGGGTTAGGGTGAGGTTTAGGGCTAGGGTTAGGGTTTTAGTTAGGGTTAGTGTTAGGGTGAGTTTTACGTTAGAGTTATGGTTAGGGTGAGGGTTAGGATGAGGATTAGGGTTATGCTTAGGGTTAGGGTGAGGGCTAGGGTGAAGGTGAGGGTTAGGGTTAGAGTTAGGGTGAGTTTTACGGTTAGGGTTAGGGTTAGGGTGAGCTTTTGGATGAGGGTTAGGGTTACAGTGAGGGTGAGGGTTAGGGTTAGTTTGAGTGTTAGGGTTAGGATTAGGATTAGGGTGAGGGTGAGTGTTTGCATGAGGGTTAGGCTTAGGGTTAGGGTTAGTATTAGGGTTAGGATTAGTGTTAATGTTAGGGTTAGGGTTAGATTTACGGTTTGGGTGAGGGGGAGGGGGAGGGTTAGGGTTAGGGTTAGGGTGAGGTTTAGAGTTAGGGTTAGGATTAGGGATAGGGTGAGGGAGAGGTTTAGGGTTAAAGTTAAGTTGAGGGGGAGGGTAAGGCTGAGTGTTAGGGTTAGGGTTAGTGTTAGGGTTAACGTTAGGTTTAGGGTGAGGGTAAGGTTGAGGTTTAGGGTTAGGGTTAGGTTTTGGGTTAGGATTAGGTTTAGGGTGAGGGTGAGTGTGAGGGTTAGGGTTAGGATTAGGCTTAGGCTTAGGGTTAGTCTGAGGGTGAGGGTGGGTGTGAGGATTAGGCTTAGGGTGATGGTTAACCTTAGGATTAGGGTGAGGGTTAGGATGAGGGTTAGGGTTAGGATTAGGGTTAGGGTGAGGGTGAGGGTTAAGGTTAGGGTTAGGTTTGTTCTGTGGAAAAGTGATAGCATGAGGGTTAGGGTGAGTGTTAGACTTAGCATTAGAATTATGGTGAGGATTAGGGTGAGTTTTAGGGTTAGGGTGAGGGTTAGGGTTAGGCTTAGTGTGAGGGTGACAGTGAGGGTGACGGTTAGGTTTAGAGTTACGGTGAGGATTCGGTTAAGTGTGAGGTTTAGGGTGAGGATGAGGTTAAGTGTTAGGATGAGGGTTAGGGTGAGGTTGAGGCTTAGGGTTAAGGTTTGGGTTAGGGTGAGGGTTAGGCTGAGGGTTAGGGTTATGATTAGAGTGAGTGTTAGGGTGAGGGTTAGGGTGAGGGTAAGGGTGAGGGTTCGGGTGAGGGTTAGGGTTGTTATTAGGGTTAGGGTCAGATTTACGGTGACGGTGAGGTTTTGGGTGAGGGTTAGGGTGAGGGTTAGAGTTAGGGTTAAGATAAGGTTTAGGGTAAGGTTTAGGGTTACGGTTAGGGTGAGGGTTAGGTTTAGTGTGACAGTTAGGGTTAGGATTAGGATTAGTGTGAGGGTAAGAATTAGCTGACTGTTAGGGTGAGGGTGACGTTTAGGGTTAGGAATAGTGATAGGATTAGTGTAAATCTGAGGGTGAGGGTGAGGTTTAGGGTTAGGGTTAGGGTGAGGGCTTGGGTGAGGGTTAGGGTAAGGTTGAGGGTTAGGGTGAGAGTGATGGTAAGGGTAAAGGTGAGGGTTAGGCTGAGGGTGAGGGTTAAGATAAGGGTGAGAGTTAGGGTTAGGGTGAGTGTTAGGTTAAGGTTTCGGGTTACAGTTAGGGTGAGGGTAAGATTGAGGATTAGGGTTAGGGTTAGTGTGAGGTTTAGGGTGAGGTTGAGGGTGAGTCTTAGGGTTAGAATTAGGGTTAGGGTGAGGGCTAGGATGAGGGTGAGGTTTAAGTTAGGGTTAGGGTTAAGGTTCAGATGAGGTTTAGGGTTACTGTGAGGGTTAGGGTTAGTGTGAACATTAGGGTGATGGTTAGGGTTAGTGTTAGGGTCAGGGTAAGTGTTAGGGTGAGGGTTTAGGTTAGGGTGAGGGTTATATTTAAGGTGAGAGTTAGCTTTAGGGTTAGGGTTATTGTTAGGGTTAGAATTAGGATTAGGATTAGGGATAGGGTGAGGGTGAGTGTGGTTTAGGTTTAGGTTTAGGTTTAGGCTTAAGGTTAGGCTGAGGGTGAGGGGGAGGCTGAGGGCTAGGGTTAGGGTGATGGTTAGGGTTAGGGTTAGGGTGATGGTTTGGATGAGTGTTAGAGTTAGGATTAGGGTTTGGGTGAGGGCTAGGGTGAAGGTGAGGTTTAGGGTTATGTTTAGGGTGAGGTTTAGGTTTAGGGTTAGGGTTAGGCTTAGGGTTAAGTTGAGGGTGAGGTTTAGGTTTAGAGTTACGGTTAGGGTGAGGTTTAGCGTTAGGGTTAGTGTTAGGTTTAGGATTATTGTGAGGGTTAGGGTTAGGGTGATGGTTCGGGTTAGGGCTGGGATTAGGATTAGTGTTAGTGTGAGGGTGAGTGTGAGTGTGAGGGTTAGGGTTAGGGTCAGGCTTAGGTTTAGGCTGAGGTTGACGGTCAGGGTTAAGGTGAGGGTGAGGGTAAGTTTTAGGGTTAGAGTTAGGGTTATTGTGAGGGTTAATGTTAGGATTGGTGTTAGGGTTAGGGTTAGGGTGAGGTATAGGGTGAGGGTTATGTTTAGGGAGCGGGTTAGATTTATGTTTAGGGTTAGCTTGAGTGTGAGTGTGAGGGTTAGTATTAGGGTTAGGTTTAGGTTTAGGCTGAGTGTGGGGGTGAGGGTTAGGGTTAGGTTGAGGTTTAGGGTGAGGGTTAGGGTGAGGGTTAGGATGAGGTATAGCGTTAGGATTAGGCTTAGGGTTAGGATTAAGGTGAGGGTTAATGTTAGGGTTAGGGTAAGGGTTAGGGTTATTGTTAGTGTTATGGTTAAGGTTAAGTTTGTGGTTAGGGTGAGGCTGAAGGTGGGTATTAGGGTTAGGATTAGGATTAGGGTTAGATTTAGGGTTAAGATTAGTGTTATTGTTAAGGTTAGGGTCAGAGTTATGGTGAGGGTAAGGGTGAGGGTGAGGGTTAGGGTTAGGGTTAGGATGAGGTTTAGGGTTAGGGTAGGGTGATGGTTAGGGTTAGTGTGAGGGTTAGTGTTTGGGTTAGGGTTATTGTTAGGGTAAGGTAAGTATTAGGGTGAGGGTAAGGGTTAGGGTGAGGATTAGGGTTAGAATGAGGGTTAGGGTTAGGGTTAGGATTATTGTTAGGTTAAGGTAAGTGTTAGGGTGAGGGTAAGGGTTAGGGTGAAGGTTAGGGTTAGAAAGAGGGTTAGGGTTATGGTTAGTGTTATTTTTAGCGTTAGGGTTAGGAATAGGGTTAGGGTGAGGGGTAGGGTGAGGATGAGGGTTAGAGTTAGGGTTAGGGTTAGGCTTAGGTTTAGAATGAGGCTGAGTGTGAGGTTGAGGGTTATGGTTAGCGTGATGGTTAGGGTGAGGGTTAGAATGATTGTTAGGGGTAGGGTGAGGGTTAGGGTGAGGGTGACAGTAAGGGTAAAGGTGAGGGTTAGGGTTAGGGTGCGAGTTAGGGTGAGGATTAGGGTTAGGGTTATGGTGAGGGCGAGGTTTAGATTGAGTATCAGTGTTACGGTTAGTGTGAAGTTTAGGGTGAGGATGATGGTTAGGGTTAGTGTGAGGGCTATGTTGAGGGTGAGGGTTAGGTTTAGGGTTATGTTGAGGTTTAGGGTTAAGGTGATGGTTAGGGTTAGTGTGACGGTTAGTGTTAGTATTAGGGTTAGTTTTAGGGTGAGGGTTAGCATTAGGGTGAGGTTTATGTTTAGGGTTAGTGTTAGCGTTAGGGTTGGGTTATTGTTAGGGTTAGGGTTACTGTTACGGTGAGGGTGATGGTTAGGGTTAGGGTTAGGGTTAGGTTTAGGGTAAGGGTTAGGGTTAGGGTTAGATTGGGGATTAGGGTTAGGGTTAGTGTGAGGTTTAGGGTGAGGATGAGGGTTAGGGTGAGGGTTAGGGTTAGAATTAGTATTAGGTTGAGGGCTAGCGTGAGGGTGAGGGTTAGGGTTAGGGTTAAGTTTATGGTGAGGTTTTGGGTGAGGGGTAGGTTTAGGTTTAGTGTGAGGGTTAGGATTAGTGTGAGGGTTACGGTTAGGGTGAGAGTGAGGGTGAGGCTAAGGGTTATGATGAGGGTTAGGGTGAGGGTGAGGGTTAGGGTTAGGATTAGGGATAGGGTTAGGGATAGGCTGAGTTAGAGGGTGTGGGTGAGGGTGAGGTTTAGGGTTAGGGATATGGTTAAGGTGAGAGTGAGGGTTAGGCTTTTCGTTAGGTAATGGTTAGGGTTAGGGTGAGGATTAGTTGAGGGTTAGGGTAAGGGTGAGCTTGAGGTTTAGGGTGTGGGTGAGCGTTAGGGTTAGGGTGAGGGTTCGGGTGAGGTAGAATGTTAGGGTTAGGGTTAGGTGAGTGTTATTTTTAGGGTTAGAGTGAGGGTGAGGGTTAGGATTAGGTTTAGGGTTAGGGTGAGGTTTAGGGTGAGGGTGAGGGTTAAGGTTAGGGTTAGGTTTGTGGTGTGGATAAGTGATAGCATGAGGGTTAGTGTGAGTGTTAGACTTAGCATTAGTGTTAGGGAGAGGGTTAGGGTTAGGCTTAGCGTGAGGGTGATGGTGAGGGTGACGGTTAGGTTTAGAGTTACGGTGGGGATTCGGTTAAGTGTGAGGTTTAGGGTGAGGATGAGGGTAAGTGTTAGGATGAGGTTTAGGGTGAGGGTGAGGGTTAGGGTTAAGATTTGGGTTTGGGTGAGGGTTAGGGTGAGGGTTATGCTTAGGGTTAGGGTGAGGGTTAGACTAAGGGTTAGGGTTATGATTAGGGTGAGTTTTAGGGTGAGGTTTAGGGTGAGGGTTAGGGTGAGGGTGAGGGTTAGGGTTGTTATTAGGGTTAAGGTCAGATTTAGGGTGACAGTGAGGTTTTGGGTGAGGGTTAGGTTGAGGGTTAGTGGTAGGGTTAAGGTGAGGGTTAGGGTAAAAGGTAGGGTTACGGTTAGGGTAAGGGTTAGGTTTATTGTGAGAGTTAGGTTTAGGGTTAGGGTTAGGATTAGTGTGAGGGTAAGAATTAGGATCACTGCTAGGGTGAGGGTGAGGTTTAGGGTTAGTAATAATGATAGGATTAGTGTAAATCTGAGGGTGAGGGTGAGGTTTAGGGTTAGGGTTAGGGTGAGTGCTTTGGTTAGGGTTAGGTTAAGGTTGAGGGTTAGGGTGAGAGTGATGGTAAGGGTAAAGGTGAGGGTTAGCCTGAGGGTGAGGGTTAAGATAAGGGTGAGGGTAAGGGTTAGGGTGAGGGTTAGGATAAGGGTTCGGGTTACGGTTAGGGTGAGGGTTAGATTGAGGATTAGGGTTAGGGTTAGTGTGAGGTTTAGGGTGAGGTTGAGGGATAGATTTAGGTTGAGGGTTAGGGTTAGAATTAGGGTTAAAGTGAGGGCTAGGGCGAGGGTGATGTTTAGGTTAGGGTTAGGGTTAAGGTTAGGGAGAGGTTTAGGGTTACTGTGAGCTTCAGTGTTAGTGTGAGGGTTACTGTTAAGGTGAGGGTAAGTGTTAGAGTGAGGGTTTGGGTTAGGGTGAGGGTTATGATTAGTTTAAGGGTTAGGTTTAGGGTTAGGGTTATTTTTAGGTTCAGGATTAGGATTAGGATTAGGATGAGGGTGAGTGTGTGGGTTAGGTTTAGGTTTAGGTTTAGGGTTAAATTTAGGCTGAGGGTGAGGTTGAGGCTGAGGGTTAGGGTTAGGGTGATGGTTATGTTTAGGGTTAGGGTGAGGGTTAGGATGAGGGTTAGAGTTAGGATTAGGGTTTGGGTGAGGGCTAGGTTGAAGGTAAGTTTTGGGGTTATGTTTTGGGTGAGTTATAGGGTTAGGGTTAAGGTTAATGTTAGGGTTAAGGTGAGGGTGAGGTTTAGGTTTAGAATTAGGGTTAGGGTGAGGGTTAGGGTTAGGGTTAGTGTTAGGTTTAGGGTTAGGGTGAGGGCTAGGGTTAGGGTGAGTTTTAGGGTTAGGCCTGGGATTATGATAAGTGTTTTTGTGAGGGTGAGTGTGATTTTGAGGTTTAGGGTTAGGGTTAGGATGCGGTTTAGGGTTAGGGTTAGTGTTAGTGTTAGGGTGAGGGCTTGGTTTAGGTTGAGGTTTACTGTCAGGGTGAGGGTTAGGATTAGGGTTAAGGTTAGGGTTAGTGTTATTGTTAGGGTTAAGGTTAGAGTTACTGTGAGGATGAGGGTGAGGGTGAGTGTGAAAGTTAGGGTTAGGGTTAGCCTTAGTCTTAGGTTTAGGTCGAGCGTGAGGGTGAGGTTAAGGGTTAGGATTAGGGTGATTGTTAGAGTTTAAGGGTTAGGGTGAGGGTTAGGGTGAGGTTTTGTTTTAGGATTAGGGCTAAGGTGAGGGCTAGGGTGAGGGTGAGGGTTATGGTTAGCGTTAGGGTGACGTTTAGGGTTAGCGTTAAGTTTAGGGTTAGGGTGAGTGTTAGTGTGAGGATTAAGGTGAGGGTGAGGGTTAGGGTGAGGGTGAGGGTTACGGTTAGGGTTAGGGTGAGAGTGAGGGTTAGATTAGGGTTAGGGTTAGGATTATTGTTAGTGTTATGTTTAGGTTTAAGTTTATGGTGAGGTTGAGGCTCAGGGTGACGGTTAGGGTTAGGGTTAGGGTGAGGTTTAGGTTAGGGTTAAGATTAGGGTTAGGGTGAGGGTTTGGTTTAGGGTTAGGGTTACGGTGAGGGTGAGGGTGAGGGTTAGTGTTAGGGTTAGTGTCACTGTTAGGTTTAGGTTTAGAGTTACAGTGAGGGTGAGGGTAAAGGTTAGGGTTAGGTTGAGGTTTAGGGTTAGGATTAGGGTTAGGGTGAAGGTGAGGGTGAGGTTTAGGGTTAGAGTTAGGGTTAGGTTGAGTGTTAGGGTTAGGGTTAGTGTTAGTGTTAGGGTTAGGGTGAGGGTTAGGATGAGGGTTAGGGTTAGGGTTAGGTTTAGGATTAGGGTTAATGTTAGGGTGAGTGATTGTGTTAGGTTTAGGGATAGGGTTAAGGCTTAGCGTTAACCTGAGGGTGAGGGTTAGGGTTAGGTTACGGTGACTGTGAGGGTTAGGGTTAGGGTTAGTTTCAGGGTTAGGTTTAGGGTTAGGGTTATTGTTAGTGTTATGGTTAAGGTTAAGTTTACGGTTAGGGTGAGGCTGACGTTGAGGGTTTGGTTTAGGGTTAGAGTGAGGTTTAGGGTTACGGTTAGGGTTAGGGAGATGGTTATGGTAAGTGTTATTGTTAGGGTTAAGGTTAGACTTATGGTGAGGGTGAGGGTTAGATTTAGGTTTAGGGTGAGGGTTAGGGTGAGGGTGAGGGTGAAGTTTAGGGTTAGAGTTAGAGTTAGGGGGAGGGTTAGGGGCAGGTTTAGATTGAGGTTTAGGGTTAGTGTTAGGGTTGGGTTTAGGATTAGGGTTATGATGAGGCTGAGTGTGAGGGTTAGGGTTAGGATTAGGCTTAGGCTTAGGGTTAGGCTGAGGGTGAGGGTGGGGTTGTTTAGGATTAGGTTAAGGGTGATGGTGAGGGTTAGGGATAGGTTTAGGGTTAGGATTAGGGTTAGGATGATGTCTAGGGTGAGGGTGAGGGTTAGGTTTAGGGTTAGGCTTAGGGTTACGGTCAGGGTTAGGGTTAGGATGAGGGTTAGGCTTAGGGTGAGGGTTAGGGTGAGGGTGCAGGTAAGGGTAAAGGTGAGAGTTAGGATGAGAGTGAGGATTAAGTTAAGGGTGAGGGTTAGGGTTAGGGTGTGGGTTAGGGTTAGGGTTAAGTTGAGAGTGAGGTTTATATTGAGGATTAGTTTTAGGGTTAGTGTGAGGTTTAGGATGAGGATGAGGGTTAGGTTTAGGGTGAGGGCTAGGTTGAGGGTGAGGGTTAGGGTTAGTGTGAGTGCTAGTTTTAGGGTTAGATTTAGTGTTAGGGTGAATTTAAGTGTTAGGGTGAGGGTTAGTGTTAGCGTGAGTGTTATGTTTAGAAGGAATGTTAGGTTTAGGGTTAGGGTTACTGTTAGGCTTAGGATTAGTTTTACTGTTGAGTGTGAGGTTTAGTGTTAGGTTGAGGGTTAGGTTTATGTTTAGTGTTAGGGTTAGTGTTAGGGTTAGGGTGAGGGTGAGGTTTATGGTTAGAATTAGCTTTTGTGTTAGGGTTAGGGTTAGGTTGAGGGTTAGTGTGAGGGTTAGGTTTAGGCTTAAGCTTAGGCTTAGGGTTAGACTTAGGCCGAGCATGAGTGTGAGGGTTAGGGTTAGGGTTAGGGTGACGGTTAGGATGAGGTTTAGGGTTAGGACTAGGGTTAGGGTGAGGGTTAGGTTTATGTTTAGGGTTAGGGTTAGAGTTAGGGTTAGGGTGAGGGTGAGGTTTAGGGTTAGAATTAGCTTTTGTGTTAGTGTTAGTGTTAGGTTGAGGGTTAGTGTGAAGGTTAGGTTTAGGCTTAAGTTTAGGCTTAGGGTTAGGCTTAGGCCCGAGCATGAGGGTGAAGGTTAGGGTTAGGGTTAGGGTGAGGGTTAGGTTTAGGGTTAGGGTGAGGGTTAGGATGAGTTTTAGTGTTAGGATTAGGGTTAGTGTGAGCGCTAGTTTGAGGGTTACTGTGAGGGTTAGGTTTAGGTTTAGGATTAGGTGTAGGTTGAGGGTGAGTATGAGGGTTAGGATTAGGGTTAGGGTTAGGCTTAGGGTTAGGGTGAGGGTTAGGTTTAGGGTTTGGTTTAGGGTGAGGGGGAGGGTTAGGGTTAGGGTTAGGGTGGGGGTGAGGGTGAGGGTTAGGGTTAGGGTTAGTGTGAGTGTTAGGGTTATGTTGAGGATTATGGTTAGGGTGAGTGTTAGGGCTAGGGTTAGGTTTAGGCTGAGGACTAGGGTGAGGGTGAGGTTTAGGATTAGGGTGAGGGTGAGGTTTAGGGTGAGGGTGAGGTTTAGGGTTAGTGTTAGTTTGAGGTTTAGGGTTATGGTTAGGTTTAGGGAGAGTGTGAGTCTTAGGTTTAGAGTTAGGGTTAGGGTGAGGGTTAGGGTGAGGTTTAGGGTTAGTGTGAGGGTTAGGGGTAGGGGTAGGGTGAGGATTAGCGTTAGGGTGAGTGTTAGGGTTAGGGTTAGGGTTAAAATATGTGCTAGGGTGAGTGTTAGGTTTAGGGTTAGGTTGATGTTGAGGGTTAGTGTTACTGTTAGATTTAGGTTTAGGGTTGGGCTTAGGGTTAGGATTAGGGTTAAGGTGATGGTGAGTGTGAGGGTTAGAGTTAGTGTTAGCCTTAGGGTTAGGCTGAGTCTGAGGCTGAGTGTGAAGTTTAGGATTAGAGTGAGGGTTAGTGTGAGTGTTAGTGTTAGGATTAGGGTTAGGATATATGCTAGGGTGAGGGTTAGGTTTAGGGTTAGGATGAGGTTTAGGGTTAGGGTGAGGGTCAGTGTTAGGGTTAGGGTGAAGGTTTGGGTTAGGGTTAGAGTTACGGTTAGGATGAGGTTTAGGGTTAGGTTTATATTTAGGGTTATTTTTAGGTTTAGGGTTAGGGTTAAGGTTAAGGTAAGGCTGAGCGTGAGCGTGATGTTGAGGGTCAGGTTTAGGGTTAGGATGGATTTTAGAGGTAGGGTTAGGGTTAGGGTTAGGGTGATTGTGAGGGTTTGTGTTAGGGTTGGGTGAGGTTTAGGATTAGGGATAGGGGTAGGGTTAGGTTGAGTGTGAGGGTTAGGGGTAGGGTTTGGGTGAGGGTGAGGGTTAGGTTTGGGGTGAGGGTTAAGGTGAGGACTAAGGTGAGCATGAGGGTTAGGGTTAGGCTTAGGGTGAGTGTTAGATTGAGGTTTAGGTTAAGGGTTAGGGTTAGGGTTAGGATTAGGGTTAGGGTGAGGGTGAGTGTGAGGGTTAGGGTTAGGGTTAGTCTTTGGCTGAGGGTTAGGCTGATGGTCAGGGTGGGGTTGAGGATTAGATTTAGAGTGATGGTTCAGGTTATCGTTAGTTTGAGGGTTAGGATGCGGGTTAGGGTTAGGATTAGGGTTAGGGTGAGGGCTAGATTGAGGGTGAGGTTTAGGGTTAGGCATAGGGTGAGGTTTAGGGTTAGGTTTAGGGTGAGGTTGAGGCTTAGGGTTAGAGTTAGGGTTAGGATTAGGATTAGGGTAAGGGTTAGGTTCAGTGTGAGGGTTAGGGTTAGGGTTAGGGTTCGGCTTAGGGTTACACTGAGGGTGAGGTTGAGGGTGAGGGTTAGGTTTTGAGTGAGGGTTAGGGTTATGTTTAGGGTGAGAGTTAGGGTTCAGGTTAAGTTTAGGGTTAGGGTGAGGGTTAGGGTTAGGGTTACGTTGAGCTTGAGGGTTAGGTTTAGTTTGAGCGTTAGGGTTAGGTATAGGGTTATGGTGAGGGCTAGGGTGAGGGTGAGCGTTAGGGTTAGTGTTAGGGTGAGATTTCGGGTTAGGGTTAGGTTTAGGGTGAGGGTGAGAATGAGGGTTAGGGTTACGGTAAGGGTGATGGTTAGGGTTAAGTGGAGGGTTATTGTTACTGTTAGTGTTAGGGTGAGGGTAAGTGTTAGGGTAAGGTTTAGGTTTAGGGTGACGTTTACATCAGGCTTTGGGTTAGGGTTAGGGGGAGGGGGAGGTTTAGGATTAGAGTTACGGTTAGGGTGAATGTTAGGGTTAGGGTTAGGTTTAGGGATAGGGTGAGGTTTAGGGTTTGGTTTAGGGTTAGAGTTAGGCTTAGGGAGAGGGTGAGATTTAGGGTTAGAGTTAGGGTTAGGGTGAGGGTTAGGTTTAGGCTTAGTGTTAGGGTTAGGGTAAGGGTGAGAGTTAGGGGGAGGGTTAGGGTTAGGGTTAGGGTTAGGGTGAGGATTAGGGTTAGGGTAAGGGTGAGTGTGTGTGTTAGGGTTAGGTTTGGGGTTAGGCTTAAAGTTAGGCTGAGGGTGAGGTGGAAGGTGAGGGTTAGGGTTAGGTTTAGTGTTAGGGTTAGGGTTAGGGTGAGGGTGAGGGATAGGGTTAGGGTTAGGATTAGCATTAGGGTTATTGTTAGGATTAGTGTGAGGGTTAGGGTTAGGGTAATTGTTAGGCTTAGGGTTAGGCTGACGGTGAGGGTGAGGGTGAGGGTTAGGGTTTGGGTGAGGGTTAGGATTAGGGTTAGGGTGAGGTTTAGTGTTAGGGTTAGGGTTAGAGTTAGGGTTAGTGATTAGTGTTAGGGTTAGGGTGAGTATTAGGGGGAGGTTTAGGATTAGGGTTAGGGTTAGGTTTAGGGTTAGGGTTAGGGTGAGGGTGAGGTTTAGGGTTATAATTAGGGTTAGGGTGAGGCTGAGGGTGAGGCTTAGGGGGTTAGGGTTAGTGTTAGGGTTAGGGTTAGGGTGAGGGTTAGTGTGAGTGTGAGGGTTAATGTTAGGGTTAGGGTTTGCCTTAGGTTCAGGCTGAGGGTGAGGGTGAGGGTGAGTTTTAGGTTTAGAGTTAGGGTTAGTGTTAGGGTTAGGGTTAGAATGAGGGTCAGGTTTACGTTTTGGCTTAGGCTTAGGCTTAGGCTGAGCATGAGGGTGAGGTTTAGGGTTAGGGTGAGGGTGAGGTTTAGGCTTAGAGTTTGTGTTAAGGTGAGGCTTAGTGTGAGGGTTAGTGTTAGGGTTAGTGTTTGGGTTAGATTTAGCGTGAGTTTTAGGGTGAGGTTCAGGGTTAGGGATAGGGTTAGGTGTAGGATTAAGGTTTGCGTGAGGATGAGTGTGATTTTTAGGGTTCGGTTAATGTTAGGGTTAGGCTTAAGGGTTAGGCTGAGGGTGAGGGTGAGGGTTAGGGTTAGGGTGAGGGTGAGTGTTAGGATGAGGGTTAGGTTTAGGATTAGGGTTAGTGTGAGGGCTAATGTGAGGGTGAGGATTAGGGTTAGGGTTAAGTTTAG
Organism: Dipodomys merriami; assembly: GCF_024711535.1. Classification (NCBI taxonomy): domain Eukaryota; kingdom Metazoa; phylum Chordata; class Mammalia; order Rodentia; family Heteromyidae; genus Dipodomys; species Dipodomys merriami. The sequence continues at coordinate 236,235 of NW_027206456.1, forward strand.
GAATAGGGTGAGGGATAGCATTAGGGCTTGGTTTAAGGTTAGGGTTAGTGTTAGGGTTAGGGTGAGGGTTAGCATGAGGGTTCCGGTTAGGATTAGGTTTAGGATGAGGGCTAGGGTGAGCGTGAGGATTAGGGATAGGGTTAGGGTGAGGTTTATTGTTTGGGTTAGGTTTGGATTTAGGCTGAGGATTAGGGTTAAGGTTATGGTGAGTGTCAGGGTTAGGTCTAGTTTGGGGGTTAGAATTAGGTTTAGGGTTAGGGTGAGGGTTAGGGTTAGGGTTAGGGTGAGGGTTAGGATGAGGTTTAGGGTTACAATTAGGGTTAGGGTGAGGGCTAGGGTGATTGTGAGGGTTATTGTTAGGGTTAGGGTGAGGTTTAGGGTTAATGTTAAGCGTAGGGTTAGGGTGAGGGTTAAGGTTCGGGTTTGGGTGAGGGTGAGGCTTAGGTTTGGGGTGAGGGTTAGGGTGAGGACTAAGGTAAGGGTGAGGTTTAGGGTTAGGGTTAGGTTTAGGGTGAGGGTTAGGTTGAGGTTTAGGTTTAGGGTTAGGGTTAGGGTTAGGATTAGGGTTAGGGTGAGGGTGAGTGTGAGGGTTAGGGATAGGGTTAGGCTTATGCTTAGGCTTAGGGTTAGGCTGGGGGTGAGGGTGAGGATTAGGATGAGGATTAGGTTTAGAGTCCTGGTTTAGTTTATGGTTATGTTTAGTGTTAGGATGAGGGTTAGGGTTAGGATTAGGGTTAGGGTGAGGGCTAGGGTGAGTGTGAGGTTTAGGGATAGGTTTAGGCTTAGACTTAGGGTTAGGCTGAGGTTGAAGGTGAGGGTGAGGGTTAGGGTTAGGGTTAGGGTGATGGTTAGGGTTATGGTTAGGGTGAGGGTTAGGATAAGGCTTAGGGTTAGGGTGAGGGTTAGGATGAGGGTGACAATAAGAATAAAGGTGAGGGTTAGGCTGAGGGTGAAGGTTAAGGTAAGGGTGAGGTTTCGGGTTATTGTTAATGTGAGGGACAGGGTTAGATTGAGGATTATTGTTAGGGTTAGTGTGAGGTTTAGTGTGAGGATGAGGGTTAAGGTTAGGGTGATGGCTAAGTTGAAGTTGAGGGTTAGAGTTAGGGTTAGGGTGAGGTTTAGGTTTAAGGTGATGGTTAGCATTAGTGTGAGGGTTAGTGTTACGGTTAGTGTTAGTGTTAGGGTGAGGGTATGTTTTAGGGTAAGGTTTAGGTTTAGGGTAGGGTTTAGGATTATGGTTAGGGTTACAGTTAGGGTGAGGGTGAGGTTAAGGGGTAGAGTTAGGGTTAGGGTGACGGTTAGGATTAGGTTTAGGGTTAGTGTTAGGGTAAGGGTTAGGGTGAGGTTTACTGTGGGGGTGAGGATTAGTGATAGGGTTAGGTTTAGGATAAGGGTTAAAGTGAGGGTGAGTGTGAAGGTAAGGGTTAGGGTTAGGGTTAAGATTAGAGTTAGGGTGATGGTGAGGATGAGGGTTAGTGTTAGGGCGAGGGTTAGGGTTAGAGTTAGGTTTAGGCTGAGGGTGAAGTTGAGGGTGAGGGTTAGGATTAGGTTTAGGCTTAGGGTTAGGCTGAGGGTGAGGTTGAGGGTGAGAAAGTTAGGGTTAGGGTGAGGGTTAGGCTTAGGATTATGGGGAGGTTTAGGATGAGGTTTAGGGTTAGGATTAGGGTTAAGGTGAGGGCTAGGCTGAGGGTGAGGTTGAGTTTTAGGGTTAGGGTGAGGTTTAGGTTTAAGTTTAGGGTTAGGGTGAGGGTCAGGGTGACGTTTATTGTTAGGGTTAGGGTGAATCTGAGGGTGTGGGTTAGGTTTAGGTTTAATGTTAGGGTTAGGGTTAAGGTGAGGGTTCGGGTGAGGGATCGTGTTAGGGTTCGGATTCAGGTTTGGATTAGTGTTAGCATTAGGGTGAGTGTGAGGGTTAGGGTTAGGCTTAGGTTTAGGTTGAGGGTGAGGGTGAGGGTGAGGCTTAGGGTTAGGTTGAGTGTTAGAGCTATGTTTAGGGTGAGAGTTAGGGTTCAGGGTAAGTTTAGGCTTAGGGTGTAAGTTAGGGTAAGGTCTACGGTGAGGGTGACGGTTGGGGTTATGTTGAGGGTTAGGGTTAGGTTTAGGGTGAGGGTGAGGGTTAGGGTTAGGATTAGTGTTAGGGTGAGGGTTAGCAGGAGGGTTAGTGTTAGGATTTGGGTTAGGATGAGGGCTAGGGTGAGGGTGAGGTTTAGGGTTAGGGTGAGGGTGAGGTTTAGGGATAGAATTGGGGTAAGGGTGAGGGTGAGGTGAGGGTTAGGGTTAGAGTTAGCATTAGAGTTAGCGTTAGGTTGAGGGTTAGGTTGAGGGCGAGGGTTAGGCTTAGGGTTAGGATTAGGATTAGGGTAAGTGTTAGGGTGAGTGTGAGGGTAAGTGTTAGGGTTAGGGTTAGGCTTAGGTTTAGGCTGAGGGTGAGGTTTAGGGTTAGGGTGAGGGTTAGAATTAGGGTTAGGGTGTGTGTTAGGGTTCGGGTTACGTTTAGTGTGACGATGAGTGTTAGGATTAGGTTGATGGTTAGGGTTAGGTTTAGAGTTAGGATGAGAGTTAGGGTTAGGGTTAGGGTGAGGGGTAGGATGAGGATTAGGGTTAAGATTAGGGTTAGGGTGAGGGCTAGGGTGAGGGAGAGGGTTAGGGTTAGTGTTAGCAAGAGGTTTAAGGTTAGAGTTAGGGTTAGGGTGAGGGTTACGATTAGGGTTACGGTCACGGTGAGGGTGAGGGTTAGGGTTACGGTGAGGGTGAGGGTTAGGATTAGGGTGAGGGTTAGGGTGAGGGTGAGTTTTTGGATTAGGGTTAGGGTTAAGGTTAGGGTTAGGTTTAGGGTTATGATTAGTGTTATTGTTAGGGTTAGGGTTAGAGTTACCATGAGGGTGAGGGTGAGGGTGAGGGTTAGGGTTAGGGTTAGGGTGAGGTTTAGGGTAAGGGTGAGGGTGAGGTTTATAGTTAGATTTAGGGTTAGAGGGAGGGTTAGGTCGAAGGTTAACGTTAGGCTTAGTGTTAGGCTTAATGTTATGGTGAGGGTTATGCAGAAGTTTAGGGTTAGTTTTAGGGTTAGGTTTAGGATTAGGGTTAGGTTTAGAGTTACGGTGAGGTTGAAGTTGAGGGTGAGTGTTAGGGTTAGGGTGAGGTTTAGGGTTAGGATTAGGATTAGGGTTAGGGTGAGGTTGAGGTTGAGGTTTAGGGTTAGGATTAGGGTTAGGGTTAGGATTAGTGTTAAGGTGAGGGTGAGTGTTAGGGTTAGTGATAGGTTTAGGCTTAGGCCTAGGGTTAGGCTGAGGGTAAGGGTGGGGGTGAGGATTAGGGCTAGGGTGATGGTTAAGGTTAGGGTTAACATTAAGGTTAAGGTTAAGGTTAACCACAAACTAACGTTTGTGGGTTAGGGTTAGGGTTAGTGTTACGGTGAAGGCTAAGGTGAGGGTTAGGGTAAGGCTTAGTATTAGGCTTAGGCTTAGTCTGAGTGTGTGTTTGAGGTTGAGGGTTAGGTTTAGGGTGATGCTTAGGTTGACGGTTAGAATTAGGTTTAGGGTTAGTGTGAGGGTTAGGGTGAGGATTATGTTAATGTTAAGGCTGAGGTTTAGGCTAAGGGTGATGGTTAAGATAAGGGTTTGAGTTAGGGTTAGGTTTAGGGTTCAGGTAAGGGTTAGGGTTAGGGTGAGGTTGAGGGTTAGAATTAGGGTGAGGTCTAGGGTGAGGGTGAGGGTTAGGTTTAGGGTTAGGGTTAGGGTGAGGTTTTGATTAGGGTGAGGGTTATGGTTAGGGTGAGGGTTAGGGTTTAGGTTACGTTTATTGTAGGGTTAGGGTTACTGTTACAGTTACAGTGAAGGTGAGGGTGAGGGTTAGGGTTAGGGTTAGAGTTAGGGTTAGGTTGAGGGTTAGGTTGAGGGTTGGGGTTAGGGTTAGTGTTAGCGTTAGAGTTAGTGTGAGAGTTAGGGGGACGTTCAGGGTTATAGGGTTAGGGTTAGGATTAGAGTTAGGGCGAGGGTGAGTGTGTGTGTTAGGGTTTTGTTTTGGTTTAGGGTTAGGTTTAGGGTTAGGGTGAGGTTTTGGATGAAGGTTAGGGTTACAATGAGAGTGAGGGTGAGGGTTAGTGTGAGGGTTTGGTTAGGATTAGGGTAGGGTGAGGGTGAGTCTTAGGATTAGGGTTAGGGTTAGGGTTAAGGTTAGGTTTAGGGTTAGAATTAGTGTTATTGTTAGGGTTAGAGTTAGAGTTATGGTGAGGGTGATGGTAAGGGTGAGGGTTAGGTTTAGGGTTAGGCTTAGGATTAGGCTGAGGCTGAGGGTGAGGGTGAAGGTGAGGGTTAGGGTGAGGGTTAGGCATAGGGTTAGGGTGAGAGTTGGGGTTCGGGTTAAGTTTAGGTTTAGAGTGAGCGTTAGGGTAAAGGTTAAAGTGAGGGTGAGGGTTAGGTTTAGGGTTAGTGTTATGGTGAGGGTTATGATGAGGGTTAGGTTTATGATTAGGGTTAGGGTGAGGATTAGGATGAGGGTGAGGTTTAGGGTTAGGGTTAGGGTGAGGTTTAGGGTTAGGGTTGGGGTGAGGGTGAGCTATATGGTTAGAGTTAGGGTTAGGGTGAGGCTGTTTGTGAGGTTTACGGTTAGGGTTAATGTTCGAGTTAGGGTTAGGGTGAAGGTTAGAGTGAGGGTGAGGGTTAGGCTTAGGGTTAGGATTAGGATTAGGGTAAGGGATAGGGTGAGTGTGAGGGTTAGGGTTAGGCTTAGGCTTAGGGTTAGGCTGAGGTTGAGGATGAGGTGTAGGGTTAGGGTTAGATTGAGGTTTAAGGTTACGTTTAGGGTGAGAGATAGGGTTCGGGTTAAGTTTAGGGTTAGGGTGAGGGTTACAGTTAGGTTTAGTGTTAGGCTGAGGTTTAGGGTTAGGGTTAGGGTTAGGGTGAGGGTTTGGATGAGGGTTAGAGTTATGGTGAGGGTGAGGGTTAGGGTTAGGCTGAGTGTTAGGGTTAGGATTAGGGTTAGGGTTAGGGTTAGGTTTAGGTTTAGCTTTAGGATTAGTGTTATTGTTAGGGTAATGGTTAGAGTTACGGTGAAGGTGAAGGTGAGGGTGACGGTGAAGGTTAGGTTTAGGGTGAGGGTTAGGGATAGGGTTAGGATTAGGGTTAGGGGGAGGGTGAGGTTTAGGGTTAGATTTAGGTTTAGGGGGAGGGTTAGTTCGTGGGTTAGGGTTAGGGTGAGTGTTAGGGTTAAGGTTAGGGTGAGGGTTAGGTTGAGGTTAAGGGTTAGGGTTTGGGTTAGGATTAGGCTTAGGTTGAGAGTGACTGTGAGGGTAAGGTTTAGGGTTAGGCTTAGGCTTAGGGTTAGGCTGAGTGTGAGGGTGGGTGTGAGTATTAGGGTTAGGGTGATGGATAGGGTGTGGTTTAGGGTTTGGGTTAGGGTTAGAATTAGGTTTAGGGTTAGGGTGAGGTTTAGGGTTAGAGTTATGGTTAGGGTGAGGGTTAGGTTGAGGGTTAGGGTGAGACTTAGGGGTAGGGTTAGGGTTAGGGATAGGTTTAGGATTAGGGTTAGGGTGAGGGTGAGTGTGTGGGTTAGGGTTAGGTTTAGGTTTAGGCTGAGGGTGAGGGTTAGGGTTAGGGTGAGGTTTAGGGTTAAGTTTAGGGTTAGGGTGAGAGTTAGGGTGGGGATGAAGGTTAGAGTTAGCGTGAGTGTTAGGGTTAGAATTAGGGTTAGGGTGAGGGTTCTGTTAAGTTTAGGGTTAGGGTGAGGTTTAGGGTTATGGTGAGGTTTAGGTTTAGTGCGCGGTTTAGTGTTAAGGTGAGGGTAAGTGTTAGGGTGAGGTTTAGGGTTAGGGTGAGTGTTATGGTTAGGGTGAGGTTTAGGGTTAGGGTTAGGTTTATTGTTAGGGTTAGGGTTAGGGATACGGTTATGGTGAGGGTTAGGGTGAGGGTAATGTTTAGGGTTAGGATTAGTGTGAGATTTAGGGTTATGGTTAGGGTTAGATTTAGGGTTAGGTTGAAGTTGAGGTTTAGGGTTACAGTTAGGGTTAGGATGAGGGTTATGATGAAGTTTAGGGTTAGTGTTAGGGTTAGGGTTAGGGTGAGGTTTAGGGTGAGGGTTAGGGTTAGTGATAGGGTTAGGATTAGGTTTAGGGTTTGGATGAGGGTGAGTATGAAGGCTAGGTTTATTGTTAGGTTTAGGCTTAGGGTTAGGCTGAGGATGAGGGTGAATATGAGGGTTAGGGTTAGGGTGCGGGTTAGGGTTAGGTTTAGGTTTAGAGTTAGCCTTAAGGTGAGGTTTATGGTTAGGTTTATGGTTCTGGTAATGGTGAGGGTTAGAGTTAGCCTCAGGGTTAGGGTGAGGGTTTGGGTTAGGGTTAGGGTGAGTGTTAGGGTTAATGTGAGGTTTAGGGTTAGGGTTACGGTTAGGGTGAGGGTAAGGTTGAGGGTTAAGGTGAGTGTTAGGTTGACGGTGAGGGTGAGTTTTAGGGTTGGGGTTAGGTTTAGAGTGAGGGTTAGCGTGAAGGGTTTTTTTAGGTTTAGGATGAGGATTAGGGATAGTGTGAGGGTTAGGGTTTGAGTGATGGTAAGGGTCAGGTGAGGTTTAGGGTTAGGGTGAGGGTTAGAATTAGGGTTAAGGTGAGGGTGAGTGTGAGGATTAGGGTTAGGGTTAGGCTTAGGCTAAGGTTTAGGCTGAGTGTGAGGGTGCGGGTGAGGATTAGGTTTAGGTGATGGTTAGGGTTAAGGTTAGGGTGGGGTTTAGGGTTACGGTTAGGGTTTGGGTTAGGGTGAGGGTGAGGTTTAGGGTTAGATATAGAGTTAGGGGGAGCGTTAGGGTATGGGTTAGGGTTAGGGTTAAGTTTAGAGTTAGGGTGAGTGTGCGGGTGAGTGTGAGGGTTAGGTTTAGGTTTAGAGTTATGCTTAGGGTTAGGCTTAGGGTTAGGCTGAGTGTGAGGGTTAGGTTTAGGGTGAGAGTTAGTGTTAGGGTTATGGTGAGGGTTAGATTCAGGGTAGGGTTAGGATTAGGGTTAGGGTGAGGGCTAGGGTGAGGGTTACGTTTAGGGTGAGGGTTAAGGTGAGGTTAATGGTTAGGGTTAAGTTTACGGTCAGGTTGTGGGTGAGTTTTAGGGTAAGTGTTAGGGTTAATTTGAGGCTGAGTGTGAGGGTTAGTGTTAGGGTTAGGAATAGGATTACAGTAAGGTTTAGGGTGAGTGTGATGGTTAGCGTAAGGTTTAGGGTTAGGCTTAGGGTTACACTGAGGGTGAGTTTTAGTTTTAGGGTGAGGTTTAGGGTTAGGATTAGGGTGAGAGTTAGTGTTCAGGTTATGTTTAGGGTTAAGGTTAGGGTTAGGGTTAGGGTTAAGTTGAGCTGAGGGTTAGGGTTAGGTTGAGGTTTAGAGTTAGGCTTAGGATTAGGGTGAGGTTTAGGGTTAGGGTTAGGGTGAGGTTTAGGATGAGGATTAGGGTTAGGATTAGGGTTAGGATGAGGGCTAGGGTGAGGGTGAGGGTTAGGGTTAGTGTTAAGGTGAGGTTTAGGTTTAGGGTGAGGGCTAGGATGAGGGTTAGTGTTATGGTAAGGGTGAGGATTAGGTTTAGGGTGAGGGTGAGAGTTAGGAGTAGGGTTAGGGTTAGGGTTATTGTTAGGGTTAGGGTTAGGGTTACGGTTACTGAGAGGGTGAGGTTGAGGGTTAGTGTTAGTTTTAGGGTGAGGTTTTTAGTGATAGGGTTAGGGTGAGACTTAGGGTTAGGGTTAGTGTGAGAGTTATTGTTTGGGTTAGGTTTAGGGTGAGGCTGAGGATGAGGGTTAAGGTTAGGGTTAGTGGTAGAGTTAAAGTTAGAGTCTGGGTGAGAATTAGGGTTCGGGTTAGGCTTAGGATTAGGGTGAGGGTTAGGGTTAGGATTAGGGTGAGGGTTAGGATGAGGATTAGGGTTAGGATTAGTGTTATGGTGAGGGCTAGGGTGAGGGTGAGGGTTAATGTTAGTGTTTGGGTGAGGTTTAGGGTTAGGGTTATGGTTTGGGTGAGGGTTAAGATGAGTGTTAGATTTACAGTGAGGGGGAGGGTTAGGGTTAGGTTGAGGGTTAGGGTTAGGATTTGGGTTAGGGTGAGGGTTAGTTTTAGGTTTACATTTAGGGTTTGGGGGAGATTTATGTCCAGGGTTAGGGTTAGGGCTGGGTTAGTATTAGGGTTAAGGTTAGGTTGCAGGTTAGGTTGAGGTTTAGGATTGGGGTTAGGTTTAGAGTTAGCATTAGGTTTAGGGTGAGGGTGAGTGTGAGGGTTAGGGTTAGGGTTAAGCTTAGGCTTAGGGTTAGGTTGAGCGTGAGGTTTGGGGTGAGGATTAGGTTTAGGGTTATGGTTAGGGTTAGGGTTAGGGTGAGGGTTAGGATGAGGGTTAGGGTTAGGATTAGGGTTAGGGTGAGTGCTAGGGTGAAGGTGAGGTTTAGGGTAAGGTTTAAGCTTAGGCTTAGGGTTAGGGTGACTGTGAGGTTGAGGGTGAGGGTTAGGGTTAGTGTGATGGTTAAGTTTACGGTTATGGTGAGTGTTAGGATGAGGTTTAGGTTTAGGGTGAGGTTTAGGGTGAGGATGATGTTAAGTGTAAAGGTGAGGTTTAGGCTGAGGGTGAGGGTTAAGATAATGTTGAGGGTTATGGTTAGGTTTAGTGTTAGGGTAAGGGTTAGTGTTAGATTTAGGTTTAGGGTTAGATTGAGGATTAGGGTAAGGGTTAGGGTTAGTGTGAGGTTTATGGTGAGGATGAGGGTTAGGGTTATGGTGAGGGTGAGGGTTAGAATTAGCGTTAGGGTGAGGGCTAGGGTGAGGGTGAGGGTTAGAGTTAGGGTTAAGGTGAGGTTTAGGATTAGGGTGAGGGTTTGGATTAGTGTGAGGGTTAGGGTTAGGGTTAGGGTGAGGGTAAGTGTTAGTGTGAGGGTTAGGTTTAGGGTCAGGGTTATGGTTAGGGGGAAGGTGAGGGTTAGGTTTAGCGTTAGGGTAAGGTTTAGTGTTAGTGTTAGGGTTGGAATTAGGATTAAGGTGAGGGTGAGGTTTAGCGGTTGAGTTAGGATTAGAGTGAGGGTTAAGTTTAGGGTGAGGGTTAGGGTGAGGGTTAGGGTGGGTGTGATGCTAAGGGTAAAGGTGAGGATTAGGCTGAGGGTGAGGGTTATGGTAAGGGTGAGGGTTAGGATTAGGGTTAGGTTGAGGGTGAGAGTTAGATTGAGTATTAGAGTAAGGGTTAGTGTGAGGTTTAGGGTGAGGATGAGTGTTAGGGTCCGGGTGAGGGCTAGGGTGAGGTTGAGGGTTAGGGTTAGTATTAGGGTGAGGTTTAGGGTTAGGGTGATGTTTGGGTTAGTGTGATCGTTAGTGTTAGCATTGCCGTTAGTGTTAGGGTGAGGTTAAGTTTTAGGGTGAGAGTTAGGATTAGGGTGAGGTTTATGGTTAGTGTGAGGTTGAGAGTTCGGGTAAGGGTTAGGATGAGGTTCAGTTTAGCGTTAGGGTTTGAGTTAGGGTTATGGTGAGGGTGAGATTTAGGGTTAGAATTAGGGGTAGTGTTAGGGTTTGGGTTAGGGTGAGGGTTAGGATTAGGGGTAGGATTAGGCTTAGGCTTAGGCTTAGGCCGAGCATGAGGGTAAGTGTTAGGGTTCAGGTTAGGGTTCGGATTAGGGTTAGGGTTAGGGTGAGTGTTAGGATGAGGTTTAAGGTTAGGATTAGGTTTAGGGTGAGGGCTAGCGTGAGGGTTAGGGTGAGGTTTAGTGTTAGGGATAGGGTTAGGTTTAGGATTTGCGTTACGGTGAGGGTGAGTTGAGGGTTAGGGTTAGGGTTAGGGTTAGGGGCAGGGTGATTTTTAGTGTTATGGTTACGGTTAAGTTGTGGTGAGGGTGAGGCTGAGGGTGAGGGTTATGGTTAGGTTTAGGGTTAGGGTTAGGGTTAGTGTTAGTGTTAGGGTTAGTGTTATTGTTAGGGTTAGGGTTAGGGGGGATGGTTAGTGTGAGGTTTAGGGTTAGGGTTAGTGTTAGGGTTAGGGTGAGGGTGAGGTTTAGGTTGAGGTTTAGGGTTAGGGTTAGGGAGAGGTTTAGGGTTAGAGATATGGTGAGGTTGAGGGTGCGGTTGAGTGTGAGGGTTAGGGTTCGGGTTAGCATTAGGCTGAGGGTTAGGCAGAGGGTGATGGTGAGGGTGAGGTTTAGGTTTAGGGATAGGATGAGGTTTAGGTTTAGGGTTAGTTTTAGAGTTAGAGCTACTGTTAGGGTTAGTGTTAGGGTGAGGTTTAGGGTAAGGGTTCGGGTTATGGTTAGGGTGAGGGTTAGATTGAGGATTAGTGTTAGGGTTAGTGTGAGGTTTAGGGTAGGGATGAGGATTAGGGTTAGGCTGAGGATGAGGGTTAAGATAAGGGTGAGTGTTAGGGTTAAGGTGAGGGTTAGGCTAATGTTTCGGGATATGGTTAGGGTGAGGGTTAAATTGAGGATTAGGGTTAGGGTTAATGTGAGTTTCAAGGTGAGAATGAGGATTAAGGTTAGGGTGAGTGTGAGGGTTATAATTAGGGCTAGGGTGAGGGAGAGGGTTAGGGTTAGGCTTAGGGTTAGGCTGAGGTTGAGGTTGGGGGTGAGGAATAGGTTTTGGGTGATGGTTAGGGTTAGGGTTAGGGTGAGGGTTAGGATGAGGGTTAAGGTTAATATTAGGCTTAGGCTTAGGTTTAGGCTGAGGTTGAGGGTGAGGGTGAGAGTTATGGTTAGGGTGATGGACTGGGTCTGGGTTAGGGTAAGTGTTAGGATGACGGTTAGGGTTAGAATGAGGATTAGGGTGAGCGTGTCGGTAAGAATAAAGGTGAGGCTTAGGCTGAGGGTCAGTGTTCCCCTAAGGATGAGGGTTTGGTTTAGGGTGAGGGTTAGGGTAAGGGTTAGGGTGAGGGTTAGGATGAGGGTGAGGGTTAGATTGAGCATTATTGTTAGGGTTAGTTTGAGGTTTAGGGCGAGGATGAGGGTTAGGGTTAGGTTGAGGGTTAGGAGTAGAATTAGGGTTAGGGTGAGGGCTAGGGCGAGGCTGAGTTTTAGGGTTAGGTTTAGGGTGAGGTTTAGGGTTAGGGTGAGAGTTAGGGTTGCTGTGAGTGTTAGTGCTAGATTTAGGGTTATTGTTAGTGTGAGGGTAAGTGTTAGGGTGAGGGTTAGGGTTAGGGTGAGGGTTGTGGTTAGGGTGAGGGTTAGGGTTAGAATGAAGGTTTTGGTTAGGGTGAGGATTAGGGTTATGGTGAGGGTGAGGTTGAGGGTTAGGGTTAGAGTGAGGTTTAGGGTAAGGGTTAGGGTTAGAGTTAGGTTTAGGGTTAGAGTTAGGGTTAGGGTGAAGGTGAGGTTTAGGGTTAGATTTAGGGATCAGGTGAGGGTTAGGATGAGGGTTAGGTTTAGGGTTAGTTTTAGGTTTAAGATTAGGGTGAGGTTTATTGTTAGGGTTATGGTTAAGATTAGGGTTACGGTGAGATTGAGTGTGTGGGTTAGGGTTAGGTTTAGGGTTTGGCTTATGGTTAGGCTGAGGGTTAGGTTGACGTTGAGGTTTAGGGTTAGGGTGAGGGTTAGGGTTAGGATTAGGTTTAGGGTGAGGGCTAGGGTGAGGGTGAGGTTTAGGGTTAGTGTTAGGGTGAGGTTTAGGGTTAGTTTTAGGGTTAGGATCAGTTTGAGTTTGAGGTTTAGGTTTAGAGATTAGTGTTAGGTTGAGGTTTACGGTGAGAGTTAGGTTTAGGGTTAGTGTTAGGGTTAGGGTGAGGGTAAGGAAGAGGTATTGGGTTAGGGTTAGGGTGAGGTTTAGGTTTAGGATTAGGGTTAGTGTGTGGGATAGTGTGAGTGTGAAGTTTAAGGTTAGGGTTATGGTGAGGGTTAGGGTGAGGGTTTGTGTTAGGGTTAGGTTTAGGTTTAGAATTAGAGTTAGGGTGAGGGTTAGGATTAGGGATAGGTTTAGGTTTAGGGTTATGTTGAGATTTAGGGATAGTGTGAGGGTTAGTGTTAGGGTGAGGTAAGTGTTAGGTTGAGGTTTAGTGTTAGGTTGAGGGTTTTGTTTAGGGTGAGGTTTAGGGGTAGGGTTAGGGTTATTGTTAGTGTTAGGGTTATGGTTACGGTGAGAATGAGGATGACGTTGAGGTTGAGGGTTAGGGTTAGAATTTGGGTTAGGTTGAGTGCTAGGGTGAGGGTGAAGTTTAGGGTTAGGGTTAGGGTGAGGTTTAGGGTTAGGGTGAGGGTTAGGGTTTGTGTGAGGGTTAGTGTTAGGGTGAGGTTAAGTGTTAGCTTGAGGGTAAGTGTTAGGGTGAGGGTTAGGATTAGGGTGAGGTTTATGTTTGGGGTGAGGGTTAGTGTTAGGTTTAGGGTTATTGTTAGGTTTAGGATTAGGATTAGGGTTAGTGTGAGGGTGAGGTTTAGGGTTAGGGTGAGGTTTAGGGTTAGGGTTAGGGTTAGGGTGAGGTTGAGGTTTAGGTTTAGATTTAGTGTTAGTGTGAGGGTTAGGGTTAGCGTTAGTGTTAGGTTTAGGGTTAGGGTTAGAGTTAGGCTTAGGTTTAAGCTGAGGGTGAGGGTGCGGTTTAGGGTTAGGGTGAGGGTGAGGTTTAGGGTTAGAGTTAGGGTTAGGGTGAGGGTTAGGGTTAGGGCTGGGATTAAGCTTAGGGTTAGGGGGAGGGTGAGTGTGAGGATTAGTGTTAGGCTTAGGTTTAAGATGAGGATGAGGGTGAGGTTTAGGGTTAGGTTGAGAGTGAGGATTAGGGTTAGAGTTAGGGTTAGGGTGAGGGTTACTGTGAAGTTAGTGTTAGGTTTAGGTTTAGCATTAGGTTTAGGGTGAGGGTGAGTGTGAGGGTTAGGATAAGGATTAGGCTTAGGCTTAGGGTAAGGTTGAGGGTGATGGTTGGGGAGAGGATTAGGCTTAGGGTGATGTTTAGCCTTAGGGTGAGGGTGAGGTTTAGGGTTAGGGTTAGGGTTAGGATTAGGGTTAGGGTGAGGGCTAGGGTGAGGGTGAGGGTCAGGGTTAGGGTTAGGCTTAGGCTTAGGGTTAGGCTGAGGGTTAGGTTGAGGGTTAGGTTTAGTATGAGGTTTAGGGTTAGGTTTAGGGTGATGGTTAGGATGAGGTATAGGGTTAGGATTCGGGTTAGGTTGAGGGCTAGGTTGAGGGTTAAGTTTAGGGTTAGGTTTAGTGTGAGGTTTAGGGTTCGGTTAGGTTTAGTGTTAGGGTGAGGTTTAGGGTTAGAGTTACTGTATGGATGAGGGTTAGGGTTAGGTTGAGGGTTAGGGTTAGGTTTAGTGTGAGGTTTAGGGTTAGATTTAGGGTGAGGGTTAGGTTGAGGGTTATCGTTTGGATTAGGGTTAGGGTGCGGGCTAGGTTGATGGTGAGGTTTAGGGTTAGGGTTAGGCTTAGGTTTAGGTTTAGGCTGAAGGGTAGGGTGGGGGTGAGGAATAGGTTTTGGGTGATGGTTAGGGTTAGGGTTAGGGTGAGGATTAAGATGAGGGTTAGTGTTAGGATTAGGTTTAGTGTGAATGCTAGGGTGAGGGTGAGGGTTAGGGTTAGGTTTAGGGTTATGCTGAGGGAGATTGAAGGTAAGGTTTAAGTTTAGGGAAAGGGTTAGACTTAGGGTTAGGGTACGGGTTAGGTTAGGGTTAGGGTTGGAGTTAGCCTTAAGGTGAGGTTTATGGTTAGGGATATGGTTAGGTTTCTGCTAAGGTTGAGGTTTAGAGTTAGCATGAGGGTTAGGGTGAGGGGTAGGGTTAAGGTTAGGGTGAGAGTTAGGGTTAATGTGAGGTTTAGGGTTAGGTTTAGGGTTAAGGTTAGGGTGAGGGTTAGGTTGATCGTTAGGTTTTGGGTTACAGTTAGGGTGAGGGTGAGGGTTATTGTGAGTTTTAATTTAGGCTTAGTGTTAGGATTAGGGTGAGGTTAAGGGTTAGGGTGAGGGTTAGGTTTAGGGTGAGGGTGAGGCTTAAGATGATGGTGAGGGTTACAGTGAGGGTCAGGGTTAGGGTTAGGGTGAGGGTTAGGGTTAGGATTAGGGTTAGGATGAGGGTGATGGTTAAGATCAGGGTTAGGATCATTGTAAGTGTTATGGTTAGGGTTACATTTGCAATTAGGGTGAGGCTGAGTGTGAAAGTTAGCGTTAGGGTTAGGGTTAGTTTTAGGGTTAGGATTAGTGTTAATGTTAGTGTTAGGGTTAGAGTTACGGTTTGGGTGAGGGTGAGGGTGTGAGTTAGGGTTAGGGTTAGTGTGAGGTTTAGGGATAAGGTTAGGATTAGGGATAGGGTGTGGGTGAGGTTTAGAGTTAGAGTTACGTTGAGGGTGAGGGTTATGGTGACTGTTAGGGTTAGTGTTAGTGTTAGGGTTAGTGTTAGGATTAGGGTGAGTTTTAGGTTGAGGTTTAGGTTTAGGATTAGGTTTAGGGTGAGGGTGAGTGTGAGGGTTAGGATAAGGATTAGGCTTAGGCTTAGGGTAAGGTTGAGGGTGATGGTTGGGGAGAGGATTAGGCTTAGGGTGACGTTTAGCCTTAGGGTGAGGGTGAGGGTTAGGGTTAGGGTTAGGGTTAGGGGTAGGGTGAGGGCTAGGGTGAAGGTGAGGGATAGGGTTAGGGTTAGGCTTAGGCATAGGGTTAGGATGAGGGTGATGGTGAGGGTGGGGGTTAGGGTTATAGTGATGGATTAGTTTAGGTTTAGGGTGAGGGTTAGGATGAGAATGACGGTAAGAGTAAAGGTGAGGGTTAGCTTGAGGTTGAGGGTTAGGGTTAGGGTTAGGGTTAGGGTTAGACTGACGATTTGGGTTACGGCTAGTGTGAGGTTTAGGGTGAGGATGAGGGTTAGGGTTAAAATTAGGGTTAGGGTGAGGGCTAGTGTGAGGGTGAGGTTTAGGGTTAGGGTTATGTTTAGGGTGAGGGGTAGGGTTAGGTTTAGAATGAGGGTTAGGTTTAGTGTGAGGGTTACGTTTAGGGTGAGGGTGAGCGTGGGGGTAAGGGTTATGGTGAGGGTTAGGGAGAGGGTGAGGGTTAGGGTTAGGATTAGGGATAGGGTTAGGTTTAGGCTGAAGGTGAGCGTGAGGGTGAGGGTAAGGTTTAGATTTAGGGTTATGTTTATGGTTAGGGTGAGGTCTAGGGTGAGGGTGAGTGTTAAGGTGAAGTTGAGATTTAGGCTGAGGGTCTTGGTTAGGTAATGGTTAGGGTTAGGGTCAGGATTAGGTGAGGTTTAGGGTGAGGGTGAGCTTTAGCGTTAGGGTGTGGGTGAGGGTTAGGGTTAGGGTGAGTGTTCGGGTAATGGTTAGGGTTAGGGTGAAGTTGAAGTTTAGGATTAGGGGTAGGTGAGGGTTAGGGTTAGGGTTAGGGATAGGGTGAGGGTGAGGGTTAGGATTAGGTTTAGGGTTAGGGTGAGGTTTAATGTGAGGGTGAGGTTTAAGGTTAGGCTTAGGTTTGGGGTGTGGGTAAGTGATAGCATGAGGGTTAGGGTGAGTTTTAGAGTTAGCATTAGGGTTAGGGTGAGGGTTAGGGTGAGGGTTAGGGTGAGGGTGAGTGTGAGAGTGAGCGTTAGGGTGAGGATTAGGGTGAGTTTTAGGGTTAGGATGAGGGTTAGGTTAAGGGTGAGTGTTAGGGTGAGGGTTAGGTTTACGGTTATGCTTAGGGTTAGGGTGAGGTTTAGGGTTAGGATTAGGGTGAGGGTTAGGGTGATGGTTAGGGTGAGGGTGAGGGTTAGGGGTCGGGAGAGGGTTATGTTTATTATTATGGTTAGGGTCAGGTTTAAGATGATGATGAGGTTTAGGGTGAGGGTTGGGGTGAGGGTTAGGGTTAGGGTTAAGATGAGGGTTATGATAAGGGGTAGGGTTACGGTTAGGGTGAGGGTTAGGTTTAGTGTGAGAGTTAGGGTTAGGGTTAGGTTTAGGATTAGTGTGAGGGTAAGAATTACAGTGATGATTAGGGTGAGGGTGAGGTTTAGGGTTAGGAATAGTGATAGGGTTAGTGTTACACTGAGGGTGAGCGTGAGGGTGAGGGTTAGGGTTAGGGTTAGTGTTAGGGTGAGGGCTAGGGTGAGGGTTAGGCTTAGGGTGAGGATTAGGTTGAGGGTGATGGTAATTGTAAATGTGAGGGTTAGGCGGAGGGTGAGTGTTAAGATAAGGGTGAGGTTTAGGGTTAGGGTGAGGGTTAGGGTAAGGTTTCGGGTTAGGGTTAGGGTGAGGATTAGATTGAGGATTAGGTTTAGGGTTAATGTGAGGTTTAGGGTGAGGATGAGGTTTAGGGTTCGGTTGAGGGTTAGGGTTAGAATTAGGGTTAGTGTGAGGACTAGGGTGAGGTTTAGGGTAAGGGTTAGGGTTAGGGTGAGGGGAAGGGTGAGGGTTAGGGTGGGTGTTAGGGTTCTGGTGAGAGAGAGGATTAGGGTTAGGGTGAGGGTTATGGTTAGGTGATGTGTAGAATGAGGCTGAGGGTTAGGGTGAGGGTGAGTGTGAGGGTTAGTGTATGGGTGAGGGTTAAGTTGAGGGTGAGGGTTACAGTAACAGTGAGGGTTAGGGTGAGGTTAAGTGTTAGGATTAGGGTGAAGGTTAGGGTTACGGTTATGGTGAGGGTTAGGGTTAGGGTTATGTTTAGGGTGAGGGTGAGTGTTAGAGTTAGGATGAGGGTTTTGGAAAGTATGAGGGTTAGGTTTTCCGTGAGGGTTAGGGTTAGGGTGAGTGTTAGGGTTATGGTGAGGATAAGGTAAGGGTGAGGGTGAGGGTTAGGGTTACTCTTAGTGTGAGGTTTAGGGTTACGGTTATGGTGAGGGTTAGGGTTAGGGTTATGTTTAGGGTGAGGGTGAGTGTTAGAGTGAGGATGAGGTTTTTGGAGAGTGTGAGGGTTAGGGTTGCGGTGAGGGTTAGGGTTAGGGTGAGTGTTAGGGTGACGGTGAGGGTGAGGTTTAGGGTTGATGTTAGGGTTAGAGTGAGGGGTAGTGTGAGGGGTAGGGTTATGGTTAGGGTGAGGGTTAGGGTTACTGTGAGGGTTATGGTTAGGGGAGGTTTAGGGTTACTGTGAGGGTTCAAGTTAGGGTTAGCCTTAGTGTTATGGTGAGGGTAAGGGTTAGGTTGAAGGTTAGGGTTAGGGTGAGGGTTAGGTTTAATGTCAGGGTTAAGGTTAGGGTTAGTGTTAGGGTGAGGGTGAGGGTTAAGATTAGGTTTAGGGTTAGGGTTATTGTTAGGGTTAGAGTGAGGGTTACAGTTCAGTTTAGGGTGAGGGTGAAGGTGAGGGATAGGGCTAGGGTGAGGTTTAGGGTTAGGGTTAGGGTTAGTGTTAGGAGGAAGTTTAGGGTGAGGGGTAGGTTTAGGGATAGTGTGAGGGGTAGAGTTTTGGTTAGGGTTAAGGTGAGGGTTCGGCTTAGGGTGAGGTTTAGGGTTAGGGTTAGTGTTAGGGTGAGGGATGGGTTAGCGATAAGATTAGTGTGAGGGCTAAGGTGAGGGTGAGGGTTAGGGTTAGGGTTAGGTTTAGGGTGAGGGTTAGGCTTAGGCTGAGGGTTAGGGTTACTGGGAGGGTTGGTGTTAGGGTTAGGCTTAGTGTTAGGGTGAGGATAAGGGTTAGAGTGAGGGTTAGGTTTAGGGTGAGGGTTAGGGTTAGGGTGAGGGTCAGGTTTAGGGTTAGGGTTAGGCTGAGGTTTAGGTCAGAGTTAGAGTTAGGGTTAGGGTAAGGGTTAGCGTTAGGGTGAGGTTTAGGTTTAGGATTAGTGTTAAGTTATGGTTAGGTTTAGGGTGAGACTTTCGGATTAGGGTTAGGGTTAGGGTTAGGTAGAAGGTTAAGGTGAGGGTGACGGATAGGGTTAGTTTTAGGTTTATCGTGTGGGTAAGTTATAGTGTGAGAATTAGGGTGAGTGTTAGAGTTAGCATTAGGGTTAGAGTGAAGTTTAGGGTGAGGGATATGGGTAGGGTTACGGTGAGCTTGAGGGTGAGGGTTAGGGTTAGGGTTAGGGTGGATTTTAGGGTTAGGGTGAGGGTTAGGGTTAGTGTTAGCGTGAGGGTAAGGGTAAGGGTGAGGATGACGGTTAGGGTTAGAGTTAGGCTGAGGGTTAGGTTTAGCGTGAGGTTTAGGGTGAGGATGAGGTTAAGGCTTATTGTGAGGTAAGGGTGAGGGTTAGGGTTAGAGTTAGGGTGAGGGTTAGGGATAGGGTTAGGGTTAGGGATAGGGATAGGGTGAGGGTGAGGGTTAGGGTAATGGGTATGGTTATGTTAGGGTGAGGGTTAGGGTAATGGGTATGGTTATGTTAGGGTGAGGGTTAGGTTTAGTGTAATTATTAGGGTTAGGGTTAGGGTTAGGATTAGTGTGAAGGTAAGAATTAGGGTGACGGTTAGGGTGAGGGTGAGGTTTAGGGTTAGGATTAGGGTTATGGTTAGTGATACGCTGAGGGTGATGGTGAGGGTGAGGGTGAGTGTGAGTTTTAGGGTTAGGGTTAGCTTGAGGGTTATGGTTAGGGTTAATTGGAGGGTGGTATGAGGTTGAGGTTCAGGGTGAGGGAAAGGGTTATGGTGAGGGCCTGGGTGAGTGTGAGGTTTAGGGTTAGGGTGAGGGTTTGAGTTAGGTTTAGTGTGAGGGTTATGGTGAGTGGTAGGGTTAGGTTTAGGGTGAGGTTAGGTTTAGTGTGAGGGTTACGGTTAGGGTTAGGGTGAGGGTGAGGTAAGGGTTATGGTGAGGGTTAGGGTGAGGGCAAGTGTTAGGGATAGGAATAGGGATAGTGTTAGGGTTAGGCTGAGGGTGAGGATGAGGGTGCGGGTGAATTTTAGGGTTAGGGTTACGGTTAGGGTGAGGGCTAGGGTGAGGGTGAGGGTTAGGGTGAAGGTGAGTGTAAGGGTGAGGGTCTTGGTTAGGTAATGTTAGGGTTAGGGTGAGGATTAGGTGAGGGTTAGGGTGAGGGTGCAGGTTCAGGTGATCGTGAGGGTTAGGATGAGGTTGAGGTTTAGTAACCCTTACCGGGTTAGGTGAGGGTTAGGGTTAGGGTTAGGGTTAGGGTTAGGTGAGGGTTAGGGTTAGGCTTAAAGTTAGGGTAAGAGTTAGGGGTAGGGGTAGGGTTATGGTTAGGGTGAGTATTAGGTTTAATGTGAGGGTTAGGGTTAGGGTGAGCATAAAGTAAGGGTGAGAGTTAGGGTGAGGGTGAGGTTTAGGGTTACTATTAGAGTGAGGGTTAGGCTTAGGTTTAGTGTTAAGGGGAGGGTTAGGATGACGGTTAGGGTTAGGCTTAGGGTTAAGGAGAGGGTGAGTGTGAGCGTGAGGCTTAGGCTGAACGTTAGGGTTAGGGTGGAGGTTAGTATTAGGGTTAGGGTGAGGGTTTGGGTTAGGCTTAGGGTTACGGAGAGGGTGAGGGTGACTGTGAGTGTTAGGGTTAGGGTTAGGGTTAGGGTGAACGTTAGGGTTAGGGTGGAGGTTGGTATTAGGGTTAGTGTGAGGTTTAGGGTGAGGGTTAGGCTGAGGGTGAGGGTTAGGGTTAGGGTTAGCATTAGGGTTAGGGTCAGGTTTAGGGTGACTGTGAGGTTTAGTGTGAGGTATAGGGTTAGGGTTAAGGTGACAGTTAGGTTAAGGGGTAGGGTTACAGTTAGGGTGAGGGTTAGGTTTAGTGTGAGAGTTAGGGTTAGGGATAGGGTTAGGTTTAGGGTGAGGGTTAGGGAAAGGGGTAGGGTTATGATTAGGGTGAGGGTTAGGTTTAGTGTGAGTGTTAGGGTTAGGGTTAGGGTTAGGATTAGTGTGAAGGTAAGAATTAGGGTGACGGTTAGTGTGAGGGTGAGCTTTAGGGTTAGGATTAGGGTTATGGTTAGTGTTATGCTGAGGGTGATGGTGAGGGTGAGGGTGAGTGTGAGTTTTAGGGTTAGGGTTAGGGTGAGGGTTAGGGTGAGGGTTAGGTTTAGGGTGAGGGAGAAGGTGAGGTTGAGGGTGAGTGTTAGGGTTAGGAGAAGGTTTAGGGTTAGGGTTAAGCTTAGGGTTAGGGTGAGGTTTTGGGTTAGGTTTAGGTGTAGGATGAGGGTTAGGCTGAGGGGTAGGTGTAGGGTTAGGTGAGGGTTAGGGTTAGTGTGAGGGTTAGGTTTAGGGTTAGGTTGAGGGTAAGGATTAGTGTGAGGGTTAGGGTGATGGTGAGTGTTAGGGTTAGGCGGAGGGTAGGGGTTAGGGTGAGGTTTAGATTGTTGGTGAGGTTTATGGTTAGCATTAGTGTTAGTGTTAGGTTGAGGGTTAGGGTTAGGGTTAGGGATAGGGTGAGTATTAGGGTTAGGATTAGTGTTAGGGTAAGCATTAGGCTGAGGGTAAGGTTAGGGTTAGGCTTAGTCTTAGGGTTAGGCTTAGGGTGAGGGTGGGGTTGAGGATTAGGGTTAGGGTGATGGTTAGGGTTAGGGTTAGGGTGAGGGTTCAGATGAGGGTTAGGGTGAGGGTAAGGTTTAAGGTGAGGGTTAGGGTGAGGGTGAGGGTTATGTTTACCATTAGGGTTAGGGTAAGAGTTAGCGTGAGTGTTAGGTTTAGGTTTAGGGTTAGGGTGAGTGTGAGGGTGAGGGTTAGGTTTAGGGTTCGGGTAGGGTTAGGTTTAGTGTTAGGGTTAGGTTATGGGTTATGGTTAGGGTTAGTGTGAGGGTGAGGGTGAGGGTTAGGGTGTGGGTGAGGTTGAGGTTTAGGGTTAGGAATAGGGTGGGGCTGAGTGTGAGTGTGAGCGTTAGGGTGAGGAATAGGTATAGGGTGAGGGTGAGTGTTAGGGTGAGGTTTAGTGGTAGGTTAGTGTGAGTGTTAGAGTTACGGTGATGGTTAGTATGAGGGTTAGTTTAAGGTTAAGGGTGAGGGTTAGGGTTAGGGTTAGTGTTAGGAGGAAGTTTAGGGTGAGGGTTAGGGTTAGGGTTAGGGTGAGGATTAGGGTTAGTGTGACCGTTAGGGTAAGGGTTAGGGTTAGGGTTAGGTTGAGGGTTAGGGTTTTGGTTAGGGTTAAGGTGAGGGTAAGGGTTAGGGTGAGGTTTAGCGTTAGGGTTAGGGTTAGGGTGAGGGTTAGAGTTAGGGTGGAGTTTAGGATTAGTTTTAGGGTTATGGTTATGGTGAGGCTTAGTGTTAGGGTTAGGGTTAGTGTTAGGAGGAAGTTTAGGGTGAGGGTTAGTGTTAGGTTGAGGGATAGGGTTAGCAATAGTGTTAGTGTGAGGGTTAAGGTGATGGTGAGGTTTAGGGTTAGGGTTAGGTTTAGGGTGAGGGTTAGGCTTAGGCTGAGGGTAGGGTTATTGGGAGCATTGGTGTTAGAGTTAGGCTTAGTGTTAGGGTGAGGGTAAGGGTTAGGCTGAGGTTTAGGTATAGGGTGAAGGTTAGGGTTAGGGTGAGGCTCAGGGTTAGTGTTAGGGTTAGGCTGAGGGTTAGGTGAGGGTTAGGGTAAGGGTTAGCGTTAGGGTTAGGGTTAGGGTTAGGATTAGTGTTAGATTTAGGGTGAGGGTTAGGGTGAGGGTTTCGGGTTAGGGTTAGGGTTAGGTTGAGGGTTACGGTGAGGGTGAGGATTAGGATTAGGTTTAGGTTTATCGTGTTGGTATGTGATAGTGTGCGGTTAGGGTGAGTGTTAGATTTAGCATTAGGGTTAGAGTGAAGGTTAGGGTGAGTGTTAGGGTTAGGGTTAAGGTGAGCTTGAGGGTGAGGGTTAGGGTTAGGGTTATGATGAATTTTAGGTTTAGGGTGAGGGTTAGTGTTAGTGTTAGTGTGAGGTTAAGGGTGAGGGTGACGGTTAGGTTTAGAGCAAGGGTGAGGATTAGGTTTAGTGTGAGGTTTAGGGTGAGGATGAGGTTAAGGCTTTGGGTGAGGTTTAGGGTAAGGTTGAGTGTTAGGGTTAGGGTTAGCATGAGGGTGAGGGTTAGGGTGAAGGTTAGGGTTAGGATAGGGTTAGGTTTAGGGTGAGGGTTAGGGTAAGGTTAGGGTTATGATTAGGGTGAGGGTTAAGTTTAGTGTGAGTGTTGGGGTTAGGATTAGGGTTAGGATTAGTGTGAAGGTAAGAATTAGGGTGACGGTTAGGGTGAGGGTGAGGTTTAGGATTAGGGTTATGGTTAGTGTTATGCTGAGGGTGATGGTGAGGGTGAGGGTGAGTGTGAGTTTTAGGGTTAGGGTTAGGGTGAGGGTTAGGGTGAGGGTTAGGTTTAGGGTGAGGGAGAGGGTGAGGTTGAGGGTGAGTGTTAGGGTTAGGAGAAGGTTTAGGGTAAGGATAAGCTTAGGGTTAGGGTGAGGTTTTGGGTTAGGTTTAGGTGTAGGATGGGGGTTAGGCTGAGGGGTAGGTGTAGGGTTAGGTGAGGGTTAGGGTTAGTGTGAGGGTTAGGTTTAGGGTTAGGTTGAGGGTAAGGATTAGTGTGAGGGTTAGGGTGATGGTGAGTGTTAGGGTTAGGCGGAGGGTAGGGGTTAGAGTGAGGGTTAGATTTTTGGTGAGGTTTATGGTTAGCATTATTGTTAGTGTTAGGGTGAGGGTTAGGGTTAGGGTTAGGGATAGGGTGAGTATTAGGGTTAGGATTAGTGTTAGGGTGAGCATTAGGCTGAGGGGTAGGGTTAGGGTTAGGCTTAGTCTTAGGGTTAGGCTTAGGGTGAGGGTGGGGTTGAGGATTAGGGTTAGGGTGATGGTTAGGGTTAGGGTTAGGGTGAGGGTTCAGATGAGGGTTAGGGTGAGGGTAAGGTTTAAGGTGAGGGTTAGGGTGAGGGTGAGGGTTATGTTTACCATTAGGGTTAGGGTTAGAGTTAGCGTGAGGGTTAGGTTTAGGTTTAGGGTTAGGGTGAGTGTGAGGGTGAGGGTTAGGTTTAGGGTTCGGGTGAGGGTTAGGTTTAGCGTTAGGGTTAGGTTGTGGGTTATGGTTAGGGTTAGTGTGAGGGTGAGAGTGAGGGTTAGGGTGTGGGTGAGGGTGAGATTTAGGGTTAGGAATGGGGTGGGGTGAGTGAGAGTGTGAGGTTTAGGGTGAGGAATAGGGATAGGGTGAGGGTGAGTGTTAGGGTGAGGTTTAGTGGTAGGTTAGGGTGAGGGTTAGAGTTAGGGTGATGGTTAGTATGAGGGTTAGTTTAAGGTTAAGGGTGAGGGTTAGGGTGAGGGTTAGGGTTAGGATTAGGTTAGGGTGAGGGTGAGGGTGAGCGTTTGGTTTAGCGTTAGGGTTAGGGATAGGTTTAGGGTTTGGGTTAAGTTTAGGATGCGGGTTAGGATTAGGGTTAGGGTTAGGGTTTACGTGAGGGTTAGGGTCAGGGTGAGGGT
This sequence comes from Dipodomys merriami, assembly GCF_024711535.1. Taxonomy (NCBI): domain Eukaryota; kingdom Metazoa; phylum Chordata; class Mammalia; order Rodentia; family Heteromyidae; genus Dipodomys; species Dipodomys merriami. The sequence continues at coordinate 259,340 of NW_027206456.1, forward strand.
AAGGGTTAGGGTTAGATTTACGGTGAGAGTAATGGTTAGCATGAGGTTTACGGTGAGTGTGAGGGTTAACGTTAGCATTAGGGTTAGGGTGAGGTTTAGGGTGAGGGTTAGGGTTAGGTTTATGGTTAGGGTGAGGTGAGGGTGAGGGTGATTGTGAGGTTTATGGTTAGGGTGAGAGATAGGTTTCGGGTGATGGTAAGGCTTTGGGTTAGGGTGCAGATGTGCGTGAGGGTGACAGTGAGGCTTAGGGTGAGGGTGAGTGTGAGTGTGGGGGTTATGCTTAGAGTTAGGTTTAGGGTTAGGGTTAGTGTGAGGGTGAAGGTGAGGGTTAGGGTTAAGAGTAGGATTAGGTTTAAATTTAGGCTGAGGGTGAGCGTGATGGAGAGGGAAACTGTTAGGCTTAGGGTTAGGGTTGGTGTGAGGGTTAGGGTGAGGGTAAGGTTAAAGTTTAGGGTGAGGGTGAGGGTTAGGGTTAGGGGTAGGGTGAGGATTAGGGTTAGGGTGAGGTTAGAGTTAGGGTGAGGTTTATTGTTAGTGTGAGGGTTAGTGTTAGTGTTAGGTTGAGGGTAAAGGTTAGGTTGAGGGTTAGGGTTAGGGTTAGGTTTAGGGTGAGGTTTCGGGTTAGCGTGAAGGTTAGGGTCAGGGTGAGTGTTAGGGTTAGCATTATGGTTAGGGTGAGGGTTAGTGTTAGGGTTAGAGTAAGGTTAGTGTGAGGGTTAGGTTTAGGGTGAGGGTTAGGTTGAGGGTGAGAGTAATGTTAAGTGTGAGGGTTAGAGTTATGGTGAGGATTATGGTAAGCTTGTGGGTTAGGGTGAGGGTTAGGTTTAGGTTTACAGTAAGGGTGAGGGTTAGGCTGAGTGTTAGGTTTGGGGTTAGGGTTAGGGTGAGGGTGAGATTGAGGGTTGGGAATAGGGTGAGGGTTAGGTTTAGGGTGAGGGTTAGGATTAGGATTAGGTTTAGGGTGAGGCCTAGGGTGAGGGTGAGGGTTAGGGTTAGGGATAGGGTTAGGTTGAGGGTTAGGGTTAGGCTGAGGATTAGGGATAGTGTAATGGCTAGTTTTAGGGTTAGGGTGAGCGTAAGTTTTAGGGTTAGGTTTAGGGTTATGGTGAGGTTGAGGGTTAGGTTAAGGGTGAAGGTTAGGGTTAGGGTGAGGGTGAAGGTGAGGGTTAGGATAAGGGTTAGGGTTAGGGTTATTTTTAGGTTTAGGGTTAGGTTTATGGTTATGTTGAGGATGAGGGTTAGGGTTAGTGTGAGGTTTATGGTTAGGGTTAGGTTTAGGGTTAGGGTTAGGATGAGGTTTAGGGTGAGGGGTAGGGTTAAGGTTAGGGTGAGGGTTAGGGTTAGTGTGAAGGTTAGGGTTAGGGTTAGGATTAGGTTACGTTGAGGGTTAAGTTTTAGATTAGGGTTAGGGTGAGAGTGAGGGTTAGGGTGAGGTTAAGGGTTAGATTAGGTTTAGGGTTAGGGTGAGGGTAAGGGTTAGGGTGAGGGTTAGGCTTAGGGTCAGGTTTAGGTTGAGGTTGAGGTTTAGGGTTAGTGTTAAGTTGAGGTGAAGGTTTAGGGTGAGGTTTAGGGTGAGGGTGAGTGTTAGGGTTAGCATTAGTGTTAGGGTGTGGTTTAGTGTGAGTGTTTTGGTTAGTTTAGGGTGAGGTTTTGGGTTAGTGTGAGGGTTAGGGTGAGGGTAAGGTAAGGGTATGGGTGAGGTGTTTGGTGAGGGTGAGGGTTACGGAAAGGGAGAGGGTTAGCGTTAGGGTGAGGGTTAGAGTTAGGTTTAGGAAAAGGGTTAGTGTGAGGGATAAGGTGAGGGTGAGGATTAGGGTTAGGTTTAGGTTTAGGTTGAAGGTTAGGTTTAGGCTGAAGGGTAGGGTTAGTGTGAGTGTTGGTGTTAGGTTTAGGCTTAGTATTAGGGTGAGGGTAAGGTTTAGAGTGAGGGTTAGGTTTAGGGTGAGGGTTAGGGTTAGGGTGAGGGTGAGGGTTAGGTTTAGGGTGAGGGTAAGTTTTAAGGTAAGGTCTAGGTTTAGGGTTATTGAGGGTTTTGTTGAGGTTTAGTATTAGGGTTAGTGTAAGGGTTAGGGTTAGGGTTAGTGTGAGGATTAGGTTGAGGGTTAGCTTGACGTTTAGGGTTAGTGTGAGGGTTAGGGTTAGGCTGAGGGTGAGGGTGAAGGTGAGAGTTAGGGTTAGGATTAGGTTTAGGGAGAGGTTTTGGGTTTGGTTTAGGGTTAGGATGATGGTTAGGGTGAGGGATAAGTTTAGGTTTAGGGTGAGTTTAGATTTATTGTGAGGGTTAGCGTTAGGTTTAGGGTTAGGGTGAGGGTGAGGATATGGTTTAGGGTGCGGGTTAGGGTGAGGGTTAGGGTTAGGGATAGGGTTAGGTTTAGGGTGACTGTTAGCTTGAGGGTTTGGTTTAGGTTTAGGGTTAAGGTTTCGGATGAGGGTTCTGGCTCAGTTTACGGTTAGGTTAAGGGTTATGTGTTTGGGTTACTGTTAGGGTTAGGGTGAGGTTTATGGTGAGGGTGAGGGTTAGGGTTATGTTTAGGTTTATGGTGTGTTTAAGTAATAGCGTGAGGGTTAGAGTGAGTGTTAGAGTTGTTAGTAGGGTTTGGGTGAGGGTGAGGGAGAGGGTTAGGGTTTGGGTTAGCGTGAGGGTGAGGGTGAGGGTGACGGTTAGGGTTAGAGTTAGGGTGAGGGTTAGGTTTAGTGTGAGGTTTAGAGTGAGGATGAGGTTAAGGTTTAGGGTGAGGGTTAAGGTAAAGGTGAGGGTTAGGGTTAGGTTTAGTGTTAGGGTGAGGGTTAGGGTGAGGGTTAGGGTTAGGTTTAGGGTTAGGGTGACGGGGAGGTTTAGGGTTAGGTTTAGGGTGAGTGATAGGGTGCGGGTTAGTGTTAGGGTGAGGGTTAGGCTTAGGGTGAGGGTTAGGGTTAGGGTTAGTTTGTGGATGGTGTAAGGGTGAGGTTTAGGATGATGGTTAGGATTAGGATGAGGGCTAGGGTGAGGGTTAGGGTTAGCATTAGGGTGAGGGTTAGGGTTAGGTTTAGGTTGATGTTTGGGGTGAGGGGTAGGGTTAGATTTAGGGTGAGGGTTAGGTTTAGTGAGAGCGTTATGGTTAGGCTTAGGGTGAGGGTGGCGGTAAGGTTTATGGTGAGGGTTATGATGGGGTTGATGTTTAGGGTTAGGATTAGGGGTTAGGGTTAGGGTAAGGCTGAGCATGAAGGTGAGAGTGTGGGTGAGGTTTACGGGTAGGGTTACGTTTAGGGTGAGGGCTGGGGTGAAGGTGAGGGTTAGGGTGAAGGATAGGGTGAGGTTGAGGGTGAGGGCCTTTGTTAGATAATGGTTAGGGTTAGGGTGAGGATTACGTGAGGGTGAGGGTGAGGGTGAGCTTTAGGGATAGGGTATAGGTGCGTGTTAGGTTTAGGGTGGGGGTTCAGGTGATGTTGAGTGTTAGGGTAAGGTTGAGATTTAGGGTTAGGTGAGGGTGAGGTTTAGGGTTAGGGTTAGAGATAGGATGAGGGTTTGGGTGAGGGATACTGTTAAGTTAGGGTGAGCATTAGGGTTAATGTGAGGGTTAGGGTTAGGATAAGGTTAATGTTAGAGTGACGGTTCGGGTGAGAGTTAGGGTTAGGGTTACTGTTAGTGTCAGGTTTAGGGTTAGCTTTAGTGTTAAGTTGAGGGTGAGGGTGAGGGTTAGGGTTAGGCTGAGGGTTAAGGTGAGGTTGAGGGTGAGGATGAGGGTTAGCTTGAGGGTTAGGATTAAGGTGAGGGTTAGTTTTACGATTAGGGTTATTGTTAGGATTAGGTTTAGGGTGAAGGTGAGGATGAGGGTGAGGGTGAGGGTGTGGGATTGGGTTAGGGTTAGGTTTAGGGTGAGCATGAGGGTTATGGTTAGGGTGAGGGGTAGGGTTAAGTTTAGGGTGAGGGTTAGGTTTAGTGTGAAGGTTAAGGTTATGGTTAGGGTGAGGTTTAGGCTGAGGGTTAGGGTTTGGATTAGGGTTAGGATGAGGGTGAGGGTTAGGGTGAGGTTTATGGTTAGTTTAGGGTTGGGTTTATGGTGAGGGTTAGGGTGAGGGTAAGGATTAGGTTGAGGGTTAGGGTTAGGGTGAGGTTTAGGGTGAGATTGTGGGTTAGGGTTAGGGTTAGAGTGAGGTTCAGGTTTAGGGTGAGGGTTAGGATGAGGGTGACTGTTAGGGTTAGCATTAGGGTTAGGGTGAGGTATAGTGTGAGTGTTTTGGTTAGGTTAGGTTGAGGTTTTGGGTTAGTGTGAGGGTTAGGGTGAGGGTGAGGGTAATGGTGAGGAATAGGGTTAGGGTGATGTTTATGGTGAGGGTGAGGGTTAGGATGAGGGTGAGGGTGAGGGTTCAGTTGTGGGTTTGGGTTAGGGTTAGGGTGAGGTTGAGGGTGAGGGTGAGACTTAGGGTTAGGTTTAAGGTGACGGTGAATGTGAGGATTAGGGATAGGGTTAGGCTTAGGTTTAGGGTTAGGCTGAGGGTGACTGTGAGCGTGAGGGTTAGGGTTAGGGTGAGGGTTAGGTTTAGGGTGAGGGTTAGGTTGAGGGTGAGGGTGAGGGTTAGGTTTAGGATTGCGTTTAGGTTGAGCCTGTGGGTGAGGCTGAGGGTGAGGGTTATAGTTAGGGTGAGGGTTAGGTTTAGGGTGATGTTTAGGTTGAGGGTTTGGGTTAGGGTTAGGGTGAGTGTGAGGGTCAGTGAGAGGGTTAGGATTAGGTTTAGGGTTAGGTTTATGGTGAGGGTGAGTGTGAGGTTTAGGGTTAGTGTGATTGTTAGGCTTAGGTTTAAGCTGAGGGTGAGGGTGAGTGTGAGGGTTAGGGTTATGTTGAGTGTGAGCATTAGGGTTAGGTTTAGGGTGAGGGTGAGGTTTAGGGTTAGGGTGAGGGTTAGGGTTTGATTTAGGGTGAGGGTTAAATGAGGGTGAGGTTTAGGGTTAGGGTGAGGGTTAGGGTTAGGTTGAGGGTGAGGAATAGCGTTAGGGTGAGGGTTAGGGTTAGGGTGATGTTTAGGGTGAGTGTGAGGGTTGGTTTGAGGGTTTGCGTTAGGTTTAGGGTGAGGTTGAGGGTGAGGGTGAGGCTTAGAGTTAGGGTTAGGGTGAGGTTGACTGTGAGGGTTAGGTTTAGTGTTAGGATTAGGCTGAGGGTTAGGCTCAGGGTGAGAGTGAATGTGATGGTTAGGGTTAGGGTGAGGTTTAGGGTTAGGGTTCGGGTGAGGGTTAGGGATAGTTTGAGGGTTAGGGTTTGGGTGAGGGTTAGGGTTACTGTGAGGGTTCATGTTAGGTGTAGGCTTAGTTTTAGCTTGAGGGTAAGGGTTATGTTGAGGGTCAGGTTTAGGGTGAGGTTTAGGGTTAGTATGAGGTTTAGGGCTTGGGTGAGGTTAAGGGTGATGGTTAGGGTTAGGGTGATGTTTAGGGTGAGGGTGAGGGTTAGGGTGAGGGTGAGGGTGAGGGTTCAGTTGAGGGTTTGGTTAGGTTTAGGGTGAGGTTGACACTTAGGGTTAGGTTTAGGGTGAGGGTGAGTGTGAGGTTTAGGGATAGGGTTAGGGTTAGGTTTAGGGTTAGGCTGAGGGTGACTATGAGCTTGAGGTTTAGTGTTATGGTGAGCATTAGGGTTGGGGTTAGGGTGAGGTTATTGTTCGGGTGAGTGTTAGGGTTTGGGTGAGGGTTAGCGTTAAGTTTAGGGTTAAGGTTAGGTTGGAGGTTAGGGTTAGGGTGAGGGTTAGCGTTAGTGATAGGGTTAGGTTGAGCGTGAGGGTGAGGGTTAGGGTTAGGATTAGGTTTAAGGTGAGACTGAGGGTGAGGGTGAGGGTTAGGTTTAGGGTGCGGGTTAGTCTAAGGGTTAGGGTGAGGGTTATGTTTAGGGTGATGTTTAGGTTGAGGGTTTAGGTTAGGGTTAGGGTGAGTGTGAGAGAGAGTGAGAGGGTTAGGATTAGTGTTAGGGTTAGGTTTAGGGTGAGGGAGAGTGTGAGGGTTAGGGTTCGGGTTATTGTTAGGCTTAGGTTTAAGCTGAGGGTGAGGGTGAGAGTGAGGGTTAGGGTTATGTTTAGGGTGAGGGTGAGGTTTAGGATTAGGGTGAGATTTATTGTTTGAGTTAGGGTTAGGGTTAGATGAGGGTGAGGGTTAGGGTTAGGGTGAGGGTTAGGGTAAGGGTGAGGGTGAGGATTAGCGTTATGATGAGGGTTAGGTTTCTGGTGAGGATTAGGGTGAGGGTTAGGGTGAGGGTGATGTTTAGGGTGAGTTTTAGGGATGGTTTGCGGTTTTGCGTTAGGTTTAGGGTGAGGTTGAGGGTGAGGGTGAGGCTTAGACTTAGGGTTAGGGTGAGGGTGAGTGTGAGGGTTAGGGTGAGGGTGAGGGTTAGGGTTAGGGTTAGGGATAGGGTGATGTTTAGGGTGACGGTTATTGTGAGATTAAGTTTTAGGTTTACACTTAGTGTTAGGGTGAGTGTAATGGTTAGGTTGAGGCTTAGCATTAGGGTGAGTGTTAGGGTTAATGTGAGGGTTAGGTTTTCAGTAAGGGTGAGGTTGAGGGTGATGGTGAGGCTTAGGTTTAGTGTGAGTGTGAGGGTGAGTGTGAGTGTTAGGGTTAGGTTTAGGCTTAGGCTGAGGGTTAGGCTGAGTGTTATGGTGAGGGTGTGGGTGAGGATTAGAGTTAGGGTGAGTTTTAGGGTTACGGTTAGCGTGAGCTTTTGGGTTAGGCTTAAGTTTAGGATGAGGGTTAGATGGGGGGTACAGTTATGGTTAGTGTGAGCGTTAGGGTTAGCGTTAGGGTTAGGGATAGGTTTAGGGTTAGGGTTAGGTTTAGGATGAGGTTTAGGGTTACGGTAAGGGTTAGGGTTAGGGTTAGGGAGAAGGTTAGTATGAGGGTTAGGGTGAGGTTTCAGTTTAGGGTTCGGGTTAGGGTTATGGTGAGGGTGGGAGTGAGGGTGAGAGTGAAGGTTAGGGTTAGAGTTAGGATGAGGGTGAGGATTAGGGTTAGGGTTAGGGTTCGGGTTAGGGTTAGGTTTAGACTGAGGATAAGGCTGAGGGTGTGGGTGAGGATTAGGGTTAGGTTGAGTGTTAGGGTTAGTGTTAACGTAAGAGTTTGGGTTAGGGTTAAGTTTAGAATGAGAGTTAGTTTGAGGGGTATGGTTACAGTTAGATTGAGCATTAGGGTTAGCGTTTGGGTTAGGGATAGGGTTAGGGTTAGGGTGAGGTTTAGGATGAGGGTTAGGGTTAGGGTGAGGGTTAGGGTGAGGGTTAGGGTGAAGGTTATGGTTAGGGTTAGGGTTAGGGTAAGGGATAGAGTCAGTGCGAGCGTTAGGGTTAGGGTTAGATTTATGCTGAGAGTAAGGGTTAGCGTGAGGTTTAGCGTGAGTGTGAGGGTTAGAGTTACATTAGGGTTAGGGTAGGTTTAGCTTGAGGGTTAGGGTTAGGTTTAGGGTTAGGGTGAGGTGAGCGTGAGGGTGATGGTGAGGTTTATTGTTAGGGTGAGGGATAGGTTTAGGGTGAGGGTTAGGTTTAGGGTGAGGTTGAGCGTGAGGGTGACAGTGAGGCTTAGGGTGAGGGTGAGGGTGAGGGTGATGGTTAGGGTTAGGATTAAGTTGAGGGTTAGAGTTAGTGTGAGGGTTAGGGTGAGGGTAAAGTTAAAGGTTAGGGTGAGGGATAGGGTTAGGGATAGGGTGAGGTTCATGGTTAGGGTGAGGGTGAGGGTTAGGGTGAGGGTAAGAGTGAGTGTTAGGGTGAGCATTAGGGTTAGGGTGAGGGTTAGGGTTAGGATTAGGGTTATGGTGAATACAAGCTTGTCAGTGAGGTTTAGGGTTAGGGTGAAGGTCAGGGTTAGGTTTAGGGTTAAGTTGAGGGTTTGGGTGAGGTATAGGTTTAGGAGTATTGTTAGGTTTAGAGTTAGGCTGAGGGTGAGGGTGAGGGTGAGGATGACTGATAGGGTTAGGATTAGGGTGAGGGTTAGGGTGAGGATGAGGATGAGAGTTAGAGTGACGGTGAGGGTGAGGGAGAGTATGAGGGTTAGGGTTTGGGTGAGGGTTAGGGTTGGGTGAGTGTTAGGATGATGGTGAGGGTGAGGGTTAGGGTTGGGTTTAGGGTCAGAGTGAGGGTTAGGGTGAGGGGTATCGTTAGGGTTAGGGTGAGGGTTAGGGTTAGTGTGAGGGTTAGTTTTAGGGTGAGGTTTACGGTTACTGTGAGTTTTCATGTTAGGTTTAGGCTTAGTGTTATGTTGAGATTAAGGGTTAGGTTGAGGGTTAGGATTATGGTGAGGTTTAGGGTTAGTATGAGGGTTAGGGCTAGGGTGAGGGTAATGGTGAGGGTTAGGGTTAGGGTGATTTTTATGGTGAGGTTGAGGGTTAGGGTGAGCGTGAGGGTGAGGGTTCAGTTGTGGTTTTGGGTTAGGGTTAGGGTGAGGTTGAGGGTGAGGGTGAGACTTAGGGTTAGGTTTAGGGTGACGGTGAATGTGAGGATTATGGATAGGGTTTAGGGTTAGGCTGAGGGTGACTGTGAGCGTGAGAGTTAGGGTTAGGGTGAGGGTTACGGTTAGGGTGAGGGTTAGGTTGAGGGTGAGGGTGAGGGTTAGGGTTAGGATTGCGTTTAGGGTGAGCCTGTGGGTGAGGCTGAGGGTGAGGGTTAGGGTTAGGGTCAGGGTTAGGCTAATGGTTAGGGTGAGGGTTAGGTTTAGGGTGATGTTTAGGTTGAGGGTTTGGGTTAGGGTTAGGGTGAGTGTGAGGGTCAGTGAGAGGGTTAGTATTAGTGTTAGGGTTAGGTTTAGGGTGAGCGTGAGTGTGAGGTTTAGGGTTAGGTTGATTGTTAGGCTTAGGTTTAAGCTGAGGATGAGGGTGAGTGTGAGGGTTAGGTTTATGTTGAGTGTGAGCATTAGGGTTTGGTTTAGGGTGAGGGTGAGGTTTAGGGTTAGGGTGAGGGTTAGGGTTTGATTTAGGGTGAGGATTAAATGAGGGTGAGGGTTAGGGTTAGGGTGAGGGTTAGGGTTAGGGTGAGGGTGAGGAATAGCGTTAGGGTGAGGGTTAGGTTTAGGGTGATGTTTAGGGTGAGTGTGAGGGTTGGTTTGAGGGTTTGCGTTAGGTTTAGGGTGAGGTTGAGGGTGAGGTTGAGGCTTAGAGTTAGGGTTAGGGTGAGGTTGACTGTGAGGGTTAGGGTTAGGGTTAGGCTTTAGGCTGAGGGTTAGGCTCAGGGTGAGAGTGAGGGTGATGGTTAGGGTTAGGGTGAGGGTTAGAGATAGTGTGAGGGTTAGGGTTCAGGTGAGGGTTAGGGTAATTGTGAGGGTTCATGTTATGTTTAGGCTCTGTGTTAGGGTGAGGGCAAGTGTTAGGTTGAGGGTGAGGTTTAGGGTTAGTATGAGGGTTAGGGCTTGGGTGAGGTTAAGGGTGATGGTTAGGGTTAGGGTGATGTTTAGGGTGAGGGTGAGGGTTAGGGTGAGGGTGAGTGTGAGGGTTCAGTTGAGGGTTTGGGTTAGGTTTAGGGTGAGGTTGAGACTTAGGGTTAGGTTTAGGGTGAGGGTGAGGGTGAGGTTTAGGAATAGGGTTAGGGTTAGGTTTAGGGTTAGGCTGAGGGTGACTATGAGCTTGAGGTTTAGGGTTATGGTGAGCATTAGGGTTGGGGTTAGGGTGAGGGTAAGTGTTGGGGTGAGTGTTACGGTTTGGGTGAGGGTTAGCGTTAGGTTTAGGTTTAGGGTTAGTTTGGAGGTTAGGTTTAGGGTGAGGGTTAGCGTTAGGGGTAGGGTTAGGTTGAGCGTGAGGGTGAGGGTTAGGGTAAGGATTAGGTTTAAGGTGAGACTGAGGGTGAGGGTGAGGGTTAGGGTTAGGGTGAGGGTTAGTCTAAGGGTTAGGGTGAGGGTTATTTTTAGGGTGATGTTTAGGTTGAGGGTTTGGGTTAGGGTTAGGGTGAGTGTGAGAGTGAGTAAGAGGGTTAGGATTAGTGTTAGGGTTAGGTTTAGGGTGAGGGTGAGTGTGAGGGTTAGGGTTCGGGTTATTGTTAGGCTTAGGTTTAAGCTGAGGGTGAGGGTGCGAGTGAGGGTTAGGGTTATGTTGAGTGTGAGCATTAGGGTTAGTTTTAGGGTGAGGGTGAGGGTTAGGGTTAGGGTGAGGGTTAGGATTTGGGTTAGGGTGAGGGTTAGATGGGGGTGAGTGTTAGCGTTATGGTGAGGGTCAGGGTTCTGGTGCGGATTAGGGTGACGTTTAGGTTGAGGGTGATGTTTAGGGTGAGTGTGAGGATTGGCTTGAGGTTTTGCGTTAAGTTTAGGGTGAGGTTGAGGGTGAGCGTGAGGCTTAGAGTTAGGGATAGGGTGAGGGTGACTGTGAGGGTTAGGGTTAGGGTTAGGCTTTAGGTTGAGGGTGAGGGTGAGAGTGATGGTTAGGGTTAGGCTGAGGGTTAGTGCTATGATTAGGGATAGTGTGAGGGTTAGGGTTATGGTGAGGTTTAGGGTTACTGTGAGGGTTCATGTTAGGTTTAGGCTTAGTGTTAGGTTGAGGGTAAGGGTTAGGTTGAGTGTCAGGTTTAGGGTTAGGTTTAGTGTTAGTATGAGGGTTAGGGCTAAGGTGAAGGTAAGGGTGATGGTTAGGGTTAGGGTGATGTTTAGGGTGAGGGTGAGGGTTAGGGTGAGGGTGAGGGTGAGGGTTCAGTTGAGGGTTTGGGTTAGGTTTAGGGTGAGGTTGAGACTTAGGGTTAGGTTTATGGTGAGGGTGAGTGTGAGGTTTAGGGATAGGGTTAGGCTTAATTTTAGGGTTAGGCTGAGGGTGACTGTGAGCTTGAGGCTTAGTATTATGGTGAGCATTAGGGTTGGGGTTAGGGTGAGGGTAAGTGTTCGGGTGAGTGTTAGCATTTAGGTGAGGGTTAGCTTTATGTTTAGGGTTAGGGTTAGGTTGGAGGTTAGGTTAGGGTGAGGGTTAGCATTAGAGGTAGGGTTAGGTTGAGCGTGAGGGTGAGGGTTAGAGTTAGGATTAGGTTAAAGGTGAGCCTGAGGGTGAGAGTGAGGGTGAGGGTTAGGGTTTGGGTGAGGGTTAAGCTAAGGGTTAGGGTGAGTGATAGGTTTAGGGTGATGTTTAGGTTGAGGGTTAGGGTTAGGTTGAGGGTGAGGTTGAGTGAGAAGGTTAGGTTTAGGGTTAGGATTAGGTTTAGGTTGATGGTGAGTGTGAGGGTTTGAGTTAGGGTTATTGTTAGGCTTAGGTTTAAGCTGAGGGTGTGGGCTGAGTGTGAGGGTTAGGATTATGTTGAATACGAGCATTAGGGTTAGGTTTCAATGAGGTTGTGTTTGAGGGTTAGGGTGAGGGTTAGGGTTTGGGTTAGGGTGAGGGTTAGATGAGGGTGAGGCTTAGGGTTAGGGTGAGGGTGAGGGTTAGCGTTAGGGTGAGGGTTAGGGATAGTGTCATGGTTAGGGTTAGGGTGAGGTTTAGGGTTACTGTGTGGGTTCATGTTAGGTTTAGCCTTAGTGTTAGGGTGAGGGTAAGGGTTAGGTTGAGGGTCAGGTTTAGGGTTAGGTTTAGGGTTAGTATTAGGGTTAAGGCTAGGGTGAGGGTGAGGGTGAGGGTTAGGGTGAGGGTGAGGGTTCAGTTGAGGGTTTGGGTTGGGGTTAGGGTTAGGTTTAGGGTGAGGTTGAGTGTGAGGTTTAGGGATACGGTTAGGCTTAGGTTTCTGGTTAGGCTGAGGGTGTCTATGAGTTTGAGGGTTATGGTGAGCATTAGGGTTGGGGTTAGGGTGAGGGTAAGTGTTGGGGTGAGTGTTAGGGTTTGGGTGAGGGTTAGCATTAGGTTTAGGGTTAGGGTTAGGTTGGAGGTTAGGGTTATGGTGAGCGTTAGCGTTAGGGGTAGGGCTAGGTTGAGGGTGAGGGTGAGAGTTAGGGTTAGGATTAGGTTTAAGGTGAGCCTGAGGGTGAGGGTGAGGGTTAGGGTTAGGGTGAGGGTTAGGCTAAGGGTTACTGTGAGTGTTAGGTTTACGGTGATGTTTAGGTTGAGGGTTAGGGTTAGGGTTAGGGTGCGTGTGAAGCTGAGTGAGAGGGTTAGGATTAGTGTTAGGGTTAGGTTTAGGGTGAGGGTAAGTGTGAGGGTTAGGTTTCAGGTTATTGTTAGGCTTAGGTTTAAGCTGAGGGTTAGGGTGAGTGTGAGGGTTTGGGTTATGTTCAGTTTGAGCATTAGGGTTAGGTTTAGGATGAGGGTGAGGTTGAGGGTTAGGGTGAGGGTTAGGGTTTGGGTTAGGTGAGGGTTAAATGAGGGTGAGGGTTAGGGTTAGGGTGAGGGTTAGGGTTAGGGTGAGGGTGAGGATTAGCTTTAGTGTGAGGGTTAGGTTTCTCGTGCGGATTAGGGTGAGGGTTAGGGTGAGGGTTGGTTTGAGGATTTGCATTTGATTTAGTGTGAGGTTGAGCGTGGGGGTGAGGCTTAGAGTTAGGGTTAGGGTGAGGGTGACTGTGAGGGTTAGGGTTTGGGTTAGGCTTTAGGCTGAGGGTTAGGCTGAGGTTGAGGGTGAGGGTGATGGTTAGGGTTAGGGTGAGGGTTAGGGTTAGGGTTAATTTGAGGGTTAGGTATAGTGTGAGGGTTAGGGTTGGGGTGAGTTTTAGGATTACTGTGAGAGTTCATGTTAGGTTTAGGCTTAGTGTTAGGGTGAGGGTAAGGATTAGTTTGAGGGTCAGGTTTAGGGTGAGGTTTAGAGTTAGTATGAGGGTTAGGGATAAGGTGAGGGTAAGGGTGAGGGTTAGGTAAGGCAGATGTTTAGAGTGAGGGTGAGGGTTAGGGTGAGGGTGAGGGTGAGGGTTCAGTTGAGGGTTTGGGTTAGGGTTAGGGTGAGGTTGAGACTTAGGGTTAGGTTTAGGGTGAGGGTGAGTGGGAGGTTTAGGGATAGGGTTAGGCTAAGCTTTAGGGTTAGGCTGAGGGTGACTGTGAGCGTGAGGATTAGGGTTAGAGTGAGGGTTAGGTTTAGGGTGAGGGTTAGCATTAGGTTTAGGTTTATCGTTAGGTTGCAGGTTAGGTTTAGGGTGAGGGTTAGCGTTAGGTTAGGGGTAGGTTGAGGGTGAGGGTGACGGCTAGGGTTAGGATTAAGTTTAGGTTGAGCCTGTTGGTGAGGGTGAGGGTGAGGGTTAAGGTTATGATGAGGGTTAGGCTAAGGGTTAGGGTGAGGGTTAGGTTTAGGGTGATGTTTTGGTTGAGTGTTTGGGTTAGTGTTAGGGTGAGTGTGAGGGTGAGTAAGAGGGTTAGGATTAGTGTTAGGGATAGGTTTATGGTGAGGGTGAGTGTGAGGGTTAGGGTTCGTGTTATTGTTAGGCTTAGGTTTAAGCTGAGGGTGAGGGTGAGTGTGAGGCTTAGTGTTATGTTGCGTGTGAGCATTAGGGTTAGGTTTAGGGTGAGGGAGTGGTTGAGGGTTAGGGTGAGGGTTAGGGTTTGGTTTAGGGTGAGGGTTAGATGAGGGTGAGGGTTAGGGTTAGGGTGAGGGTTAGATGAGGGTGAGGGTAGGGTTATGGTGAGGGTTAGATGAGGGTGATGGTTAGGTTGAGGTTGAGGATTAGCGTTAGGATGAGGGTTAGGGTTTTGGTGTGGATTAGGGTGAGGGTTAATGTTAGGGTGATGTTTAGGGTGAGGGTGATCGTTGATTTGACGGTTTGCGTTAGGTTTAGGTTGAGGTTGAGAGTGAGGGTGAGGCTTAGATTTAGGGTTAGGTTTAAGGTGACTCTGAGGGTTAGTGTTAGGATTAGGCTTTAGGCTGAGGGTTAGGCTGAGGGTGAGGGTGAGGGTTAGGGTTAGGGTTAGGGCTAATGAAAGGGTGATATTTAGGGTGAGGGTTAGTGTGAGAGTTAGTGTTAGGGTTAGGCTTAGTGGTAGAGTGAGTTTAAATGTTAGGTTGTGGGTTAGGGTTAGGGATAGGGTGAGGGTTGGGATGAGGATTAGGGTGAGGGTAAGGTTTAGGGTGAGGGTTATGGTGAGTGTGAGGATTAGGGTTAGAGTGAGGGTGAGAGTGAGGGTGATGGTTCAGTTGAGGGTTTGGGTTAGGGTTAGGGTGAGGTTGAGGGTGAGGGTGAGACTTAGGGTTAGGTTTAGGGTGATGGTGAGTGTGAGGTTTAAGGATAGGGTTAGGCTTAGTTTTACGGTTAGGCTGAGGATGACTGTGAGCATGAGGGTTAGGGTTAGGGTGAGGGTTAGGTTTAGGGTGAGGGTTAGCGTTAGGGTTAGTGTTAGCGTTAGGTTGGAGGTTAGGTTTAGGGTGAGGGTTAGCGTTAGGGGTAGGGTAAGGTTGAGCGTGAGGTTGAGGGCTAGGGTTAGGATTAGGTTTAGGTTGAGCCTGTCGGTGAGGGTGAGGGTGAAGGTTAATGTTTTGGTGAGGGTTAGGTTAAGGGATAGGGTGAGGGTTAAGTTTAGGGTGATGTTTAGGTTGAGAGTTGGGGTTAGGGTTAGGGTGAGTGTGAGGGTGACTGAGAGGGTTAGTATTAGGGTTAGGGTTAGGTTTAGGGTGAGGGTGAGTGTGAGGGTTAGGGTTCCAGTTATTGTTAGGCTTAAGTTTTAAGCGGAGGGTGAGAGAGTGAGTTTGAGGGTTAGGGTTATGTTGAGTGTGAGCATTAGGGTTAGGTTTAGGGTGAGGGTGAGGTTGAGGGTTAGGGTGAGAGTTAGGGTTTGGGTTAGGGTGAGGATTAGATGAGGGTGAGGGTTAGGGTTAGGGTGAGGGTTAGGATTAGGGTGAGGGTGGGGATTAGCGTTAGGGTGAGGGTTAGGGTTTTGGTGCGGAGTAGGGTGAGGGTTAATGTTAGGGTGATGTTTAGGGAGAGGGTGAGGGTTGGTTTGAGGGTTTGCGTTAGGTTTAGGGTGAGGTTGAGGGTGAGAGTGAGGCTTAGATTTAGGGTTAGGGTGAGGGTGTCTCTGAGGGTTAGGGTTAGGATTAGGCTTTAGGCTGTTGGTTAGGCTTAGGGTGAGGTTGAGGGATAGCGTTAGGGTTAGGGTTAATGATAGGGTGATATTTATGGTGAGGGTTAGTGTGAGAGTTAGTGTTAGGGTTAGGCTTAATGTTAGAGTGAGTGTAAGTGTTAGGTTGTGGGTTAGGGTTAGGGATAGGGTGAGGGTTGGGTCAGGGTTAGGGTGAGGGTAAGGTTTAATTTGAATGTTATGGTGAGTGTGAGGGTTAGGGTTAGGGTGAGTGTTAGGGTGAGGGTGAGGGTTCAGTTGAGGGTTTGGGTTAGGTTTAGGGTGAGGGTGAGGGTGAGGGTGAGACTTAGGGTTAGGTATAGGGTGACGTTGAGTGTGAGGATTAGGGATTGGGTTAGGCTTAGGTTTACGGTTAGGTTGAGGGTGACTGTGAGGGTGAGGGTTAGGGTTAGGATGAGGGTTAGGTTTAGGGTGATGGTTAGCGATAAGGGTAGGGTTAGGCTTAGGTTGGAGGTTAGGTTTACGGTGAGGGTTAGCGTTAGGGGTAGGGTTAGGTTGAGGGTGAGGGTGAGGGCTAGGTTTAGGATTAGGTTTCGGGTGAGGGTTATGGTCAGAGTGAGGGTTGGGGTAGGTATAGATTTACGGTGAGAGTAAGGGTTAGCGTGAGGTTTAGGGTGAATGTGAGGGTTAGAGTTAGCATTAGGATTAGGGTGACGTTTAGGATGAGGGTTAGGTTTAAGTTTAGGGTTAGGTTGAGGTGAGGGTGAGGGTGATTGTGAGGTTTATGGTTAGGGTGAGAGATAGGTTTAGCGTGAGGGTTAGGGTTAGGGTTAGGATTATTGTGAGGGTGAACTTGAGGGTGACATTGAGGCTTAGGTTGTGGGTGAGGGTGAGTGTGAGGGTTAGGCTTAGGGTTAGGCTTAGGGTTAGTGTGAGGGTGAAGTTGAGGGTTAGTGTTAGGAGAAGCGTTAGGTTTAAAGTTAGGCTGAGGGTGAGCGTGAGGGTGAGGGTGACAGTTAGGGTTAGGGTTAGGCTGAGGGTTAGGTTTAGTGTGAGGGTTAGGGTGAGGGTAAGGCTAAAGATTAGGGAGAGGGTGAGGGTTAGGTTTACGGTTAGGGTGAGGGTTAGTGTGAGGTTTAGGGTTAGGGTTATGGTTATCGTTAAGGTGAGGGTGAGGGTTAGGGTGAGGGTGAGGGTGAAGTTTAGTGTGAGGGTTAGGGTTAGGGTGAGGGTTATTGTTAGGGTTAGTGTTAGGGTTAGCATTAGGATGAGAGTTAGGGTGAGGGTAAGTGTTGGGGTGATGCTTAAGGTTTGGGTGAGGTTTAGGGTGAGTTTGAGGGTTAGTGTTAGGGTTAGGGTTATGTTGAGTTTAAGGGTTAGGTTGAGGGTTAATGTAAGGGTGAGGGTTAGGGTTAGCATTAGGGCTAGTGTGAGGTTTAGGGTGAGTGTTAGGGTTAGGTTAGGGTGAGGGTTAGGGTTAGGGTGAGGGTTAGGCTGAGGGTTAGGGTTGGGTTAGGGTGAGGGTTAGGTTGAGGGTGAGGGTGAGGGTTAGGGTTAGGATTGCGTTTATCGTGAGCCTGTGGGTAAGGGTGAGGGTGAGGGTTAGGGTTAGGGTGAGGGTTAGGCTAAGGGTTAGGGTGAAGGTTAGGTTTAGGGTGATGTTTAGGTTGAGGGTTTGGGTTAGGGTTAGGGTGAGTGTGAGGGTCAGTGAGAGGGTTAGGATTAGGGTTAGGGTTAGGTTTAGGGTGAGGGTGAGTGTGAGGTTAAGGGTTAGGGTTATTGTTAGGCTTAGGTTTATGCTGAGGGTGAGGGTGAGTGTGAGAGTTAGGGTTATGTTGAGTGTGAGCATTAGGGTTAGGTTTAGGGTGAGGGTGAGTTTGAGGGTTAGGGTGAAGGTTAGGGTTTGATTTACGGTGAGGATTAAATGAGGGTGAGGGTTAGGGTTAGGGTGAGGGTTAGGGTTAGGGTGAGGGTTGGTTTGAGGGTTTGCGTTAGGGTTAGGGTGAGGTTGAGGGTGAGGTTGAGGCTTAGAGTTAGGGTTAGGGTGAGGTTGTCTGTGAGGGTTGGGGTTAGGGTTAGGCTTTAGGCTGAGGTTTAGTTTCAGGGTGAGAGTGAGGGTGATGGTTAGGGTTAGGGTGAGGTTTAGGGTTAGGGTTAGGGTGAGTGTTAGGGATACTGTGAGGGTTAGCGTTCAGGTGAGGGTTAGGGTAACTGTGAGGGTTCATGTTAGGTTTAGGCTCTGTGTTAGGGTGAGGGTAAGGGTTAGGTTGAGGGTCAGGTTTAGGGTGAGGTTTAGGGTTAGTATGAGGGTTAAGGCTTGGGTGGGGTTAAGGGTGATGGTTAGGGTTAGGGTGATGTTTAGGGTGAGGGTGAGGGTTAGGGTGAGGGTGAGTGTGAGTATTCAGTTGTGGGTTTGGGTTAGATTTAGGGTGAGGTTGAGGCTTAGTGTTAGTTTTAGGGTAAGGGTGAGGGTGAGGTTTAGGGATAGGGTTAGGGTTAGGTTTAGGATTAGGCTGAGGGTGACTATGAGCTTGAGGTTTAGGGTTATGGTGAGCATTAGGTTTGGGGTTAGGGTGAGGGTAAGTGTTGGGGTGAGTGTTAGGGTTTGGGTGAGGGTTAGCGTTAGGTTTAGGGTTAGGGTTAGGTTGGAGGTTAGGGTTGGGTTGAGGGTTAATGTTAGGGGTAGGGTTAGGTTGAGCGTGAGAGTGAGTGTTAGGTTTAGGATTAGGTTTAAGGTGAGCCTGAGGGTGAGGGTGAGGGTTAGGGTTAGGGTGAGGGTTAGGCTAAGGGTTAGGGTGAGGGTTAGGTTTAGGGTGATGTTTAGGTTGAGGGTTTGGGTTAGGGTTAGGGTGAGTGTGAGAGTGAGTGAGAGGGTTAGGATTAGTGTTAGGGTTAGGTTTAGGGTGAGGGTGAGTGTGAGGGTTATGGTTTGGGTTATTGTTAGGCTTAGGTATAAGCTGAGGGTGAGGGTGAGAGTGAGGGTTAGGGTTATGTTGAGTGTGAGCATTAGGGTTAGTTTTAGGGTGAGGGTGAGGTTTAGGGTTAGGGTGAGGGTTAAGGTTTGGGTTATGGTGAGGGAGAGATGGGGGTGAGGGTTAGGGTTAGGGTTAGGGTGAGGGTGACGATTAGCGTTTGGTGAGGGTTAGGGTTCTGGTGCGGATTAGGGTGAGGGTTAGGTTGAGTGTGATGTTTAGGGTGAGGGTGAGGGTTGGTTTGAGGTTTTGAGTTGGGTTTAGGGTGAGGTTGAGTGTGAGGGTGAGGCTTAGAGTTAGGGTTAGGGTGAGGGTGACTGTGAGGGTTAGGGTTAGGTTTAGGCTTTAGGCTGAGGGTGAGGTTGAGGGTGATGGTTAGGGTTAGTTTGATGGTTAGGGTTAGGGTTAGGGTGATGGTTAGGGATAGTGTGAGGGTTAGGGTTAGGATGAGGTTTAGGGTTACTCTGAGGGTTCATGTTAGGTTTAGGCTTAGTGTTAGGTTGAGGGTAATGGTTAGGTTGAGGGTCAGGTTTAGGGTGAGGTTTAGGGTTAGTATGAGGGTTAGGGCTAATGTGAGGGTAAGGGTGATGGTTAGGTTTAGGGTGATGTTTAGGGTGAGGGTGAGGCTTAGGGTGAGGGTGAGGGTGAGGGTTCATTTGAAGGTTTGTGTTAGGGTTAGGGTGAGGTTGAGACTTAGTGTTAGGTTTATGGTGAGGGTGAGTGTGAGTTTTAGGGATAGGGTTAGGCTTAGTTTTAGTGTTAGGCTGAGGGTGACTGTGAGCTTGAGGGTTAGTATAATGGTGAGCATTAGGGTTGGGGTTAGGGTGAGGATAAGTGTTGGGGTGAGTGTTAGCGTTTAGGTGAGTGTTAGCTTTAGGTTTAGGGTTAGGGTTAGGTTGGAGGTTAGGTTAAGGTGAGGGTTAGCGTTGGAGGTAGGGTTAGGTTGAGCGTGAGGGTGAGGGTTTGGGTTAGGATTAGGTTAAAGGTGAGCCTGAGGGTGAGGGTGAGGGTTAGGGTTAGAGTGAGGGTTAGGCTAAGGGTTAGGGTGAGGGTTAGGTTTAGGGTGATGTTTAGGTTGAGGGTTAGGGTTAGGTTGAGAGAGAGGGTGAGTGAGAAGGTTAGGTTTAGGGTTAGGATTAGGTTTAGGTTGAGGGTGAGTGTGAGGGTTTTGGTTAGGGTTATTGTTAGGCTTAGGTTTAAGCTGAGGGTGAGGGCTGAGTGTGAGGGTTAGGGTTATGTTGAATGTGAGCATTAGGGTTAGGATTATGGTGAGGGTGTCTTTGAGGGTTAGGGTGAGGGTTAGGGTTTGGGTTAGGGTGAGGGTTAGATGAGGGTGAGGGTTAGGGTTAGGGTGAGGGTGAGGGTTAGCGTTAGGGTGAAGGTTAGGGATAGTGTGAGGGTTAGGGTTCAGGTGAGGTTTAGGGTTACTGTGAGGGTTCATGTTAGGTTTAGCCTTAGTGTTATGGTGAGGGTCAGGTTTAGGTTGAGGGTCAGGTTTAAGTTTAGGGTTAGGTTTAGTATTAGGGTTAGGGCTAGTGTGAGGGTGAGGGTGAGGGTTAGGGTGAGGGTGAGGGTTAGGGTGAGGGTGAGGGTGAGGGTTCAGTTGAGGGTTTGGGTTGTGGTTAGGGTTAGGTTTAGGGTGAGGTTGAGTGTGAGGTTTAGGGATAGGGTTAGGCTTAGGTTTAGGGTTAGGCTGAGGGTGACTATGAGTTTGAGTGTTAGGGTTATGGTGAGCATTAGGGTTGGGGTTAGGGTGAGGGTAAGTGTTGGGGTGAGTGTTAGGGTTTGGTTGAGGGTTAGCATTAGGTTTAGGGTTAGGGTTAGGTTGGAGGTTAGGGTTAGGGTAAGGGTTAGCGTTAGGTGTAGGGTTAGGTTGAGGGTGAGGGTTAGGGTTAGGATTAGGTTTAAGGTGAGTCTGAGGGTGAGGGTGAGGGTTAGTGTTAGGGTGAGGGTTAGGCTAAGGGTTAGGGTGAGGGTTATGTTTAGGGTGATGTTTAGGTTGAGGGTTAGGGTTCGGGTTAGGGAGAGTTTGAGGGTGAGTGAGAGGGTTTTATTAGTATTAGGGTTTGGTTTAGGGTGAGGGTGAGTGTGATGGTTAGGGTTCGGGTTATTGATATGATTAGGTTTAAGCTGAGGGTTAGGGTGAGTGTGTGGGTTAGGGTTCTGTTGAGTGTGACCATTAGGGTTAGGTTTAGGATGAGGGGGTGGTTGAGGTTTAGGGTGAGGGTTAGGGTTTGTGTTAGGTGAGGGTTAGATGAGGGTGAGGGTTAGGGTTAGGGTGAGGGTTAGGGTTAGGTTGAGGGTGAGGATTAGCGTTAGGGTGAGGGTTAGGGTTCTGGTGTGGATTAGGGTGAGGGTTAGGGTTAGGGAGATGTTTAGGGTGAGGGTGAGGGTTGGTTTGAGGATTTGCATTTGGTTTAGTGTGAGGTTGAGCGTGACAGTGAGGCTTAGAGTTAGGGTTAGGGTGAGGGTGAGTGTAAGGGTTAGGGTTGGGGTTAGGATTTAGGCTGAGTGTTAGGCTGAGGGTGAGGGTGAGGGTGATGGTTAGGATTAGGGTGAGGGTTAGGGTTAGGGTTAATTTGAGGCTTAGGTATAGTGTGAGGGTTAGGGATAGGGTAAGGTTTAGGATTACTGTGAGGGTTCATGTTAGGTTTATGCTTAGTGTTAGGGTGAGGGTAAGTGTTAGGTTGAGGGTCTGGTTTAGGGAAAGGTTTAGGATTAGTATGAGGGTTAGGGATAATGTGAGGGTAAGGGTGAGCGTTAGGGTAAGGGAGATGTTTAGGGTGAGGGTGAGGGTTAGGGTGAGGGTGAGAGTGAGGGTTCAGTTGAGGGTTTGGGTTAGGGTTAGGGTGAGGTTGAGACTTAGGGTTAGGTTTAGGGGGGTGAGGGTGAGTGTGAGGTTTAGGGATAGGGTTAGGCTTAGGTTTAGGGTTAGGCTGAGGGTGACTGTGAGCGTGAGGGTTAGGGTTAGGGTGAGGTTTATGTTTAGGGTGAGTGTTAGCATTAGGGTAAGGGTTATCATTAGGTTGGAGGTTAGGATTAGGGGAGGGTTATCGTTAGGGGCAGGGTTAGGTTGATGGTTAGGGTGAAGGCTAGGGTTAGAATTAAGTTTAGGTTGAGCCTGTTGGTGAGGGTGAGGGTGAGGGTTAAGGTTATGGTGAGGGTTAGGCTAAGGGTTAGGGTGAGGGTTAGGTTTAGGGTGTTGTTTTGGTTGAGGGTTTGGGTTAGGGTTAGGGTGAGTGTGAGGGTGAGTAAGAGGGTTAGGATTAGTGTTAGGGTTAGGTTTAGGTTGAGGGTGAGTGTGAGGCTTAGGGTTCGGGTTACAGTTAGGCTTAGGTTTAAGCTGAGGGTGAGGGTGAGTGTGAGGGTTAGTGTTATGTTGAGTGTGAGCATTAGGGTTAGGTTTAGGGTGAGGGTGTGTTTGAGGGTTAGGGTGAGGTTTAGGGTTTGGTTTAGGGTGAGGGTTAGATGAGGGTGAGAGTTAGGATTACGGTGAGGTTTAGATGAGGTTGAGGGTTAGGTTGAGGGTGAGGATTAGCGTTAGGGTGAGGGTTAGGGTTTTGGTGCGGATTAGGGTGAGGGTTAATGTTAGGGTGATGTTTAGGGTGAGGGTGAGCGTTGGTTTGAGGGTTTGCGTTAGGTTTAGGGTGAGGTTGAGGGTGAGGGTGAGGCTTAGATTTAGGGTTAGGGTGAGGTTGTCTGTGAGGGTTAGGGTTAGGGTTAGGCTTTAGGGTGAGTGTTAGGCTGAGGGTGAGGGTGAGGGTTAGGGTTAGGGTTAGGGTTAATGAAAGGCTGATATTTAGGGTGAGGGTTAGTGTGAGAGTTAGTGTTAAGGTTAGGCTTAGTGGTAGAGTTAGTGTAATTGTTAGGTTGAGGGTTAGGGTTAGGAATAGGGTGAGGGTTGTGATGAGGGTTAGGGTGAGGTAAGGTTTAGGGTGAGGGTGAATGTTCAGTTGAGGTTTAGGGTTAGGTTGAGGGTGAGGGTGTTTGTGATGGTTCAGTTGAGGGTTTGGGTTAGAGTTAGGGTGAGGTTTAGGGTGAGGGTGAGACTTAGGGTTAGATTTAGGGTGATGGTGAGTGTGAGGTTTAGGGATAGGGTTAGGCTTAGGTTTAGGGTTAGGCTGAGGGTGACTGTGAGCGTGAGGGTTAGGGTTAGGGTGAGGGTTAGGTTTAGGGTGAGGGTTAGCGTTAGGGTTAGGGTTAGCGTTAGGTTGGAGGTTAGGTTTACGGTGAGGGTTAGCGTTAGGGGTATGGTAAGTTTGAGCGTGAGGTTGAGGGCTAGGGTTAGGATTAGGTTTAGGTTGAGCCTGTCGGTGAGGGTGAGGGTGAAGGTTAATGTTATGGTGAGGGTTAGGTTAAGGGTTAGGTTGAGGTTTAGGTTTAGAGTGATGTTTAGGTTGAGAGTTGGGGTTAGGGTTAGGGTGAGTGTGAGGGTGAGTGAGAGGGTTAGGATTAGGGTTAGGGTTAAGTTTAGGGTGAGGGTGAGTGTGAGTGTTAGGGTTCAGGTTATTGTTAGGCTTAAATTTTAAGCGGAGGGTGAGAAAGTGAGTGTGAGGGTTAGTGTTATGTTGAGTGTGAGCATTAGGGTTAGGTTTAGGGTGAGGGTGAGGTTGAGGGTTAGGGTGAGTGTTAGGGTTTGGGTTAGGGTGAGGGTTAGATGAGGGTGAGGTTTAGGGTTAGGGTGAGGGTTAGGGTTAGGGTGAGGATGAGGATTAGCGTTAGGGTGAGGGTTAGGTTTTTGGTGCGGAGTAGGGTGAGGGTTAATGTTAGGGTGATGTTTAGGGTGAGGGTGAGGGTTGGTTTGAGGGTTTGCGTCAGGTTTAGGTTGAGGTTGAGGGTGAGGGTGAGGCTTAGATTTAGGTTTAAGTTGAGGGTGACTCTGAGGGTTAGGGTTAGGGTTAGGCTTTAGGCTGATTGTTAGGCTGAGGGTGAGGGTTCGGGTGATGGTTAGGGTTAGGGTGAGGGTTAGGTTTAGGGTTAGGGTGATGATTAGGGATAGTGTGAGGGTTAGGGTTAGGGTGAGGTTTAGGGTTACTGTGAGGGTTCATGTTAGGTTTAGGCTGAGTGTTAGGGTGAGGGTAAGTGTTAGGATGAGGGTGAGGTTTATGTTGAGATTTAGGGTTAGTATGAGGGTTAGGGCTAAGTTGAGGGTAAGGGTGAGGGTTAGGGTTAGGGTGGTGTTTAGGGTGAGGTTGAGGGTTAGGGTGAGGGTGAGGGTTCAGTTGAGGGTTTGGGTTAGGGTTAGGGTGAGGTTGAGACTTAGGGTTAAGTTTAGGGTGAGGGTGAGTGTCAGGTTTAGGCATAGTGTTAGGCTTAGTTTTAGGGTTAGGCTGAGGGTGACTTTGAGCTTGAGGGTTAGTATTATGGTGAGCATTAGTGTTGGGGTTAGGGTGAGGGTAAGTGTTGGGGTGAGTGTTAAGGTTTGGGTGAGGGTTAGCGTTAGGTTTAGGGATAGGGTTAGGTTGGAGTTTACGTTAGGGTGAGGGTTAGCATTAGACATAGGTTTAGGTTGAGCGTGAGAGTGAGGGTTAGGGTTAGGATTAGGTTTAAGGTGAGCCTGAGGGTGAGGGTGAGGGTGAGGGTTAGGGTTAGGGTGAGGGTTAGGCTAAGGGTTAGGGGGAGGGTTAGGTTTAGGGTGATGTTTAGGTTGAGGGTTAGGGTTAGGTTGAGGGTGAGGGTGAGTGAGAGAGTTAGGTTTAGGGTTAGGATTAGGTTTAGGGTGAGGGTTAATGTGAGGGTTAGGGTTAGGTTTATTGTTAGGCTTAGGTTTAAGCTGAGGGTGAGGGTGAATGTGAGGGTTAGGGTTATGTTGAGTGTGAGCATTAGGGTTAGTTTTAGGTTGAGGGTGTGTTTGAGGGTTAGGGTTTGGGTTAGGGTGAGGGTTAGATGAGGGTGAGGGTTAGGGTTAAGGTGAGGGTTCGGGTTAGGGTGAGGTTGAGGGTTATCGTTAGGGTTAGGGTTAGGGTTATGGTGCAGATGTGGGTGAGTGTTGTTACCCTGATATTTATGGTGAGGGTGAGGGTTGGTTTGAGGGTTTGCGTTAGTTTTAGGTTGAGGTTGGGTGTGAGGGTGAGGATAAGGGTTGGTTTTAGGGTGAGGGTGATTCTGAGGGTTAGTGTTTGGGTTAGGCTTTAGGCTGTTGGTTAGGCTGAGGTTGAGGGTGAGAGTTAGTGTTAGGGTTAGGGTTAATTATAGAGTGATATTTAGGGTGAGGGTTAGTGTGAGAGTTAGTGTTAGGATTAGGTTTAGTGTTAGAGTGAGTGTAAGGGTTAGGTTGAGGGTTAGGTTTAGGAATAGGGTGAGGGTGGGAATGTGGGTTAGGGTGAGGGTATGGTTTAGGGTGAGGGTTATGGTGAGTGTGAGGGTTAGGTTTAGGGTTAGGGTGAGGGTGAGGGTGAGGGTGAGCGTTCAGTTGAGGGTTTTTGTTAGGGTTAGGGTGAGGTTGAGGGTGAGGGTGAGACTCAGGGTTCGGTTTAGGGTGATGGTGTGAGGATTAGGGATAGGGTTAGGCTTAGGTTTAGGGTTAGGCTGAAGGTGACTGTGAGCGTGAGGGTTAGGGTTAGGGTGTGGGTTACGTTTAGGGTGAGGGTTAGCGATAGGGTTAGGGTTAGGTTTAGGTTGGAGGTTATGTTTAGGGTGAGGGTTAGCGTTAGGGGTAGGGATAGGTTGAGGGGGAGGGGGAGGGTAGGGTTAGGATTAGGTTTAGGTTGATCCTGTGGGTGAGGGTGAGGGTGAGGTTTAGGGTTAGGGTGAGGGTTAGGCTAAGGTTTAGGGTGAGGGTTAGGTTTAAGGTGATGTTTAGGTTGAGAGTTTGGGTTAGGGTTAGGGTGAGTGTGACGGTGAGTGAGAGGGTTAGGATTAGGGTTAGGGTTAGGTTTAGAGTGAGGGTGAGTGTGAGGGTTAGGGTTCATGTTATTGTTAGGCTTAGGTTTAAGCTGAGGGTGAGGGTGAGTGTGAGGTTTAGGGTTATGTTGAGTGTGAGCATTAGGGTTAGTTTTAGGGTGAGGGTGAGGTTTAGGGTTAGGGTGAGGGTTAGGGTTTGGGTAGGTTGAGGGTTAGATGAGGGTGAGGGTTAGGGTTAGGGTGAGGGTTAGGCTTAGGGTGAGTGTGACGGTTAGCGTTACGGTGAGGGTTAGGTTTATGGTGCGGATTAGGGTGAGTGTTAGGGTTACGGTGATGTTTATGGTGAGGGTGAGGGTTGGTTTGAAGGTTTGCGTTAGGTTTAGGGTGAGGTTGGGGGTGAGGGTGAGGCTTAGAGTTAGGGTTAGGTTGAGGGTGACTCTGAGGGTTAGGGTTAGGGTTAGGCTTTAGGCTGAGGGTTAGGCTGAGGGTGAAGTTGAGGGATAGGGTTAGGGTTAGTGTTAATGATAGGGTGATATTTAGGGTGAGGGTTAGTGTGAGAGTTAGTGTTAGGGTTAGGCTTAGTGTTAGAGTGAGTGTAAGTGTTAGGTTGAGGGTTAGGTTTAGGGATAGGGTGAGGGTTGGGTCAGGGTTAGGGTGAGGGTAAGGTTTAATTTGAGGGTTATGGTGAGTGTGAGGGTTAGGGTGAGTGTTAGGGTGAGGGTGAGGGTTCAGTTGAGGGTTTGGGTTAGGGTTAGGGTGAGGTTGAGGGTGAGGGTGAGACTTAGGGTTAGGTTTAGGGTGACTGTGAGTGTGAGGATTAGGGATAGGGTTAGGCTTAGGTTTAGGGTTAGGCTGAGGGTGACTGTGAGGGTGAGGGTTAGGGTTAGGATGAGGGTCAGGTTTAGGGTGAGGGTTAGAGATTGGGTTAGGGTTAGGTTTAGGTTGGAGATTAGGTTTAGGGTGAGGCTTAGCATTAGGGGTAGGGTTAGGTTGAGGGTGAGTGTGAGGGCTAGGGTTAGGATTAGGTTTCAGGTGAGGGTTATGGTCAGAGTGAGGGTTAGGGTTAGGTTTAGATTTACGGTGAGAGTAAGGGTTAGCGTGAAGTTTAGGGTGAGTGTGAGGGTTAGAGTTCACATTAGGATTAGGGTGACGTTTAGGGTGAGGGTGAGGGTGAGGTTTAGGGTTAGGTTGAGGTGAGGGTGAGGGTGATTGTGAGGTTTATGGTTAGGGTGAGAGATAGGTTTAGCGTGAGGGTTAGGGTTAGGGTTAGGGTTATTGTGAGGGTGAGCATGAGGGTGACAGTGAGGCTTAGGTTGTGGGTGAGGGTGAGTGTGAGGGTTAGGGTTAGGGTTAGTGTGAGGGTGAAGTTGAGGGTTAGTGTTAGGAGTAGCGTTAGGTTTAAAGTTAGGCTGAGGGTGAGCATGAGTGTGAGGGTGACGGTTAGTGTTAGGGTTAGGCTGAGGGTTGGGTTTAGTGTGAGTGTTAGGGTGAGGGTAAGGCTAAAGTTTAGCGAGAGGGTGAGGGTTAGGTTTAGGGTTAGGGTGAGGGTTAGGGTGAGGTTTAGGGTTAGGTTGAGGGTTAGTGTGAGGGTGAGGGTTAGGGTTAGCATTAGGGCTAGTGTGAGGGTTAGGGTGAGTGTTAGGGTTAGGTTAGGGTGAGGGTTAAGGTTAGGGTGAGGGTTAGGCTGAGGGTTAGGGTTGGGTTAGGGTGAGGGTTAGATGAGTGTGAGGGTTAGGGTTAGGTTGATGGTTAGGGTTAGGATGAGGGTTATGGTTAGGATTAGGGTTAGCATTAGGGTTATTGTGAGGGTTAGGGTGAGTGTCAGGGTTAAGTTAGTGTGAGACTTAGGGTTAAGGTGAGGGTTAGGGTGAGGGTTATGTTTGGGT
This sequence comes from Dipodomys merriami, assembly GCF_024711535.1. NCBI lineage: Eukaryota > Metazoa > Chordata > Mammalia > Rodentia > Heteromyidae > Dipodomys > Dipodomys merriami. The sequence continues at coordinate 285,869 of NW_027206456.1, forward strand.
TAGGGTGAGGGTTAGATGAGGGTGAGGGTTAGGGTTAGGTTGAGGTTTAGGTTTAGGGTGAGGTTTATGGTTAGGATTAGGGTTAGGGTGAGGGCTATGGTGAGGGTGAGAGTTAGGGTGTAGGCTAGGGTGAGGGTGAGGGTTAGGGTTAGGGTGAGGGTTAGGGTGAGGTTAAGGTTAAAGGTTAGAGTGAGGGTGAGTGTTAGGGTTAGGGTTAGGGTGAGGTTTAGGGTTAGAGTTATGGTTAGGGTTAGGGTGAGGGTGAGCGTGAGTGTGACAGTGAGGCTTAGGGTCAGGGTGAGGGTGAGGGTGAGTGTGAGGCTTAGACTTAGGGTTGGTTTAGGATTAGGGTTAGTGTGAGGGTGAAGGTGAAGGTTAGTGTTAGGAATAGGGTTAGGTTTACAGTTAGGCTGAGGGTGAGGGTGACGGTTAGAGTTAGGGTTAGGTTGATGGTTAGGGTTTGTGTGAGGGTTAGGGTGAGCGTAATGTTAAAGGGTAGGGTGAAGGTGAGGGTTAGGCTTAGGGTTAGGGTGAGGGTTACGGTGAGGTTTAGGGTTAGGGTTACAGTTAGGTTTAGGTTGAGGGTGAGGGTTAGGTTGAGGGTAAGGGTGAGGTTAGGGTGAGGGTTAGGGTTAGGGTGAGGTTTAGGGTGAGTCTGAGTGTGAGTGATAGAGTGAGGGTTAGGGTTCGGGAAAGTATGAGGTTTAGGGTTTGGTTGAGTGTTAGGTTTGGGTGAGTGTTAGGGTGACGGTGAGGGTGAGGGTTCAGGTTGGGTTAAGGGTTAGAGTGAGGGGTAGGGTGAAGGGTAGGTTTAGTATTAGGGTTAGGGTGAGGGTTAGGGTTAGTGTAAGAGTTAGGGTTAGGGTGAGGTTTAGGGTTACTTTGAGGGTTTAGGCTTAGTGTTAGGGTTAGGGTTACGGTTAGGTTGAGGGTTAGGTTTAGGGTGAGGTTTAGGGTTAGTATGAGGGTGAGTGTAAGGGTGAGGGTTAGGGTTAGGGTGATGTTTAGGGTGAGGGTGAGGGTTAGGGTTAGGGTGAGTGTGAGGGTTAAGTTGAGTGTTTGGGTTAACGTTAGGGTGAGGTTGAGGGTGAGGGTGAGTCGTAGGTTTAGGTTTAGTGTGAGGGTGTGTTTGAGGGTTTGGTATGGGGTTAGGCTTAAGTTTAGGGTTAGGCTGAGGGTGACTGTGAGCGTGAGGGTTAGGGTTAGGGTGAGGTTTAGGGTTAGGGTGAAGGTAAGTGCTGGGGTGAGTGTTAGGGTTAGGGTGAGGGTTAGCGTTAGGGTTAGGGTGAGGGTTAGCGTTAGGTTGGAGTTTGGGGTTAGGGTGAGTGTTAGTGTTAGTGTTAGGGATAGGATTAGGTTGGAGTTTAGGGTTAGGATGTGTGTTAGCGTAAGGGGCAGGGTTAGGTTGAGGGTTAGGGTGAGTGTTAGGGTTAGGTTGAGGGTTAGGTTGAGGGTGAGGTTGAGGGTGAGGGTTCGGTTAAGGGTTTCGGTTAGGGTTAGAGTGAGGTTGAGGGTGAGTGAGAGGGTTAAGTTTATGGTTAGGATTAGGTTTAGGGTGAGGGTGAGTGTGAGGGTTAGGGTTAGGGTTATTTTTAGGCTTAGGTTTAAGCTGAGGGTGAGTGTGAGTGTGACCTTTATGGTTATGTTGAGTGTGATAATTAGGGTTAGGTTTAGGGTGAGGGTGAGGTTGAGGGTTAGGGTGAGGTTTAGGATGAGGGGTAGTGTGAGAGTTAGGTTTAGTGTTAGTGTTAGGGTTAGGGTTGGGGTTAGGGATAGGCTTAGTGTTAGGCAGAGGGTGAAGGTGAGAGTGAGGGTTAGGGTTTGGGTGAGGATGCGCTTTAGGTTTAGAGTTAGCATTAGGGTGAGGGTTAGTGTTAGGGTTAGGGTTAGTGTTACAATTAGGTTTAGGTTGAGAGTGAGTGTGAGGGTTAGGGTTAGGATTAGACTTAGGTTGAGGGTGAAAGTGAGGGTAAGGGTGAGGGTTAGGCTTAGGCTTAGGGATAGAGTAAGGTCTAAGATGAGGGTGAGGGTTAGTGTTAGGGTTGGGGTGAGGGTTAGGGTGAGTGTGAGGTTTACGGTGAGTCTTAGTCTTAGGCTTAGGCTTAGGCCGAGCATGAGTGTGAGGGAGAGGGTTAGGGTTAGGATGAGGGTTAGGGTTTTAGGGTTAGGGTGAGGGTGAGGATGAGGTTTAGGGTTAGGATTAGGGTTAAGTGAGGGCTAGAGTGAGGGTGAGGGTTCGGGTTAGCGTTAGGGTGAGGTTTAGGTTTAGGGTTAAGTTGAGGGTGAGGGTTAGGGTTAGGGTGAGGGTTAGGGTTAGGGTTAGGGTGAGGGTGAGGTTTAGGATTAAGTTTAGGGTTAGGGTTAGGTTTAGGATAAGGGTTACAGTGAGGTTGAGTGTGTGGATTAGGGTTAGGCTTAGGATTAGGCTGAGGGTGATAATGGGGATGAGAATTCGCTTATGAGTGATGGTTAGGGTTATGGTTAGGTTGAGGGATAGGATGAGGGTTAGGGTTAGGATTAGGGTTAGGGTGAGGGCTAGGATGAGGGTGATGTTTAGGGTTAGGGTTAGGCTTAGGCTTAGGGATAGGCTGAGGCTGAAGGTGAGGGTGAGTGTTAGGATGAGGATTACGGTTAGGGTGAGGGTTAGGGTAAGGGTGACAGTAAGGGTAAAGGTGAGGAATAGTCTGAGGGTGAGTGTTATGGTAATGGTGAAGGTTCAGGGTTAGGGTGAGGGTTAGGGTGAGGGTTAGGGTGAGGGTTAGGTTTAGCGTTAGTGTTACCGTTAGGGTGAGGGTTAGTGTGATGGTTTGGGTTAGGGTTAGGGTTACGATTAGGGTTAGGGTGAGGGTGAGTGTGAGGGTTAGGGTTAGTCTTAGGCTTATGCTTAAGCTTAGGCCCAGCTTGAGGTTGAGGGTGGGGGTTACGGTTAGGGTGAGTGTTAGGGTTAGGGTAATGGTTAGGGTTAGGGCAAGGTTGAGGGTTAGGGTTAGGGTTAGGGTGAGTTTTAAGTTTAGGGTGATGCTTAGGGTTAGTGTGAGGGTTAGTGTTCGGGTTAAGGTGAGTTTTAGTGTGAAGGTAAGTGTTAGGGTGAGGTTTAGGGTTAGGGTGAGGTTTAGGGTTAGATTTAGTGTAGGGTGAGGGTTAGGGTAATGGTTAGTGTTAGGGTTAGGGTTAGGTTTGGATTAGGGTTAAGGTGAGGGTGAGTGTCAGGGCTAGGGTTAGGGTTAGGGTTAGGATTAGAGTTATGGTGAGGGTGAGGTGAGGGTTAGGGTTAGGGTGAGGGTTGGGGTTAGGGTTAGAGTGAGGTTTAGGGTGAGGGTTAGGTTTAGGCTTAGGGTTAGGGTATGGACTTAGGTGAGGGTGAGGGTTACGTTCAGGGTTAGAGTGAGTGTTAGGGTGAGGGTCACGTTTAGGGTTAGTTTTAGGGTTAGGGTTGGGGTTAGGGATAGTCTTAGTGTTAGGCGGAGGGTGAGGGTGAGGGTGAGGGTTAGGGTTGGGGTTTGGGTGAGGTTTATGGTTAGTGTTAATGTTACGGTGAGGGTTAGTGTGAGGGTTAGGGTTAGGGTGACTGTTACTTTTAGGGTTAGGGTGAGGGTGAGTTTGAGGTTAAGGGTTAGTCTTCGTCTTAGGCTTAGGCTTAGTCCGAGCCTAAGGGAGAGGGTGAGGTTTAGGGTTAGGGTGAGGGTTAGGGTTAGGGTGAGGATTATGGACAGGGTGAGGGTTAGGGTCAGGGTTAGGGTTATTGTTAGGATTATCGTTAGGTTTAAAGTTACTGTGAGGTTGAGGGTTTGGGTTACGGTTAGGGTTAGAGTGAGGGTTAGGATGAGGGATAGGGTTAGGGTTAGGGTGAGGGTTAGGGTTAATGTGAGGGTTAGGGTTAGGGTGAGGTTTAGGGATACTGTGAGGGTTCATGTTAGGTTTAGGCTTAGTGTTAGGGTGAGTGTAAGGGTTAGGTTGAGTGTTAGGTTTAGGGTGAGGTTTAGGGTTAGTATGAGGGTTAGTGCTAGGGTGAGGGTAAGGGTGAGGGTTAGGATTAGGGTGATGTTTAGGGTGAGGGTGAGGGTTAGGGTGATTGTGATGGTGAGGGATAAGTTGAGGGTTTGGTTTAGGGTTAGGGTGAGGTTGAGGGTGAGGGTGAAACTTAAGGTTGGATTCAGGGTGACGGTAAGTGTGAGGATTAGGGATAGGGTTAGGCTTAGTTTTAGGGTTAGGCTGAGGGTGACTGTGAGCATGAGGGTTAGGGTTAGGGTTAGGTTGGGGGTTAGGTTTAGGGTGAGGTTTAGGGTTAGGTTGGAGGTTAGGTTTAGAGTGAGGGTTATCATTAGGGGTAGGGTTAGGTTGAGGGTGAGAGTGAGTGTTAGGTTTAGGAATAGGTTTAGTGTGAGCTTGTTGGTGAGGGTGAGGGTGAGGGTTAGGGTTAGGGTGAGGGTTAAGCTAAGGTTTAGGTTTAGGGTGATGTTTAGGTTGAGGGTTTGGGTTAGGGTTAGGGTGAGTCTGAGGGTGAGAGAGAGGGTTAGGATTAGGGTTAGGGTTAGGTTTAGGGTGTGGGTGAGTGTGAGGGTTAGGGTTATGGTTAATGTTTAGCTTAGGTTTAAGCTGAGGGTGAGGGTGAGTGTGAGGTTTAGGGCTATGTTGAATGTGAGCATTACTGTTAGTTTTAGGGTGAGGTTGAGGTTGAGGGTTAGGGAGAGGTTTAGGGTTTGGTTTAGGGTGAGGGTTAGATGACGGTGAGGTTTAGGATTAGGGTGAGGGTTAGGGTTAGGGTGAGGGTGAGGTTTAGCGTTAGGGTGAGGGTTAGGGATTTGGTGCCGATTAGGTTGAGTGTTAGGGTTACGGTGATGTTTATGTTGAGGATGAGGGTTGGTTTGATGGTTTGCGTTAGGTTTAGGGTGAGATTGAGAGTGAGGGTGACGCTTAGGTTTATGGTTAGGGTGAGGGTGATTGTGAGGGTTAGGGTTAGGCTTTAGGCTGAGGGTTAGGCTGAGGGTGAGGGTGAGGGTGATGATTAGGTTTAGGGTGAGGGTTAGGGTTAGGGTTAGGGTGAGGGTTAGTCATAGTGTGAGGGTTAAGTTTAGTGTGAGGTTTAGGGTTACTGTAAGTGCTCATGTTAGGTTTAGCCTTAGTGTTAGGGTGAGGGTAAGGGTTAGGTTGAGGGTTAGGTTAGGGTGAGGTTTAGGGTTAGTATGAGGGTTAGGGCTAGGGTGAGGGTAATGGTGAGGGTTAGGGTTAGGGTGAGGGTGAGGGTTAGGGTGAGGGAGAAGGTGAGGGTGAGGGTTCAGTTGAATATTTGGGTTAGGTTTAGGGTGAGGTTGAGACTTAGGTTTAGGTTTAGGGTGAGGGTGAGGGTTAGGGTTAGGGTTAGTGTTATCGTTAGGGTTAGGGTTAGAATAACGGTGAGGGTGAGGATTAAGGTTAGGGTTAGGGTGAGTTTTAGGCTTAATGTTATTGATTGTGTTAGGGTTAGGTTTAGGGTGAGAGTTAGGAGGAGGGTTGGGGTTAGGGTTAGGGTTAGGATTAGGGTTAGGTTGAGGGTGATTGTGAGGTTTAGGGATAGGGTTAGGCTTTGGTTTAGGGTTAGGCTGAGGGTGACTGTGAGCTTGAGGGTTAGGGTTATGGTGAGCATTAGGTTTGGGGTTAGGGTGAGGGTAACGGTTAGGGTGAGTGTTAGGGTTTGGGTGAGGGTTAGCGTTAGGTTTAGGGTTAGGGTTAGGTTGGAGGTTAGTGTTAGGGTGAGGGTTAGCGTTAGGGGTAGGTTTAAGTTGAGGGTGAGGATGAAGGTTAGAGTTAGGATTAGGTTTAAGGTGAGCCTGAGGATGAGGGTGAGGGTGAGTGTTAGGGTTAGGGTGAGGGTTAGGCTAAGGTTTAGGGTGAGGGTTAGGTTTAGGGTGATGTTTAGGTTGAGCGTGAGGGTTAGGGTTAGGGTGAGGGTGAAGTTTCAGTTGAGGGTTTGTGTTAGGGTTAGGTTGAGTGTGAGGGTGTGTGAGTGGGTTAGGTTTAGGGTTAGGATTCGGTTTAGGGTGAGGTTGAGTGTGAGTGTTAGGGTTAGGTTTATTGTTAGGCTTAGGTTTAAGCTGATGGTGAGGGTGTGTGTGAGGTTTAGGGTTATGTTGAGTGTGAGAATTAGGTTTAGGATTAGGGTGAGGGTGTGGTTGAGGGTTAGGGTGAGGGTTAGGGTTTGGGTTAGGGTGAGGGTTAGATGAGGGTGAGGGTTAGGGTTAGGGTCAGGGTTAGGGTTAGGGTGAGGGTTCGGGTTATGGTGCGGATTAGGGTGAGTGTTAGGGTTACGGAGATGTTTATGTTGAGGGTGAGGGTTGGTTTGAGGATTTGTGTTAGGTTTAGGGTGAGGTTGAGCGTGTGGGTGACGCTTAGCGTTTAGCTTAGGGTGAGGGTGACTCTAAGGGTTAGGGTTAGGCTTAGGCTTTAGGCTGAGGGTTAGGCTGAGGGTGAGCGTGAGGGTTAGGGTCAGGGTGAGGGTTAGGTTTAGGGTTAATGATAGGGTGATATTTAGGGTGAGGGTTGGTGTGAGAGTTAGTGTTAGGGTTAGGTTTATTGTTAGAGTGAGTGTAAGGGTTAGGTTGAGGGTTAGGGTTAGTGATAGTGTGATGGTTGGGATGAGGGTTAGGGTGAGGGTAAGGTTAAGGGTGAGGGTTATGGTGGGTGTGAGGGTTAGGGTTAGGGTTAGGGTTAGGGTGAGGGTGAGGTTTAGGGTCCTGGTAAGGGCTAGGGTTAGGGTTAGGATGAGGGTTAGGGAGAGGGTTAGGATGAATGTTAGGGTGAGGGTGAGGGTTAGGGTTCAGGCTAGTGTTAGGGTGAGGGTTAGGGTTAGGGTTAGTTTTAGGTTGAGGGTGATGTTTAGGGCTATGGTAAGGGCTAGGGTTAGGGTTAGGATGAGGGTTAGGGAGAGGGTTAGGATGAGGGTTAGGTTGAGGGTTTGGTTTAGGGTTCGGGTTAGGGCTAGGGTGAGGGTGGGGGTGAGGATGAGAGTGAAGTTTAGGTTTAGAGTTAGGATGAGGGTGAAGTTTAGGGTTAGGATTAGGTTTAGGGTTAGTTTTAGGCTGAGGATGAGGCTGAGGGTGTGGGTGAGAATTAGGGTTAGGTTGAGAGTTAGGGTTAGGGTTAGGGTGAGGGTTTGGGATAGGGTTAAGTTTAGGATGAGAGTTAGTTTGAGGGGTATGGTTACGGTTAAGATGAGCGTTAGGGTTATGGTTATGGTTATGGTTAGGGTTAGGGTTAGGGTTAGGGTTAGTGATAGCTTTATGGTGAGAGTAAGGGTTAGCGTGAGGTTTAGGGTGAGTGTGAGAGTTAGAGTTAGCATCAGGTTTAGGGTGAGGTTTAGGGTGAGGTTTGGGTTAGGGTGAGGTGAGGGTGAGGGTGATTGTGAGGTTTATGGTTAGGGTGAGAGATAGGTTTAGCGTGAGGGTTAGGGTTAGGGTTACGGTGAGGGTGAGCCTGAGGGCTTAGGGTGTGGGGGAGGGTGAGTGTGAGGGTTAGGGTTAGGGTTAGGGTTAGTGTGAGGGTGAAGTTGAGGGTTAGTTTTAGGAGTAGCGTTAGGTTTAAAGTTAGGCTGAAGGTGAATGTGAGGGTGAGGGTGACGGTTAGGGTTAGGGTTAGGTATAGGCTGAGGGTTAGGGTTAGTGTGAGGGTTATTGTGAGGTTCAGGGTTAAGGTTAAGGTTAGGGTTACAGTGAGGGTTAGGGTTAGGGTTAGGGTTATTTTTAGTGTTAGGTTAGTGTTAAGTTTGCGGTGAGGGTGAGGCTGAGGGTGAAGTTTATGGTTAGGTTTAGGGTTAGGGTTTTTGTTAGGGTTAAGGTTAGTGTGAGGTTTATGGTGAGGGTTAGGGTTAGGGTTAGGATTAGAGTTATGGTGAGGGTGAGAGTGAGGGTTAGTGTTAGGGTGAGGGTTGGGTTTAGGGTTAGAGTGAGGCTAAGGGTGACGGTTAGGATTAGGCTTAGGGTTAGGGTATGGGCTAGGGTGAGGGTGAGGGTTAGGTTTAGGGTTAGTGTTAGGTTTAGGGTTGGGGTTAGGGATAGGCTTAGTATTAGGCGGAGGGTGAGGGTGAGGGTGAGGGTTATGGTTAGGGTGCGGGTGAGGTTTACAGTTAGTTTTAGCATAGGGTAAGGTTTAGTGTAAGGGTTAGGGTTAGGGTGAGTGTTACTGTTAGGGTTAGGGTGAGGGTGAGTGTGAGGGTAAGGGTTAGTCTTAGGCTTAGGCTTAGGTTTAGGCTGAGCCTAAGGGAGAGGGTGAGGGTTAGGATTAGAGTGAGGGTTATGGACAAGGTGAGGGTTAGCATTAGGGTTAGGGTTATTGGTAGGATTAGGTTTAGGTTGAAAGTTACTGTGAGGGTGAGTGTTAGGGTTAGGGATAGGGTGAGATTTAGGTTTAGGGATAGGGTTAGAGTTAGGGTTAGGGTAAGGGTCAGATTTGGGGTTAGAGTTAGGGTTAGTGTTAGGGTTAGGGTTAGGGTTAGGGTGAGGTTTAGGGTGAGGGTTAAGCTTAGGGTTAGGGTTAGGCTTAGGCTTAGGCTTAGGCTTAGGCTTAGGCTTAGGCCTAGCATGAGGGTGAGTTTTAGGTTTAGGTTTAGTGTGAGGGTTAGGGTTAGGGTGAAATTGAGTGTGAGGTTTAGGGTTAGTCTTAGGCTTAGGCTTAGGCCGAGCATATGAGTGAGGGTGAGGGTTAGGGTTAGGGTCAGGGTTAGGGTGAGGTTTAGTGTGAGTGTTAGGTTTAAGGTTAGTGTTAGGGTTAAGGTTGGGGTTAGGGATAGTCTTAGTGTTAAGTGGAGGGTGAGGTAGAGGGTGAGAGTTAGGGTTATGGTTAGGGTTAGGCTTAGGGTGTTAGGATTTGTTTGAGGGTTAGGATGAGGTTCAGGGTTAGGATTAGGGTTAGGGTGAGGGCTAGTGTGAGGGTGAGGATTAGGGTTAGTATTAGGGTGAAGTTAGGGTTAGGGTTAGGGTTAGGGTTACATTGAGGATGAGTTTTAGGGTTAGGGTGAGGGTTAGGGTTAGGGTTAGGGTGATGGTGAGGGTTAGAATTAGGGATATGGTTAGGGTTATTGTTAGTGTTATGGTTAGGGTTAAGCTTATTTTGAGGGTGAGGCTGAGGGTGAGCGTTAGGGTTAGGGTTAGGGTGACGTTTAGTGTTAGGGTTAGGGTTAGGGTTAGGAGGAGGGTTTGGTTTCAGGTGAGGGTGAGGGTAAGGGTTAGGGTTAGGGTTAGTGTTATCGTTATGTTTAGGGTTAGAATAACAGTGAGGGTGAGGATTAGGGTTAGGGTTAGGATGAGGTTAAGGGTTAGTGTTAGTGTTAGGGTTAGGGTTAGGGTTAGCGTTAGGGTGAGAGGTAGGAGGAGGGTTAGGGTTAGGCTTAGGGTTAGGATTAGGGTTAGGGTGAAGTTGAGGGTGTCGTTTAGGGTTACGGTTGGGGTTAGGCTTAGGGTTAGGCTGAGGGTGAGGCTGAGGTTGAGGGTGAGGGTTAGGCTTAGTGTTAGAGTTAGGGTTAGGGTAAGGGTGAGGGTTAAGTTTAGGGTTAGGATTAGCGTTAGGGTGAGTGTGAGGTTTAGGGTTAGTGTTAGGGTTAGGCCTAGGTTTAGGCTGAGGGTGAGTGTTAGGTTGTGGGTTAGGATTAGGTTTAGGGTTAAGGTATGGGCTAGGGTGAGTGTGAGGGTTAGGGTCAGGGTTAGGGTGAGGGTTAGTGTGAGGGTTAGGTTTAGGGTTAGTGTTAGGGTTAGGGTTGGGATTAGGGATAGTCTTGTTGTTAGGCGGAGGGTGAGGTTGAGGGTGAGGGTTAGGGTAAGGGTTAGGGTGAGGATGAGGTTTAGGGTTAGATTTAACATTAGGGTGAGGTTTAGTGTTAGAGTTAGGGTTAGTGTTAGAGTTAGGGTTAGGGTGAGGGTGAGTGTGAGGGTTAGGGTTATGTTTAGACTTAGGGTGAGGGTGAGGGTTAGGCTTAGGCGTAGGGTTAGAGTATGTGCTAGGGTGAGGGTGAGGGTTAGTGTTAGGTTTAGGGTGAGGGTTAGGGTGAGTGTGAGGTTTACAGTTAGTCTTAGTCTTAGGCTTAGGCTTAGGCCGAGCATGAGTGTGAGGGAGAGGGTTAGGGTTAGGAAGAGGGTTAGGGTTTTAGGGTTAGGGTGAGGGTTAGGATGAGGTTTAGGGTTAGGATTATTGTTAGTTTGAGGGCTAGAGTGAGGGTGAGGATCAGGGTTAGCGTTAGTGTGAGTTTTAGTGTTAGGGTTAGGATTACGTTGAGGGTGAGGGTTAGGGTTAAGGTGAGGGTTAAGTTTAGGCATAGGGTGAGGGTGAGGGTTAGGATTAGGTTTAGGGTTAGGGTTATTTTTAGTTTTATGGTTAGAGTTAAGTTCACAGTGAGGGTGAGGCTGAGGGTGAGGGTTAAGATTAGGGTTAGGGTTAGGGTGTGGGTTAGGCTGAGGGTTAGGGTTAGGCTGAGGGTAAGTGTGGGGATGAGGATTAGCTTTTGAGTGATGGTTAGGGTTATGGTTAGGTTGAAGTTTGGGATTAGGATTAGGGTTAGGATTAGGGTTAGGGTGAGGGCTAGGATGAGGGTGAGGGTTAGGGTTAGGGTGAGTGTGAAGTTTCGGTTGAGTGTTTGGGTTAGGTTTAGGTTGAGGGTGAGAGTGAGTGAGAGGGTTAAGTTTAGGGTTAGGGTTAGGGTTAGGGTGAGTGTGACGGTGAGTGAGAGGGTTAGGATTAGGGTTAGGGTTAGGTTTAGGGTGAGGGTGAGTGTGAGGGTTAGGGTTCGTGTTATTGTTAGGCTTAGGTTTAAGCTGAGGGTGAGGGTGAGTGTGAGGTTTAGGGTTATGTTGAGTGTGAGCATTAGGGTTAAGTTTGGGGTGAGGTTGTGGTTGAGTGTTAGGGTGAAGGTTAGGGTGAGGGTTAGGGTGAGGGTTAGATGAGGGTGAGGGTTAGGGTTAGGATGAGTGTGAGGGTTAGCGTTAGGGTGAGGGTTAGGGATAGTGTGAGGGTTAGGGTTAGGCTGAGGTTTAGGGTTACTGTGAGGGTTCATGTTAGGTTTAGCCTTAGTGTTAGGGTGAGGGTAAGCGTTAGGTTGAGGGTTAGGTTAGGGTGAGGTTTAGGGTTAGTATGAGGGTTAGGGCTAGGGTGAAGGTAAGGGTGAGGGTTAGGGTTAGGGTGATGTTTAGGGTGAGGGTGAGGGTTAGGGTGAGGGTGAAGGTGAGGATTCAGTTGAGGGTTTGTGTTAGGGTTATGGTGATTTTGAGACTTAGGGTTAGGTTTAGGGTGAGGATGAGTTTTAGGGTTAGGGTTAGGGTTAGTGTTATCGTTAGGGTTAGACTTAGAATAAGGGTGAGGGTGAGGATTAGTTTAGGGTTAGGGTGAGTTTTAGGATAATGTTAGTGATAGTGTTAGGGTGAGAGTTGGGAGGAGCGTTAGGGTTAGGGATAGGTTTACGATTAGGGTTAGGTTGAGGGTGAATGTGAGGTTTAGGGATAGGGTTAGGCTTAGTTTTAGGGTTAGGCTGAGGGTGATTGTGAGCTTGAGGGTTAGGGTTATGGTGAGAATTAGGTTTGGGGTCAGGGTGAGCGTAAGGGTTGGGGTGAGTGTTAGGGTTTGGGTGAGGGTTAGGGTTCGGGTTAAGGTTAGGGTTAGGTTGGAGGTTAGTGTTAGGGTGAGGGTTAGCGTTAGGGGTAGGGTTAGGTTGAGGGTGAGGGTGAGGGTTAGGGTTAGGATTAGGATTAAGGTGAGCCTGAGGATGAAGGTGAGTGTGAGGGTTAGGTTTAGGGTGAGGGTTAAGCTAAGGGTTAGGGTGAGTGTTAGGTTTAGGGTGATGTTTAGGTTGAGGGTGAGGGTTAGGGTTAGGGTGAGGGTGAAGGTTCGGTTGAGGGTTTGTGTTAGGTTTAGGTTGAGTGTGACGGTGAATGAGAGTGTTAGGTTTAGGGTTAGTATTAGGTTTAGGGTGAGGGTGAGTGTGAGGGTTAGGGTTAGGTTTATTGTTAGGCTTAGATTTAAGCTGAGGGTGATGGTGAGTGTGAGGTTTAGGGTTATGTTGAGTGTGAACATTAGGGTTAGGTTTAGGGTGAGGGTGTGGTTGACGGTTAGGGTGAGGGTTAGGGTTTGTTTTAGGGTGAGGGATAGATGAGGGTCAGGGTTAGGATTAGGGTGACGGTTAGGTTTAGGGTTAGGGTGAGGGTTAGCGTTAGGGTGAGGGTTCGGGTTATGGTGCGGATTAGGGTGAGTGTTAGAGTAACGGTGATATTTATGGTGAGGGTGAGGGTTTGTTTGAGGGTTTGCTTTAGGTTTAGGGTGAGGTTGAGGGTGAGGGTGAGGCTTAGGGTTAGGGTGAGGGTGAGGGTGACTCTTAGAGTTAGTGTTAGGGTTAGGCTTTAGGCTGAGTTTTAGGCTGAGGGTGAGGGTGAGGGTTACGGTTAGGGTGAGTGTTAGGATTAGGGTTAATGATAGGGTGATATTTAGGGTGAGGGTTAGTGTGAGAGTTAGTGTTAGGGTTAGGCTTAGTGTTAGAGTGAGTGTAAGGGTTAGGTTGAGGGTTAGGTTTAGGGATATGTTGAGGGTTGGGTGAGGGTTAGGGTGAGGGTAAGGTTTAGGGTGAGGGTTATGGTGAGTGTGAGATCTAGAGTTAGGGTTAGGGTTTGGGTGAAGGTGAGATTTAGGGTTATGATAAGGGTTAGGGTTAGGGTAAGGATGAGGGTTTGGGAGAGGGTTAGGAAGAGGGTTAGGGTGAGGGTTCGTGTTAGGGTTCGGGTTAGGGTTTGGGTGAGGTTTGAAGTTTAGGTTGAGAGTGAAGTTTAGGGTTACAGTTAGGATGAGGGTGAGGATTAGTTTAAGATTAGGGTTAGGGTTAAGTTTAGTCTGAAGATGAGTCTGAGAGTGTGGGTGAGGATTACGGTTAGGTTGAGTGCTATGGTTACGGTTAGGGTGAGGGTTAGTGTTAGGGTTAAGTTTAGGATGAGAGTTAGTTTGAGGGGTAAGGTTATGGTTAGGATGAGCGTTAGGGTTAACGTTAGGGTTGGGGATAACATTAGGGTTAGGGTGAGGTTTAGGATGAGGGTTAGGGTTAGGTTTAAGGTTAGGGTCAGGGTTCGGGTGAAGGTTATGGTTAAGGTTAGGGTTAGGGTGAGAGTTAGGGTCAGGGTGAGGGTTAGGGTTAGGGTTAGATTTATGGTGAGAGTTAGGGTTAACGTGAGGTTTAGGATGAGTGTGAGGGTTACAGTTAGCATTAGGGTTAGGGTGAGGTTTAGGGTGAGGGTTAGGATTATGTTTAGGTTTTGGGTGAGGTGAGGGTGAGGGTGATTGTGAGGTTTATGGTTAGGGTGAGAGATAGGTTTAGTGTGAGGGTGAGGGTTAGTTTTAGGGTGAGGGTGAGCGTGATGGTGACAGTGAGGCTTAGGGTGTTGGTGAGGGTGAGTGTGAGGGTTAGGGTTAGGGTTTGGGTTAGTGTTAGGGTGAGGGTGAAGTTGAGGGTTAGTTTTAGGAGTAGCGTTAGGTTTCAATTTAGACTGAGGTTGAGCGTGAGGGTGAGGGTGACGGTTAGGGTTAGGGTTAGGTTGAGGGTTAGGGTTATTGTGAGGGTTATGGTGAGGGTAAGGCTAAAGGTTAAGGTTAGGGTTACAGTGAGGGTTAGGGTTAGGGTTAGGGTTATTGTTAGTGTTAGGTTAGTGTTAATTTTGCGGTGAGGGTGAGGCTGAGGGTGAGGTTTATGGTTAGGTTTAGGGTTAGGGTTAGGGTTAGGGTTAGGATTAGGCTTATGGTTAAGTTATGGGCTAGGGTGAGGGTGAGGGTTAGGGTGAGAGTTAGGTTTCGGGTTAGTTTTAAGTTTAGGGTTGGGGTTAGGGATAGGCTTAGTGTTAGGCGGAGGGTGAGGGTGAGGGTGAGGGTTAGGGTTAGGGAGAGTGTTACTGTTAGAGTTAGTGTGAGGGTGAGTGTGAGGGTAAGGTTTGTCTTAGGCTTAGGCTTAGTTTTAGGCTGAGCCTAAGGGTGAGGGTGAGGGTTAGGGTTAGGTTGAGGGTTATGGACAGGGTGAGGGTTAGCGTTAGGGTTAGGGTTATTGGTAGGATTAGGTTAGGTTGTAAGTTACTGTGAGGGTGAGTGTAAGGGTTAGGATTAGGGTGAAATTTAGGTTTAGTGATAGGGTTAGAGTTATGGTTAGGGTAAGGGTGAGGTTTAGGGTTAGAGTTAGGTTTAGTGTTAGGGTTAGGTTTAGGGTTAGGATGAGTGTGAGGGTGACAGTGAGGCTTAGGGTGTGGGTGAGGGTGAGTGTGAGTGTTAGGCTTAGGGTTAGGGTTAGGTTTAGTGTGAGGGTGAAGTTGAGGGTTAGTGTTAGGAGTAACGTTAGGTTTAAAGTTAGGCTGAGGGTGAGCGTGAGTGTGAGAGTGACGGTTAGGGTTAGGTTTAGGTTGAGGGTTAGGGTTATTGTGAGGGTTATGGTGAGGGAAAGTCTAAAGGTTAAGGTTACAGTGAGGGTTAGGGTTAGGATTAGGGTTATTGCTAGTGTTAGGTTAGTGTTAATTTTGCGGTGAGGGTGAGGCTGAGGGTGAGGTTTATGGTTAGGTTTAGGGTTAGGGTTAGGGTTAGGGTTAGGATTAGGCTTAGGGTTAAGATATGGGCTAGGGGAGGGTGAGGGTTAGGGTGAGGGTTAGGTTTCGGGTTATTGTTAAGTTTAGGGTTGGGGTTAGGGATAGGCTTAGTGTTAGGCAGAGGGGGAGGGTGATTGTGAGGATTAGGGTTAGGGAGAGTGTTACTGTTAGGGTTAGGGTGAGGGTGAGTGTGAGGGTAAGGTTTAGTCTTAGTCTTAGGCTTAGGTTTAGGCTGAGCCTAAGGGTGAGGGTGAGGGTTAGGGTTAGGGTGAGGGTTATGGACAGGGTGAGGGTTAGCGTTAGGGTTAGGGTTATTGGTAGGATTAAGGTTAGGTTGAAAGTTACTGTGAGGGTGAGGGTTAGGGTTAGGGTTAGGGTGAAGTTTAGGTTTAGGGATAGGGTTAGAGTTAGGGTTAGGGTAAGGGTGAGGTTTAGGTTTAGAGTTAGGTTTAGTGTTAGGGTTAGGGTTAGGGTGAGGATGAGTGTGATGGTGAGAGTGAGGCTTAGGTGTGGGTGAGGGTGAGTGTGAGGGTTAGGCTTAGGGTTAGGTTTAGTGTTAGTGTGAGGGTGAAGTTGAGGGTTAGTGTTAGGAGCAGCGTTAGTTTTAAAGTTAGGCTGAGTGTGAGCGTGAGGGTGAGAGTGAGGGTTAGGATTAGAGTTAGGTTGAGGGTTAGGGTTATTGTGAGGGTTATGGTGAGGGTAAGGCTAAAGGTTAAGGTTAGGGTTACAGTGAGGGTTAGGGTTAGGGTTATTGTTAGTGTTAGGTTAGTGTTAAGTTTACAGTGAGGGTGAGGCTGAGGGTGAGGTTTATGGTTAGGTTTAGGGTTAGGTTTAGTGTTAGGGTTAGGGTTATGCATAGGGTTAGGGTATCGGCTAGGGTGAGGTTGAGGGTTAGGATGAGGGTTAGGCTTAGCGTTAGTGTTAAGTTTAGGGTTGGGGTTAGGGATAGGATTAGTTTTAGGCGGAAGGTGAGGGTGAGGGTGAGGGTTAGGGTTAGGTTGAGGGTTATGTTTAATGTGACAGTTAGGGTTAGGGTTAGGGTTAGTGTGAGGTTAGGTGGGGCTTAGGGTGAGAGTGGGGATTAGGGTTAGCTTTAGTGTTAGGGTGAGGGTTAGGGTGAGGGTTAGGATGAGGGTGAGGCTTAGGTTGAGGGTGAGGGTTAGAGTTAGGTTTAAGTGAGGGTTAGGGTTATGGTGAGGTTTAGGATTAGGTTTAGGGTGAGGGTTAGGGTTCAGGTGAGCTTGAGTGTTAGGGTGTGGGTGATGGTTAGGGTTAGATTGAGAGTTAAGGTGACAGTTAGGGTTAGGGTGAGGGTGAGAGTTACGGTTAAGGTGAGCATTAGGGTGAGGGTTAGGATTAGGGTATGTGTGAGGATTAGGGTTAGGGTTAGGGTTATGGTGATGGTAATGGTTAAGGTGAGGTTTAGGGTGAGGTTGAGGGTGAGGGTTAGTGTTAGTTTTATGGTTAGGGTGATGTTACGGTGAGGTTTAGGCTTATGGTGAGGGTGAGGATTAGGGTTAGGGTTAGGGTGAGGGTTGGAGTTAGTGTGAGTGTTCGGGATAGGGTTGGGTTTAGGGTGAGGGTCAGGGTTATGGTGAGGTTTAGAGTTAGGTTGAGGGTGAGGGTGAGGTTTAGGGTTAGGATTAGGGTTAGGGTTAGGGTTAGGCTGAGGGTGAGTCTGAGGGTGAGGGATAGGGATAGGTTGAGGATTAGGGTTAGTGTAAGGGTCAGGTTGAGGCTTAGGGTTAGAATTAGGAAAAGGGTTTGGTTGAGGGTTAGGGTTAGGGTGAGGGTGAGTGTTAGGGTTAGTGTGGGGGTTAGGGTGAGGGTTAGTTTGAGAGGTAGGTTTAGGGATAGGGTTAGGGTGAGTTTTAGGTTTAGTGTGAGGGTTAAGGTTAGGTTTAGGGTGAGGGTTAAGTTGAGCATTAGAGTGAGGGTTAGGGTTAGGTTTAGGGTTAGGGTGAGGGTTAGGGTGAGGTTTAGTGTTAGTGTTAGGGTTAGGGTTAGTGTGAGCGTTAGGGGGAGGTTTAGGGTTAGAGTGAGGGTTAGGGAGAGGTTGAGGGTTAGGGATAGTGTAAGGGTTAGGATTAGGTTTACAGTTAAGGTTAGGGTTAGGTTTGGGATTAGGTTGAGGGTGAGGGTTATGGTTATCCTTACGGTTAGGGTTAGGTTTAGGGTGAGGGTTAGGGATAGGGTTAGGGTTAGGATGAGGGTGAGGGTGAGGGTTAGGGTTAGGTTTAGGGTGAGGGTTAGGATTAAGGTGAGGGTTAAGGTTAGGGTGACGGTGAGGGTAAGGGTTAGGGTGAGGGCTAGGTTTAGGGTTAGGGTTAGGTTGAGGTTAAGGTTTAGGGTGAGTGTGAGGTTGAGGGTTTGGTTTAGGATGAGGCTTAGGTTTAGGGTTAGGCTTTGGGTGAGGGTGAGGTTGAGGGTAAGAGTTAGGTTTAGCGTGAGGGTTAGTGTTATGGTTAGGGTTACGGTGAGGGTGAGGGTTTGGGTGATGGTAAGGGTGAGGGTGAGGTTGAGGGTTAGGTATAGAGTGAGGGTTAGGGTTATGATTAAAATGAGGGTGAGGTTTAGGGTGAGTGTTAGGGTGAGTTGAGGTTTAGGGTTTGCATTAGGATAAGGGTTAGGGTTAGGTGAGTTTTAGCGTTAGGATTAGGGTGAGGGTGAGGTTGAGGATGAGTGTTAGGTTTAGGCTGAAGTGTAGGGTTAGGGTTAGGGATAGGGTAAGGATTAGGGTTAGGGTTAAGTTTAGGGTGAGTGTTATGCTGAAGGGTAGGTTTCGGGTTAGGGTGAGGGTTAGGGTTAGGGTTAGGGTTAGGGTTAGCGTTAGGGTGAGGTTGAGGTTGAGGGTAAGGTTTAGGGTGATGGTTAGGGTGAGGTTGAGGTTTAGGGTTAGCATTAGGTTTAGAGTTAGCCTTAGGCTAAGTTTTAGGGTTAGGATTAGGGTTGGGGTGTGGGTGAGGGCTAGTGTTAGCAATAGGGTTAGGTTTAGGATTAGGGTTAGTGTGAGGGTTAGGGATAGGCTTATGGTAAGGATGAGGGTAAGGGTTAGGGTTATGGTGAGGGTGAGGGTGAGGGTTAGGGTTAGGGTTAGTTTTAGCGTGAGGGCTAGGGTGAGGTTGAGGGTTTGGTTGAGGGATATTGTGAGGGTATTAGTTTCGGTTAGGAAAAGGTTAGAGTTAGGGTTAGGGTGAGGATTTGGGTGAGGCTGAGGTTTAAGTTGAGGATTAGGGTTAGGGTGAGGATTAGGGTTAGGGTTAGGTTAAGGGTGAGAATTAGGGTGATGTTTAGGGTGAGGGTAAGGTTTAGGGCGTGGGTGAGGGTGAGGGTGAGGGTTAGGGTGTAGGTGAGGGTTATGGTTAGGGTGAGGGCTAGGGTTAGGGTTATGGTTAGGGTGAGGTTTAGGTTTAGCGTGAGGGTGAGGGTGAAGGTTAGGTATAGGATTACGCTTGGGTGTAGGGTTAGGCTTAGTGTGAGGGTCAGAGTTAGGGTTTAGGGTCAGGTTTAGGGTTATGGTTCGGGTTAGGGCTAGGGTGAGGGTTAGGGTTAGGGTGAGGTTTAGGGTGAGGTGAGGGTTAGGATTGGGATTACGGTTAGTTTTAGGGTGAGGGTAAGTGATAGGGTTAGGGTTAGTCTGAGGGTGAGGGTTAGGGTTAGGTTTAGAGTTAGGGTGAGGGTGAGGGTTAGGGTTAGGTTTTGTATTAGGTTTAGGGTTAGTGTAAGGCTGAGGGTGAGGTTGAGGGTGAGGGTGACGGTTAGGGTGAGGGTTAGGTTTAGGGTTAGGTTTAGGATGAGGGTTAGGCTGAGCGTTAGGGTTATTGTTCGGGAAAGGATAAGTGTTAGGGTGGGAGTGAGGTTTAGGGTTAGGCTTAGGGTTAGGGTGACGGTTAGTGTGAGGTTTAGTGTTTGGTTTAGGTTTAGGGTTAGTGTGAGTGTTAGCGTTAGGGTAAGGGTTAGTATGAGTGTTAGGGTGATGTTGAGGGATAGGGTTAAGGTGAGGGTAAGGGTTAGGGCGAGTTTTAGGGTGAGGCTGAGGGTTAATGTAGCATTAGGTGTAAGGTGAGGGTGAGGGTGATGGTGAGGCTTAGCATAAGTGTTAGGGATTGGGTGACTATTAGGGTTAGGGTTAGGTTTAGGGTGACGCTTATGCTAAGGGGTAGGGTTAGGGTTAGTGTTAGGGTGAGGGTTAGGGTGTGGGTTAATGTTAGGGTTAGGGTGAGGTTGAGGGTGAGGGTAAGGGTTAGGGTGAGGGTTATGGTGAGGTTGAGGTTAAGGGTTAGCATTAGGGTTAGGGTTAGGGTTAAGATTAGTGTTAGGGTGAGGGTGAGGGCTAGTGTAACCATTAGGGTTAGGATTAGGGTTAAGGTGAGGGTGAGGTTTAGTGTGAGGGAGAGGGTTAGTTTGAGGGTTAGGGTGAGGGTGAGGTATTTGGTTAGGAAAGGCTTAGGGTTAGGGTTAGGGTGAGGATTAGGGAGAGTGTGAGGTTTAAGTTGAGGATTAGGGTTAGGGTGAGGATTGGGGTTAAGGTTAGGGTTTGGGTTAGGGTTAGGGTGATGTTTAGGGTGAGGGTGATGGTTAGGGTGAGGGTGAGGCTGAGAGTGTGGGTGAGGGTGTAGGTGAGGGTTAGGGTGATGTTGATGGTTGGGGTGATGGTGAGAGTTAGGGTAAAGGTGAGGGTGAGGGTTCGGTTAGGGTTAGGGTGAGGGTTAGGGTTAGGGTTAGGGTTAGTGTGAGGATACGGGTTAGGGCGAAGGTGAGGGTTAGGGTTAGCGTTAGGGTTAGGGTTAGGTTTAGGATGAGGGTTAAGGTGAGGTTTAGGGTTAGTATGAGGTTGAGGGTTAGAGTTAGGTTTAGGGTGAGGGTTAGGGTTAGGGTTAGGGTTAGAGTGAGGGTTAGTGTGAGGGTTAGGGTTAGGATGAGGGTTAGGCTGAGAGTTAAGTTTTGGGTTAGGGTGAGGGTGAGGTTAGGTTTTGGATTAGGGTTAAGGTTAGGGATAGGGTTATGATTAGTGTGAGGGTTTTGGTTAGGTTTAGGTTTAGAGTTAGGGTGAGGGTTAGGGTTAGTGTTTGGATTAGTGTTAGGATTAGGGTTAGGCTGAGGGTGAGGTTGAGGGTGAGGGTGAGGGTTAGGGTTAATGTGAGGTTTAGGGTTAGGATTAGCTTTAAGGTTAGGCTGAGGGTTAGGTTTAGGTTTAGGGTTAGAATGAGGGTTAGGCTGAGGGTTAGGTTTAGGTTTCAGGTGAGGGTAAGGGTTAGGGTGAGTTTTAGGGTGAAGGTGAGGGTTAGGTTAAGGCTTAGGGTTAGGGTGAGGGTTAGGGTTAGGTTAAGGGTGAGGGTGAGGTTTCGGGTGACGGTGAGGGTGAGGGTTAGGGTTAGGTGAGGGTTAGGGATAGGGTTGGGGTTAGGTTGAAGTTTAGGGTTAGGGTTAGGGTTAGAGTTAGGGTGAGGGTGAGTGTGAGGTTTAGGGTTAGGTTAGGGTTAGGCTGAGGGTTAGGGTGAGGGTGTGGGTGAGGTTTAGGGTTAGGATGAGGGTTAGATTTTGGGTTAGGGTTAGGGTTGGGTTGAGGGTTAGGTTTAGGGTTAGGAAGTGGGTTTGGCTGAGGGTTATGTTTATGGTTAGGGTGAGGTTTAGGGTTAGTGTGAGGTTTAGGATGAGTGTTAGGGTGATGGTGAGGGATAGGTTTAAGGTGAGGGTAAGGGTTAGGGCGAGTTTTAGGGTGAGGCTGAGGGTTAATGTAGCATTAGGTGTAAGGTGAGGGTGAGGGTGATGGTGAGGCTTAGCATAAGTGTTAGGGATTGGGTGACTATTAGGGTTAGGGTTAGGTTTAGGGTGACGCTTATGCTAAGGGGTAGGGTTAGGGTTAGTGTTAGGGTGAGGGTTAGGGTGTGGGTTAATGTTAGGGTTAGGGTTAGGGTGAGGTTGAGGGTGAGGGTAAGGGTTAGGGTGAGGGTTATGGTGAGGTTGAGGTTAAGGGTTAGCATTAGGGTTAGGGTTAGGGTTAAGATTAGGGTTAGGGTGAGGTGAGGGCTAGTGTTACCATTAGGGTTAGGATTAGGGTTAAGGTGAGGGTGAGGTTTAGGGTGAGGGAGAGGGTTAGTTTGAGGGTTAGGGTGAGGGTGAGGTATTTGGTTAGGAAAGGCTTAGGGTTAGGG
This sequence comes from Dipodomys merriami, assembly GCF_024711535.1. Lineage (NCBI taxonomy): Eukaryota > Metazoa > Chordata > Mammalia > Rodentia > Heteromyidae > Dipodomys > Dipodomys merriami. The sequence continues at coordinate 306,582 of NW_027206456.1, forward strand.
TTAGGGTGAGGATTAGGGAGAGTGTGAGGTTTAAGTTGAGGATTAGGGTTAGGGTGAAGATTGGGGTTAAGGTTAGGGTTTGGGTTAGGGTTAGGGTGATGTTTAGGGTGAGGGTGATGGTTAGGGTGAGGGTGAGGCTGAGAGTGCGGGTGAGGGTGTAGGTGAGGGTTAGGGTGATGTTGATGGTTGGGGTGATGGTGAGGGTTAGGGTAAAGGTGAGGGTGAGGGTTCGGTTAGGGTTAGGGTGAGGTTTAGGGTTAGGGTTAGGGTTAGTGTGAGGATACGGGTTAGGGCGAGGGTTAGGGTGAGAGTGAGGGTTAGGGTTAGCGTTAGGGTTAGGGTTAGGTTTAGGATGAGGGTTAAGGTGAGGTTTAGGGTTAGTATGAGGGTGAGGGTTAGAGTTAGGTTTAGGGTGAGGGTTAGGGTTAGGGTTAGGGTTAGAGTGAGGGTTAGTGTGAGGGTTAGAGTTAGGATGAGGGTTAGGCTGAGAGTTAAGTTTTGGGTTAGGGTGAGGGTGAGGGTTAGGTTTTGGATTAGGGTTAGGGTTAGGGATAGGGTTATGATTAGTGTGAGGGTTTTGGTTAGGTTTAGGTTTAGAGTTAGGGTGAGGGTTAGGGTTAGTGTTTGGATTAGTGGTAGGATTAGGGTTAGGCTGAGGGTGAGGTTGAGGGTGAGGGTGAGGGTTAGGGTTAATGTGAGGTTTAGGGTTAGGATCAGCTTTAAGGTTAGGGTGAGGGTTAGGTTTAGGTTTAGGGTTAGAATGAGGGTTAGGCTGAGGGTTAGGTTTAGGTTTGAGGTGAGGGTAAGGGTTAGGGTGAGTTTTAGGGTGAAGGTGAGGGTTAGGTTAAGGCTTAGGCTTAGGGTGAGGGTTAGGGTTAGGGTTAGGGTGAGGGTGAGGTTTAGGGTGACGGTGAGGGTGAGGGTGAGGGTTAGGTTTAGGTGAGGGTTAGGGATAGAGTTGGGGTTAGGTTGAAGTTTAGGGTTAGGGTTAGGGTTAGAGTTAGGGTGAGGGTGAGTGTGAGGTTTAGGGTTAGGTTTAGGGTTAGGTTAGGGTTAGGCTGAGGGTGAGGGTGAGGGTGAGGTTTAGGGTTAGGATGAGGGTTAGATTTTGGGTTAGGGTTAGGGTTGGGTTGAGGGTTAGGTTTAGGGTTAGGAAGTGGGTTTGGCTGAGGGTTATGTTTATGGTTAGGGTGAGGTTTAGGGTTAGTGTGAGGGTTAGGATGAAGGTTAGGCTGAGTGTTAGTGTTAGGGTTGGGGTGAGGGTAAGGGTTAGGGTGAGAGTGAAGTTTAGTTTTAGGATTAGGTTTATGATTAGGGTGAGGGTAAGGGATAGGGTTAGGATTAGGGTGAGGGTTAGGGTAAAGGTTAGGGTTAGGGTTAGCATTCGGGTGATGGTGAGTTTTAAGGTGAGGGTTAGGGTTAGGATGATGACTAGGATTAGGTTTAGGGTGAGGTTTATGATTAGGGTTATACTTAGAGTGAGGGTGAGGTTTAGTGTGAGGGTGAGGTTGAAGGTGTAGTTGAGGGTTAGGGTTAGGGTGAGGGTTAATGTGACGGTGACGGTGAGGGTTAGGGTGAAGTTGAGGGTTTGGGATAGGGTTAGTGTGTGGGTTAGGATTAGGGTTAGTATTAGGGTGAGGGGTAGGGTGAGGGGTAGGGTTCGGGTTAGGTTGAGGGATAGCGTTAATGTGAGGATTACGGTTAGGGTTAGGGTTAGTGTGAGGATAAGGATAATATTGAGGTTTAGGGTGAGAGTGAGTTTTAGGGTTAGCGTTAGGTTTAAGGTGAGGGTTATTGTGAAGGTTAAGGTGAGGGTTAGGTTTAGTATGAGGGTGAGGGTTAGAGTTAGGTTTAGATTGAGGGTTAGTGTTAGGGTGAGGTTTAGGTTCCGGTTAGGGTGAGGGTGAGGGTTCGGGTTCGGGTGAGTTTTAGGGTGTGGGTGACGGTTAAGGTTAGGGTGAGGGTTAGGGTTACGGTGAGGATTAGGGTTAGGGTTAGGGTTAGGGTTATAGTGAGGGTAAAGGTTAGGATGAGGTTTAGGGTGAGGGTGAGTTTTAGGGATAGCGTTAGTGTTAGGGTGAGGGTTAGGGTGAGGGTTAGGATCCAGGTTAGGTTAGGTGAGGGTGAGGGTTATCGTTAGGTTTAGGGTTAGGTTTAGGGTGAGGGTAAGGTTTAGAGTGAGAGTTTGGGAGAGGGTGAGAATTAGGTTGAGGGTGAGGTTTAGGGTTAGCGAGAGAGTTAGGTTTAGGTTTAGGTTTAGGGTAGTGTGAGCGTTCAGGTTAGGTTGAGGGTTAGGGTTAGGTTTAGGGTTAGTATAAAGGATAGGGTGATGGTTAGGGTTACGGTTAGTGTGATTGTTAGGTTTATGGTTAGGATTTGGGTTAGGTTGAGGGTAAATGTTAGGGTGAGGGTTAGGGTGATGCTGAGGGTTAGGGTTAGGGTGAGGTTAGGTTCAGGGTTAGGATTAGGGTTACAGTTAGGGTAAGGCTGAGGGGGAAGGGGAGGTTGAGGGTGAAGGTTAGGGTTAAAGTTAGGGATAGGGTGAGGATTTGGGTTACAGTTAGATTTAGGTTTAGGGTTAGGCTGAGGGGTAGGGTTAGGGTTAGGGTTGAGTGTTAGGTTTATTGTGAGGTTTAGGGTTAGGGTTAGGGTGAGGGTTAGGTTTAGTGTGTTGGTTAGGGATAGGGTTAGGGTGAGGGTAAGGGTTAGGGAGAGGGTGAGGTTTAGGGTTAGCATTAGGTAAAAGGTTAGGATTAGGATGAGGTTTAGGGTTGTGGAGAGGGTGAGGGTGAGGTTTAGGGTTAGGATGAGGTTTAGGGTTAGTGTGAGGGTGAGGTTTAGGTTTAGGGTGAGGGTTAGGGTTAGGGTGAGGGTTAGGGTGAGGGTTAGGCTTAGGGTGAGAGTCAGGGTGAAGGTTAGGTTTATGTTGAGGCTTAGGGTTAGGGTGAGGTTTAGGGTTAGGGTTAGGCGAGAGGTATGGTTAGGGTGATATTTATTGTGAGGGTGAGTGTTCGTGTGAGGGTGGGTGTTCGTGTGAGGGTGAGGGTTCTGGTGAGGGTGAGGATTAGGGTGTGGTGAGGGTTAGGTTTAGGATGAGAGTCAGGGTGAGGTGTAGGGATAGGGTTAGGGTTAGGGTTAGTGTGAAGATTAGGGTTAGGGTTAGGGTTAGGGTTAGTGTGAGGATAAGAGTTAGGGTGTGGTTTAGTGTGAGGGTGAGCGTTAGGGTTAGCTTAAGGGTTAGGGTGAGGTTTAGGATGAGATTTAGTGTTAGGGTGAATGTTATGTTTAGGGTTAGTGTGAGGGTTAGGGTTAGGGTGATGTTTAGGGTGAGGTTGAGGATTAATGTGAGGGTGAGGGTGAGGGTGGGGGTGCTTGTGAGGCTGAGGGTGAGGGTGAGAGTTAGGGTTAGGTTTAGGGTGAGTGTGAGGGATAGTGTTAGGATTAGGGTTAGAGTTAGGCTGAGGGTGAGGATGAAATTGAGGGTGAGGTTTAGGGTTAGAGTTAGGGTGAGGTATCAGGTTAATGTGAGGGTTAGGGTGAGGCTGAGTGTGAGTTTGAGGGTTAGGATTATGGTTAGGGTGAGGGTGAGGGTTTGGTTTAGGTTTAAGGTGAGGGTTAGGGTTAGTGTGAGGGTTAGGGGGAGGGGGAGGGTTAGTGTGATGGTGAGGGTCAGGATGAGGGTGAGTGTTAGAATGAGGGTGAGGGTAAGGGTTAGGATTAGGTTAGGGTGAGTTTTAGTGTTAGGGTTAGGGTTATTGTTAGGGTTGGGAATAGGGTTAGGTGAGGGTAAGGGTGAGTGTTAGTGTTTTGGTTAGGGTTAGGGTTAGGGTGAGGGTGTGGTTGAGGGTTAGGGTTAGGATTAGGGTTAGGGTTAGGGTAAGGCTGAGGGTGAAGGGGCTGTTGAGGGTGAGGTTTACAGTTAGGGTTAGGGTTAGCATGAATGTTACTGTTAGGTTAAGGGTTAGTGTAAGTGTTAGGCTGAGGGTGAGGGTTATGGTTGGTGTGAGTGTTAGGTTTAGGCTTAGGGTTTGGGTTAGGTTGAGGGTAAAGATTAGGGTGAAAGTTAGGGAGAGGGTGAGGTTTAGTGTTATGTTGAGGGTTCGGGTGAGGGTTAGGGTTAGGGTTATGGTTAAGGTTGGCGTGAGGGTTAGGGTGAAGGTTAGGTTTAGGTTTAGGGTGAGGGTGAGGCTTAGGTTTATGATGAGGGTTAGGGTGAGTGTTCGGGTTTGGGTTAGGGTTAGGGTGAGGGTGAGTGTGAGGTTTAGGGTTAGGGTTTTTGTTAGGCTGAGGTGAGGGTGAGGTGAGTGTTAGGGTTGGGGTTAGGTTGAGGGTTAGTGTTAGTGTGATTGTTAGTGTGAGGGTGACTATAACGTTTAGGGTGATGATTAGGGTGAAGTGAGGGTTCGGTTTAGGGATATGGTTAGGGTGAAGTTTTGTGTTAGGGTGAGGGTTAGGTTGCATGTGAGGGTTAGGGTTAGGATGAGGGTTATGGTTGGTGAGAGGTTTAGGGTGAGGGTGAAGGTTAGGGTTAGCATTAGGGTTAGGATGAGGGTTAGGGTTAGGTTAGGGTGAGGGTGAGGGTGAGGGTGAGAGTGAGGGTTAGGGTTGGTGTTAGTTTTAGTGTTAGGGTTAGGGTGAGGGTTAGGGTGAGGTTGAGTGTTAGGGTTAGCATTAGGGTTAGGGTTAGGATGAGGGTTAGGTTTAGGTTAGGGTGAGGGTTAGGGTTGGTGTTAGTTTTAGTGTTAGGGTTAGGGTGAGGGTTAGGGTGAGGTTGAGTGTTAGGGTTAGCATTAGGGTTAGGGTGAGGGTGAGGGTTAGGGTTAGCATTAGGGTTAGGGTGAGCGATAGGGATAGGTTTAAGGTTAGGGTTAGGGTGAGGGTGAGTTTTAGGGTGAGGCTGAGTGTGAGGTTGAGGGTTAGGATTATGGTTCAGGTGAGGGTGAGGGTGTAGGTGAGGGTTAGGGTTAGGATTAGTGTTAGCGTTAGGGTTAAGCTGAGGGTGAGCTTGCGGGTGAGGGTGAGGGTTTGGTTTAGGTTTAAGGTGAGGGTTAGGGTTAGTGTGAGGGTTAGGCTGAGGGGGAGGGTTAATGTTACGGTTAGGGTGAGTGTTAGTGTGAGGGTTAGGGTTAGGGTTAGGGTTAGGTTGTGGATAAGTGTTAGAGTGATGGTTAGGATGAGGGTTAGGGTTAGTTTGAGGGTTAGAGTTAGGTTTAGGGTTAGGGTGAGGGTTAGGGTTAGTGTGAGCGTTAGAGTTAGGGTTAGGGCTAGGATGAGGGTAAGGCTTAGGGTTAGGTTTAGGGTGAAGTTGAGGGTTAGTGTGAGGGTTATTGTTAGGTTTAGGGTAAGGTTTATGGTGAGGTCTAATGTGAGGTTGAGGGTTAGGGTGAAGGTGAGGTTGAGGGTGAGCTTTTCGGTTAGGTAAGTGTTAAGATTAGGGTTAGGGTGAGGATGAGGGTGAAGGTCAGGGATAGGATGAAGTTTAGGGTTAGAGTGATGGTTAGGGTTAGTGTGAGGTTTAGGGTTAGGGTTAGGGTTAGGGTGAGTTTTAGGGTTCGGGTTTGCATTAGGGTTAGGGTGAGGGTTAGGGTGTTTTTGAGGGTTAGGGTTAGGGTTAGGATTAGTGTTAGGGTGAGGGTGAGGGTTAGGGTTAGGGTTAGGATGAGGGTTAGGATAAGGGGTAGGGTTAGGATTAGGGTGAATGTTAGGATTAGGGTGATGGTTAGGGTAATGGTAAGGGATAGGGTTAGGGTGAGGTTAAGGATTAGAGTGAGGGTTAGGGTTAGTGTTAGGTTTAGGGTGATGGTGAGGGTTAATGGTGAGGGTGAGGGTTAGGGATAGGGTAATGATTAGTGTTAGGGTTAGTTTGAGGATTAGGCTGAGGGTGATGGTGAGGGTGAGGGTGGGGTTGAGGTTAAGGGTGAAGGTTAGGGTTAAGGTTAGTTTTAGGGTGAGGGTAGGGTGAGGATGAGGGTTAGGGTGAGGTTTGGGGTAGGGTTAGGGTGAGGGTGAGGGTTCGGTTAGTGTGAGTTTTAGGGTGTGGGTGACAGTTCGGGTTAGGATGAGGGTTAAGGTGATGTTGAGGGTTAGGGTGAGGGTGAGGGTTACGGTTACGGTGAGGATTAGTGTTCGGGTTGGTTTTAGGGTTATTGTGAGGTAAGGGTTAGTATGAGGTTTAGGGTGAGGCTGAGGTTTAGGGATAGCGTTAGAGTTAGGGTGTGGGTTAGGGTGAGGGTTAGATTAGGGTGAAGGTGAGGGTTAGAGTTAGGGTTAGTGTTTTGGTTAGGTGAGGGTTAGGTGAGCTTTAGGGTGAGGGTTAGGTTTAGGTTTAGGTTTAGGGTGAGGGTTAGGGTGAGGTTTAGTGTTAGTGTTAGGATGAGGGTTAGGCTGAGGGTTAAGGTTAGGATTAGTGTGAGGGTAAGGGTTAGGGTGAGGGTGAGGGTTAGGTTTAGGTTTAGGGTTAGGCTAAGGATGAGGGTGGGGAATTGGGTTATGTTTAGGGTGAGGGTTTTGGTTACGGTTAGGTTTAGAGTTAGGGTAAGGTTGAGGGGTTGTGTTTGGATTAGTGTTAGGGTTAGGGTTAGGCTCAGGGTGAGGTTCAGGGTGAGGGCGAGGGTTAGGGTTAAGGTGAGGGTTAGGGTTAGGGTTAGAGTTAAGGTTAGGGTGAAGGTTAGGGTTAGGTTTAGGTTTAGGATGAGGGTTTGTCTGAGGGTGAGAGTTAAGGTTCGTGTGATGGTAAGGGTTAGGGTGAGGTTTAGGGTGAGGGTGAGGGTTAGGGTGAGGGTGCAGTTGAGTGTTAGTGTTAGGGTGAGGGTTAGGGTGAAGGTTAGGGTTAAGGTTAGAGTGAGGGTTAGGGTGAGGGGAAGCGTTAGGGTGAGGGTTAGTGTGTGGGTGAGTGATAGGGTTAAGGTGAGTGTAAGGGTTAGGGCGAGGTTTAGTGTGAGGTTGAGGATTAATGTTAGCATTTGGGTTACGGTGAGGGCGAGGTTTAGGGTGAGTGTTAGGGTTATGGTTAGGGATACCTTGAGGATTAGGGTTAGGGTTAGGTTTAGGGTGAGGGTTAAGCTGAGGGTTAGGGTTAGGCTTAGGTTGAGGGTTAGGGTGAGGTTTAGGGTTAGGGTTAAAGTTATGGTGAGGCTGAGGTTGAGGGTGAGTGTAAGGGTTAGGATGAGGGTTAGGGTGAGTTTGAGGTTTAGTGTTAGCATTAGGGTTAGGTTTAGGGTTAGGGTGAGGGTTAGGGTTATGATTAGGGTTAGGGTGAGGGTGAGGGATTGTGTTAGCATTAGGGTTAGGGTTATGGTTAGGGTTAGAGTGGGGTTCAGGGTGAGGGTTAGGGTTAGGGTTAGGATTAGGTTTAGGGTTAAACTGGGGGGGTGAGGTTGAGGGTGAGGATTAGGTTTAGGGTTATTTTTAGTGTGAGGGCTAGGGTGAGGGTGAGGTTTAGTGTGAGGGTTAGGTTGAGGGTTTGGGTTAGGAAAAGCTTAGGGTTAGGGTTAGTGTGAGAGTGAGGATTAGGGTGAGCTTTTAGGTGAGCATTAGTGTTAGGGTGAGGATTACGGTTAGGTTTAGTGTGAGGGTTAGGATTAGGGTAACGTTTAGGGTGAGGGTATGGGTTAGGGTGAGGGTGAGGGTGAGGGTGAGGGTGATATTGAGGGTAGTGCGAAGGGGAGGGTTAGGGATAGGGCTAGGCTGAGGGTTAGGGTTAGGGTTAGGGTGAGGTTTAAGGTAGGGTTAGGGTGAGGGTCGGGTTCTGGAGAGGGTGAGTTTTAGGGTGAGAGTGATGGTTAGGGTTAGGGTGAGGGTTAAGGTGATGGTGAGGATTAGAGTGAGGTTCAGGGTTAGGGTTTCGGTGAGGATTAGGGTAAGGGTTAGGGTGCGGCTGTAGTATAGGTTTAGGTGAGGGTTAGGGTGAGCGTTAGGGTGAGGGTTAGGTTTAGGTTTAGGGATAGTGTGAGGGTTAGGGTGAGGTTTAGTGTTAGTGTTCAGGTTAGGTTTAGGGTGAGGGTTAGGGTTAGGGTAAGGGTTAGAGTGAGGATTAGGGTGAGGGTGAGTGTTATGAATAGTATTAGGGTTAAGGTTAGGTTTAGGGTGAGGGTTAGGGTTAGGGTTATGGTGAGGGTGAGTGTTAGGGTTAGCATTCGGGTTAGGGTTAGATTTAGGGTGAGGGTTAGGGTTAGGGTTAGGTTTAGGGTGAGGGCTAGGTTTAGGCTTAGGGTAAGGTTTACGTTTAGGGTGAGAGTGAGGGTGAGGGTTAGGTGTAGGATTAGGCTTAGGTGTAGGTTTAGGCTTATGGTGAGGATGAGGGTGAGTGTCAGAGTTAGGTTTAGTTTGAGGGTTAGGGTTATGGTTAGGGTTAGGGTAAGGTTGAGGGTGAGGGTTAGGGTGAGGGTGAAGCTGAGGTTGAGGGTAAGTGTGAGGGTTAGGGTTTGTGTGAGGGTTAGGGTTAGGGTTAAATTTAGGGTGAGGGTTAGGTTTAGGGTTAACATTAGGGTGAGTGCTAGGGGGAGGGTATGGTTTAGGTTTAGGTTAAGGGTTAGGGTGAGCTTTAGGGTGAGGGTTAGGTTTAGGTTTAGGGATAGGGTGAGGCTTAGGGTGAGGTTTAGTGTTCGTGTTAGGGTTAGGGTTAGAGTGAGGGTTAGGGTTAGGGTAAGGGTTAGAGTGAGGTATAAGGTGAGGGTTAGGGTTATGGATAGTATTAGAGTTAAGGTTACGTTTAGGGTGAGAGTTAGTGTTAGGGTTACTGTGAGGGTGAGTGTTAGGGTTAGCATTAGGGTTAGGGTGTGGGTGAGGGTTAGGGTTAGGGTTAGGGTGAGGTTGAGGGTTAGGGTTAGGGTTAGGGTGAGGTTTAGGGTTAAGATTTGGGTTCGAGTTAGGGTTAGGGTGAGGGTGAGGGTGAGGTTTAGTGTTAGAGTTAGGCATAGGGTGAGGGTTAGTTTGAGGTTTAGGGTTAGGGTTAATGTTAGGGTTAGGGTGAGGGTTAGAGTCAGGGTTAGGGTTAGAGTCAGGGTTAGGGTTAGGGTGAGGGTGAGGGTGTGTCTGTGGGTTAGGGTTAGGTTAAGGTTAGGCTTAGATTTACACTAAGGGTGAGGTTGAGGGTGAGGGTTATGTTTAGGATGAGGGTTAGGCTTAGGGTTAGGTTGAGGGTTAGGATGAGGGTTAGGTTTAGGATTATGGTTAGGGTCAGCGCTGGGGTGACGTTTCGTGTGAGGGATAGGGTTAGGGATAGTGCTAGGTTTAGGATTAGGGTTAGGTTCAGGGTGAGTCTGAGGGTTAGGTTTAGGGTTAGGATTAGGCTTAGGCTTAGGGTTAGGGTTAGGGTTTGGTTTAGGTTAAGGGTGAGGTTGAGGATTAGGGTTAGTGTTAGTGTTAGGGTGAGGGTTAGGGTTAGGGTTAGAGTGACGGTTAGGGTTAGTATTAGGGTTAGGTTTAGGCTTAGGCTTAGGGTTAGGCTTATGGTGAGGGTGGGGATGAGGTTAAGGTTTAGAATGATTTATAGGGTTATGGTTACATTGAGTGTTAAGGTGAAGGTTTGGGTTAGGATTAGGGTTATGGTTACTGCTAAGGTGAGGGTGAGGTTTAGGGTGAGGGTTAGGTTTAGGATTAGGGTTATGCTGAGTCTGAGGGTGAGGGTGAGGGTTAGGTTTAGAGTGATGGTTAGGGTTACCTTTAGGGTGAGGACTAGGATTAAGGTTAGGGTTAGGGTGAGGGATTGGGTGAGTGTTAAGCTTAGGGTTAGGGTGAGGGTTAGGGTGAGTGTTAGGGTTAGGGTTAGGGTGAGGTTGAGGTTTAGATTGAGGGTTAGGGTTATGTTGAGGGTTATGTTTAGGGTAAGGGTTATGTTTAGGTTTAGGGTTATTGTTAGCATTAGGGTTAGGGTTACGGTTAAGGTGAGGGTGAGGGTGAGGGTCAGGGTGAGGGTTAGGGTGAGGTTTAAGTTTAGGGTTAGGGTTAGAGTTAGGGTTATGGTGAGGGTGAGGTTTAGGGTTAGAGTTAGGGTTAGTGTTAGGGTTAGGGTTACGGTGAGGGTTAGGGTGAGGGTTAGAGTTCAGGTTAGGCTTAGGCTTAGGCTGAGCATGAGGGTGAGGGTTAGGGTTAGGTTTAGGGTTACGTTTAGGTTGAGGGTTAGGATGAGGTTTAGGGTTAGGGTTAGGGTTAGTGTTAGGGTTGGGTTTAGGGTTAGGGTTAGGTTTAGGATTAGGGTTAGGGATAGGGTGAGGGTTAGGGTTAGGGTTTGGGTTAGGGTGAGGGTGAGGGTGAGGATTATGGTTAGGGTTAGTGTTAGTGTTAGGGTTAGGGTTAGGGTTACAGTGAGGGTTAGGGTTAGGTTTAGGGTTATTTTTAGTGTTATGTTTAGGGTTAAGTTTGGGGTGAGGGTGAGGCTCAGGGTGAGGGTTATGGTTAGTGTTAGGGTTAGGGTTAGGTTTAGCATTATTGTTGGGTTAGGATTAGAGTTACGGTCAGGGTGAGAGTGAGGGTGAGGTTTAGGGTTAGGGTGAGGTTCAGCGTGAGGTTTAGGGTTAGGGTTAGGTTTAGGGTGCTGGTGAGGTTTAGGTTTAGAGTTAGGGATAGGGGGAGGGTTAGGGAAAGAGTTAGATTTAGGTTTAGTGTTAGCATTAGGGTGAGGGTGAGGGTTAGGTTGAGGTTTAGGGATAGGGTTAGGGTTAGGATTAAGGTTAGCGTGAGATTGAGGGTGAGGGTTAGGGTTAGGGTTAGGCTTAGGGTTACGGTTAGGCTGAGGGTGAGTGTGGGGGTGAGGATTAGGGTTAGGTTGATGGATAGGTTTAGGGTTAGTGTTATTGTTAGGGTATGGGTTAGAGTTACGGTGAGGGTGAGGTTGCAGGTGCGGGTTAGGGTTAATGTTAGGGTGAGGTTTAGGGTTAGGGTTAGAGATAGGGTTAGGCTGAGTGTGAGGGTGGGGGTGAGGATTAGGGTTAGGGTTAGCTTCTGGGTTAGAGTTATTGTTAGTGTTATGGTTAGGGTTAATTTTGCAGTGAGGGTGAGTTTGAGGTTGAGGTTTATGGTTAGGGTTAGGTTTAGGGTTAGGGTTAGGGTTACTGTTATTGATAGGGTTAGGGTTATAGTCATGTTGAGGGTGAGGGTGAGGTTTAGGGTTAGGGTTAGGTTGAGGGTGAGGTTTAGGGTTAGAGTGAGTGGTAGTGGGACAGTTAGTGTGAGGGTTAGGTTTAGAGTTAGTGTTAGTCTTAGGGTGAGGGTGAGTGTTAGGTTGAGGTTTAGGGATAGTGTTCGGGTTAGGATTAGGGTTAGGTGGAGTGTGAGTGTGAGGGTTAGGGATAGGATTAGGCTTAGTCTTTGGGTTAGGCTGAGGGTGAGGGTGGGGGTGAGGGTTAGTGTTATGGTGAGGGTGAGGATTAGTGTTAGGGTGAGGGTTAGGATGAAGGTAGTGTTAGGGTTAGGATTTGGTTTAGGGTGAGGGTGAGGGTGAGGATTAGGGGTAGGGTTATGGTTAGGGTTAGGGTTACAGTAGGGTTAGGTTTAGGTTTAGGGGTATGGTTAGGCTTAGGTTAGGCTGATGGTGAGTGTGGGGATGAGGATTAGGTTTAGAGTGATGGTTAAGGTTATGGTTATGTTGAGGGTTAGGGTGAGGGTTAGGGTTAGGATTAGGGTTATGGTGAGGGCTAAGGTGTGGGTGAGGGTTAGGGTTAGGGGTAGGCTTAGGATTAGGGTTAGGCTGAGACTGAGGTTGAGATTAAGTGTTAGGGTTAGGGTGATTGTTAGGGTTACGGTTAGGGTGAGGGTTAGGATGAGAGTTAGGGTTAGGGAGTGGGTTAGGGTGAGGGTGACGGTAAGGGTAAAGATGAGGGTTAGGATTAGGGTGAGGGTTAAGGTGAGGATGAGGGTTAGGGTTAGGCTGAGGGTTAGGGTTAGGGTGAGGGTGAGGTTTAGGTTTAGTGTTAGGGTTAGAGTTAAGGTTAGGGTGATAGTGAGGTTGAGGGTTAGGGTTAGGGTTAGAGTTAGGGTTAGGGTGATGGTGAGGTTTAGGGTAAGGTTTAGGGTGAGGTTAAGGGTGAGGGTTAGAGTTCAGGTTAGGCTTAGGCTTAGGCTTAGGCTTAGGCCGAGCATGATAGTGAGGGTTAGGTTTAGGGTTAGGGTGAGGGTTAGCGTTAGGTTTAGAGTGAGTGTTAGGATGAGGTTTATGGTTAGGCTTAGGGTTAGGTTTAGGATTAGGGTTAGGTTTGGGTTTAGGGTTAGGGTTAGGTTTTGGGTGAGGGTTAGGGTTAGGGTTAGGGTTAGGGTTATTGTTAGTGTTATGGTTAGTTTTAAGTTTGCATTGAGGGTGATGCTCAGGGTGAGGTTTATGTTTAGTGTTAGTCTTAGGGTTAGGTTTAGTGTTAGGGTTAGGGTTGGGTTTAGGGTTACGCTTAGTGTTAGGTGGAGGGTGAGGGTTAGGGTGAGGGTTAGGGTTAGGGGTAGGGTTAGGATGAGTGTTAGGGTTCGGGTTACGGTGAAGGTGTGGGTTAGTTTTGAGCTGAGGGTTAGGGTGAGGACTAAAGTGAGGGTGAGGGTTAGGGTTAGGGTGAGGGTTAGGTTGGGCTTTAGGTTTAGGTTTAGGGTTAGGGTTAGGGTTAGGGTTAGGATTAGGGTTAGGCTGAGGGTGAGTGTGAGGGTTAGTTTAAGGGTTAGGCTTAGGCTTAGGGTTAAGCTGATGGTGAGGGTGGGGATGAGGATTAGGTTTAGAGTGATGGTTCTGATTATGGTTATGTTGAGGGTTAGGATGAGGGTTAGGGTTAGGATTAGTGTTAGGGTGAGGGCTAGGGTGAGTGTGAGGTTTAGGGTTAGTTTTAGGCTTAGGCTTATTGTTAGGCTGAGGCTGAATGTCAGGGTGAGGGTTAGGGTTAGGGTGATGTTTAGGGTTACAGTTAGGGTGAGGGTTAGGATGAGGGTTAGGTTTAAGCTGAGGGTTAGGATGAGGGTGACAGTAATAGTAAAGATGAGGGTTAGGGTGAGGATGAGGGTTATTGTTAGCGCGAGGGTTAGGGTTAGGGTGAGGGTGAGGGTTAGATTGAGGATTAGTGTTAGCATTAGTGTGAGGTTTAGGTTGAGGATGAGTGTTAGGTTTAGGTGGGGCTAGGGTGAAGTTGAGGGTTAGGGTTAGGATTAGGGTGAGGTTTAGGTTTAGCGTGATGGTTAGCATTAGTGTGAGCGTTAGTGTTAGGTTCAGTGTTAGTGTTAGGGTGAGGGTAAGTGTTAGGGTAAAGTTTAGGTTTAGGGTGAGGTTTAGGATTAGGGTTAGTGTTAGGGTTAGGGTGAGGGTGAGGTTTAGGGTTAGAGTTAGGGTTACGGTGTGGTTTCGGGTTAGGCTTAGGGTTAAGTTTATTGTTAGCGTTAAGGTTAGGGTGAGGTTTAGTGTAGGGGTGAGGGTTAGTGTTAGGTTTAGGATAAGGGTTAGGGTTAAGGTGAGGGTGAGTATGAGGGTTACAGTTAGGGTTAGGGTTAGGATTAGAGTTAGGGTGAGCGTGAGTGTGAGGGTTATGGTTAGGGTGAGTGTTGGGGTTAGGTTTAGAGTGAGGGTTAAGGTGAGTGTTAGGCTTAGGCTTAGGGTTTGGGTATGGGCTAGGCTGATGGTGAGGGTTAGGGTTAGGGTTAGAGTGAGGGGTAGGGTGAGGGTTAGGGTTAGTGTTAGTGTTAATGTTGGGGTTAGGGTAAGGCTTAATGTTAGGCGGAGGTTGAGGCTGAGTGTGAGGGTTAGGGTTAGGGTGAGTGTGAGGTTTGGGGTTAGATTTAGCATTAGGGTGAGGGTTAGTCTGAGGGTTAGGGTTAGGGTTAGTATTAAGGTTAGGGATAAGGTGAGGGTGAGTGTGAGGGTTAGGGTTAATCTTAGGCTTAGGCTAAGGCTTAGGCTGAGTGTAACGGTGAGGGTGGGGGTTAAGGTTAGGGTTTTAGGGTTAGGGTGAGTGTTAGGATAAGGGTTAGGGTTAGCATTAGTGTGAGGGTGAGGGTTAGAGTTAGGGTGAGGGTTATGGTTAGCGTTAGGGTGAGGTTTATGGTTAGGATTTGGGTTAGGGTTACAGTGAGGGTGAGGGTTAGGGTGAGGGTGAGGGTTAGGATTAGGGTTAGGGTGAGGGTTTGGGTTAGCGTTAGAGTTACGGTGAGGGTCAAGGTTTGGGATAGGGTTAGGGTTAGTGTTACAGTTAGGGTTAGGGTTAGAGTAACAGTGAGGGTGAGGGTGAGGGTGAGGGTTAGGATCAGGGTTAAGGTGAGGTTTAGGATTAGGGTTATGGTTAGGGTGAGGGTGAGGTTTAGGGTTAGAGTTAGGTTTAGGGGGAGGGTTTGGCAGATGGTTAGGGTTAGGGTTAGAGTTAGAATTAGGGTGAGGTTTAGGTTTAGGTTTAATATTAGAGTTAGGGTTAGGTTTAGGATTAGGTTTGCAGTAAGGGTGAATGTGAGGGTTAGGGTTAGGGTTTGGCTTAGGCTTAGGGTTAGGCTTAGGGTGTGGGTGGGGATGAGGATTAGGTTTAGAATGATGGTTAGGTTTAGGGTTAGGTTGAGGGCTAGGTTGAGGGTGAGGGTTAGGGTTAGGGTGAGGTTTAGGGTTAGGGTGATGGTTAGGGTTAGTGTGAGTGTGGGTGTTAGGGTGAGGGTTAGGTTTAGGGTGAAGGTTATGGTTAGGATGAGGGTTATTGTTAGGGTTAGGGTTAGGGTTAGGGTTATGGTGAGGGTGAGGGTGAGGGTTAGGTTTAGGCTTAGGTTTAGGTTTTGGGTTAGGGTTATAGTTAGGGTTATGGTGAGTGTGAGGTTTAGGGTTAGAGTTAGGGTTAGTGTTAGTATTAGGGTTAGGGTGAGGGTTAGGGTTAGGGTTAGGCTTATGCTTATGCTTAGGCTTAGGCCGAACATGAGGTTGAGTGCTAGGGTTAGGGTTAGGGTGGGGTTTAGGGTTAGGGTTAGGGTTAGGGTGAGGGTCAGGTTCAGGGTTAGATATAGGGTTAGGGGGAGGGTTAGGGTGAAGGTTTGTTTTTGGGTTAGAGTTTGTGTTAGGGTGAGGGTAAGTTTTAGGTTGAGGATTTGGTTTTGGGTGAGGTTTATGGTTAGGGTGAGGGTTAGGAATAGGGTTAGGGTTATTGTTAGGGTTAGGTTTAGGGTTAAGGGTAGGGTGAGGGTGAGGGTAAGGATGCGGTTTAGGATTAGTGTTAGGGTGAGGTTTAAGGTTTGGGTTAGGTTTAGAGTTAGGGTTAGGCTGAAGGTGAGATTTAGGGTTAGAGTAGGGTTAGGATGAGGGTTAGGTTGAGGGTTAGGTTAGGGTTAGTGATAGCGTTAGGGTTAGGGTGAGAGTTAGGGGGATGGTTAGAGTTAGGGTTAAGGTTAGCGTTAGGATTAGGATTAGGATGAGGGTGAGTGTGTGTATTAGGGTTAGATTTAGCGTTCGGTTTAGGGTTAGGCTGAGGGTGAGGTTGAAGTTGAGGGTTAGGGTTAAGGTTAATGTTAGGTTTAGGGTTAGTGTGAGGGTTAGGGTTAGTGTTAGGCTTAGGCTTAGGGTAATGCTGAGGGTGAGAGTGAGGGTGAGTGTTAGGGTTAATGTGAGGGTTAGTGTTAGGGTTAGGGTGAAGTTTAGTGTTAGGGTTAGGGTTATAGTTAGGGTTAGGGTGAGGGTGATGTTTATGGCTAGAGTTAGGGTTAGGGTGAGGGTTAGGGATAGGGTGAGGGTTAGATTGAGGATTAGTGTTAGGATTAGGGTGAGGTTTAGGGTGAGGATGAGGCTTAGGGTTTAAGGTGAGGGCTTGGGTGAGGGTGAGGGTTAGTGTTAGGGTTAGGGTGAGTTTTAGGGTTAGGGTGATGGTTAGGGTTAGTTTGAGAGTTAGTGTGAGTGTTAGGATTAGTGTTAGGGTGAGGGTTATTGTTAGGGTGAGGGTTACTGTTAGGGTTAGGGGTACTGTTAGGTTTAGGGTTAGGGTTACGGTTCAGGTTAGGTTGAGGATGAGGGTTAGGATGAGGTTTAGGGTTAGGGTTAGATTTAGTGTCAGCGTGAGAGTGAGGTTTAGGGTTAGAGTTCGGGTTAGTGGTAGGTTTAGGGTTCTGGTGAGGTTTAGGGTTAGGGTTAGGCTTAGGTTTAGGCTTAGGCCGAGCATGAGGGTGAGCGTTAGGGTTAGGGTTAGAGTGAGAGTTAAGATGAGGTTTAGGGTTAGGATTAGGGTTAGGGTGAGGGCTAGGTTGAGGGTTACAGTGAGGGTTAGGTTTAGGGATAAGGTTAGGTTTAGGATTAGGTTTAGGGTAGAGTTTGTTTGAAGCTTAGGATTAGAGTTAGGGTTAGGCTTAGGGTTAGGGTGAGGGTTCAGATTAGGGTTTGCATTAGGGTGAGGGTTAAGCTGAGGATTAGGGTTAGGTTTAGTGTCAGGGTTAGGTTTAGTGTTAAGGTTAGGTATAGGGTTAGGGTTAGGGTTAGGTTTATGGTCAGGGTTAGGGTTAGGGTTAGGCTTAGGGTTAGGCTGAGGATGAGGCTGAGGGTGAGGTTTATGGTTACCCTTAGGGTTACGGTTACGGTTAGGGTTAGTGTTACTGTTAGGGTTAGTGTTATTGTTAGGATTAGGTTTCGAGGTACGGTGAGGTGGAGGGTGAGGTTTAGGGTTAGAGTGAGGTTTAGGGTGAGGTTTAGGGTTAGGGTGAGGGTGAGGTTTAGGGTTAGAGTTAGTGTTAGAGGGAGGGTTAGGGTGAGGTTTAGGGATAGCATTAGTGTTAGGGTTAGGGTGATGGTGAGGTTTAGGTTGAGGTTTAGGGATAGGATTAAGTTTAGGATTAGGGTTAGGGTGAGGTTGAGTGTGAGGGTTAGGGTGAGGGTTAAGTTTAGGCTTAGGGTTAGGCTGAGGGTGAGGGTTGGGGTGAGGATTAGGGTTAGGTTGATGGTTAGGGTTAGTGTTAATGCTATTGTTAGGGTTAGGGTTAGAGTTACAGTGAGCATGAGGGTTCGGGTGAGGGTTAGGGTTAGGGTTAGGGTGGGGTTTAGGGTTAGGGTTTGAGTGAGGGTGAGGGTGAGGTTTATGGTTAGATATAGTGTTAGGGTGAGGGTGAGGGTGAGCTTTAGTGATAGGGTTAGTGTTAGGTTTAGGGTGAGGGTGAGGGTTACATTGAAGTTTAGGATTAGGCTTAGGGTTAGAGTTAGTGTGAGGGTTAGTTTTAGGGTTAGGTTTAGTGTTAGTGTGAGTGTAAGTGTTAGGGTGAGGTTTTGGGTTAGGGTGATGTTTATGGTTAGGGTGAGGGTTAGGATTTGTGTTAGCGTTATTGTTAGGGTTAGGTTTAGGGTTTGGGTTAGGGTTAGAATGAGGTTTCGGGTGAGGGTGAAGTTTAGGGTTAGAGTTAGCGTTAGGGTGAGGGTCAGGGGTAGGGTTAGTGTTAGGGTTCGGGTTAGTATTAGGGTGAGAGTTAGGGGGAGGGTTAGGGTAAGGGTTAGGTTTAGGGTTATGATTCAGGTAAGGGTGAAGGTGAGTGCGAAGTTTAGGGTTAGGCTTAGTGATAGGTTTATTGTTAGTGTTAGGGTTAGAGTGAAGTTGAGGGTAAGGGTGAGGGTGAGGATTAGGTTTAGGGTTAGGGTGAGGTTTAGGGTTAGGTTTAGGGTTAGGGTGAGGGTTAGGGTTAGGGTTAGGGTGAGGGTTAGGATGAGGATTAGGGTTACAATTAAGGTTAGGTTGAGAGCTATGGTGAGGGTGAGGATTAGGGTTAGTGTTAGGGTAAGGTTTAAGGTTAGGGTTAGGTTTAGGGTGAGAGTTAGTATGAGGGTTAGAGTTACTGTGAGGGTGAGGGTTAGGGTGAGGATTAGGGTCAGGGTGAGGGTGAGTGTTTGCATTATGGTTAGGGTTAGGGTTAGGTTTAGGGTAAGGATTAGTGTTATTTTCAGTGTTAGGGTTAGAGTTATGGTGAGGGTGAGGGTGAGGTTGAGGCTTAGGTTTAGGGTTAGGGTGAGGTTTAGTTTTAGGGTTAGGATTAGGGTGAGGCTGAGGGTGAGGTTTAGGGTTAGGTTTAGGGTTAGTTTGAGGGTTAGGTTGAGGGTTAGGGTTAGGGTTAGTTTTAGGGTTAAGGTTAGGGTGAGGGTTAGGTTGAGGTTTAGGGTTAGTGTTAGAGTTAGGGCTAGGATTAGGGTTAGGGTTAGTGTGAGTGTGAGGCTTAGGTTGACAGTTAGAGTTAGGGTGATGTTTAGGCTGACGGTTAGGTTTCGGCTGAGGATTAGGGTTAGGGTGAGTATTACGGTTAGGGTGAGGGTGAGGGTTAGGATTAGGGTTATGTTTAATGTGAGGGTAAGGGTTAGGGTGAGGGTTATGGAGAGGTTGAGGTTTAAGGTTAGCATTAGGGTTAGGTTTAGGATTAGGGTTAGGGTTCTGATTAGGGTTAGGGTGAGGGTGAGGGATTTGCTTAGGAAAGGCTTAGGGTTAGGGTTAGGTTGAGGATTAGGGTGAGGGTGAGGTATAAGTTGAGGATTAGGTTTAGGGTGAGGATTAGGGCTAACGTTAGTGTTTGGGTTAGGGTTAGAGTGATGTTTAGGGTGAGGGTGATGGTTAGGGTGGGGGTGAGCCTGAGAGTGAGTGTGAGGGTGTAGGTGAGTGTTAGGGTGGTGGTGATGGTTGGGGTGATGGCGAGGGTTAGGGTAAAGGTGAGGGTGAGGTTTCGGTTAGGGTTAGGGTGAGGGTTAGGGTTAGGGTTAGGGTTACTGTGAGGATAAGTGTTAGGGTGAGGGTTAGGGTTAGCGTTAGGGTTAGGGTTAGGTTTAGGATGAGGGTTAAGGTGAGGTTTAGGGTTAGTATGAGGGTGAGGGTTAGAGTTAGGTTTAGGGTGAGGATTAGGGTTAGGGTTAGGGTTAGAGTGAGGGTTAGTGTGAGGGTTAGTGTGAGCATGAGGGTGAGGTTGAGGGTGAGGTTGAGGGTTAGGGTTTAGGTGAGGGTCAGGTTTACGGTTAGGGTTAATGTTAGGGTGACGGTTAGGGTTAGGATGAGGGTTAGGCTGAGGGTTACGTTTAGGGTTAGGGTGAGGGTAAGGTTTAGAGTGAGGGTAAGGGTTACAGTGAGGGTGAGGGTTAGGTTTTGGATTAGGGTTAGGGTTAGGGTGAGGGTTTAGGGTTAGATTTATGATTAGTGTGAGGGTTTTGGTTTGGTTTAGAGTTATGGTGAGGGTTAGAGTTAGTGTTTGGATTAGGGGTAGGCTTAGGGTTAGGATGTGGGTGAGGTTGAGGGTGAGGTTGAGGGTTAGGGTTAATGTGAGGGTTAGGGTTAGGATTAGCGTTAAGGTTGGGGTGAGGGTTAGGTTTAGGGTTAGGGTTAGGATAAGGTTAGGCTGAGGGTTAGGTTTAGGGTTCAGGTGAGGGTAAGGGTTAGGGTGAGGTTTAGGGTGAGGGTGAGGTTTAGGTTAAGGCTTAGGTTTAGGGTGAGTGTTAGGGTTAGGTTTAGGGTGAGAGTGAGGTTTAGGTTGAGGGTGAGGGTGAGGGTTAGTGATAGGGTTGAGGTTAGGGTCAGGGTCATTGTTAGGGTTAGTGTTAGAGTTAGGGTGAGGGTGAGTGTGAGGGTTAGGTTTAGGTTTAGATTTAGGGTTAGGGTTAGGCTGAGGGTGAGGGTGAGGGTGAGGGTGAGGTTTAGGGTTAGGATGAGGGTTAGAGTTAGGGTTAGGGTTAGGGTTGGGTTGAGGGTTAGGGTTAGGTTTAAGAAGTGGGTTTGGCTGAGGTTTACGGTTATGGTTAGGTTGAGGTTTAGGGTTAGTGTGAGGGTTAGGATGATAATTAGGCCGAGTGTTAGTTTTAGTGTTAGGGTGAGGGTAAGGGTTAGGGTGAGGGTGAGGGTTAGGTTTAGGGTTAGGTTTAGGGTTAGGGTGAGCGTTAGGGATAGGGTTAGGATTAGGGTGAGGGTTAGGGTGAGGGTTAGGGTTAGGGTTAGGGTTAGGGTGAGGTGTAGTTGAGGGTTAGGTTTAGGGTGAGGTTTAGGGTGACGGTGACAGTAAGGGTTAGGGTGAAGTTGAGGGTTTGGGATAGGGTTAGTGTCAGAGTTAGGCTTAGGGTTAGGGTTAGGGTGAAGGGTAGGTTGAGGGGGTAGGGGTAGGGTTAGGGTGAGGTATAAGGTTAATTTGAGGTTTAGGGTTAGGGTTAGGGTTAGTGTGAGGATAAGGATAAGAGTGAGGGTTAGGGTGAGAGTGAGGTTTAGGGTTAGCGTTAGAATTAGGGTGAGGGTTAGTGTGAAGGTTAAGGTGAGGGTTTGGTTTAGTATGAGGATGAGGGTTAGAGTTAGGTTTAGACTGAGGGTTAGGGTTAGGGTGAGGTTTAGGATCGGTTTAGGGTGAGGGTGAGGGTTCGGGTTCGGGTGAGTTTTATGGTGTGGGTGACGGTTAGGGTTAGGGTGAGGGTTAGGGTTATGGTGAGGATTAGGGTTAGGGTTAGGGTTAAGGTTATAGTGAGGGTAAGTGTTAGGATGAGGTTTAGGGTGAGGGTGAGGTTTAGGGATAACGTTAGAGTTAGGGTGAGGGTTAGGGTTAGGGTTAGGGTGAGGGTTAGGGGTAGGGTGAGGTGTAGGGTTAGGGTTAGGGTTAGTGTGAGGATAAGGATAAGTGTGAGGGTTAGGATGAGAGTGAGGTTTAGTGTTAGCATTAGGGTTACGGTGAGTTTTAGGGTGAGGGTTAAGGTGAGGATTAGGGTTAGGGTTAGGGTTATAGTCAGGGTAAGGGTTAGGATGAGGTTTAGTTTGAGGGTGAGTTTTAGGTATAGCGTTAGAGTTAGGTTGAGGTTTAGGGTGAGGGTTAGGATCCAGGTTAGGTTAGGTGAGGGTGAGGGTTATCGTTAGGTTTAGGGTTAGGTTTAGGGTGAGGGTAAGGTTTAAGGTGAGGGTAAGGGTGAGGGTGAGGGTGAGGGTTAATTTGAGGGTTAGGGTGAGCGTTAGGGTGAGGGTTCAGTTGAGGGTTTGGGTTAGGGTTAGGGTGAGGTTGAGGGAGAGGGTGAGACTTACGGTTAGGTTTAGGGTGAGGATGGGGTTTAGTTTTAGTGTTAGGGTTAGGGTTAGGGTGAAGGATAGGGTGAGGGTAAGGGTTAGAGGGAGGTTTAGCGGAAGGGTGAGGGTTAGGGATAGCATTAAGTTTAAGGATAGGTTTACGGTGAGAGTTAGGGTTAGTGTTAGGGTTAGGGTGAGGGTTAGGTTTAGGGTTAGGGTGACGGTGAGGGTAAGGGTTAGGGTGAGTACTAGGGTTAGGTTTAGGGTTAAGGTAAGGTTTAGGTTTAGGGTCAGGGTGAGAGTGAGAGTTAGGTTTAGGATTAGGCTTAGGTGTAGGCTTAGGCTTAGGTTGAGGGTGAGGGTGAGTGTCAGAGTTAGGTTTAGTGTGAGGGTTAGGGTTATGGTTATTTTTAGGGTGAGAGTGAGGGTGAGGGTTAGGGTGAGGTTGAGGGTGAGGTTGAGGGTTAAGGTTTTGGTGAGGGATAGTATTAGGGATAAGGTTAGTGTGAGGGTTAGGGTTATGTTTAGTGTTAGGATGAGGGTTAGGTTTAGGGTTAGGGTGAGGGTAAAGTTTAGTGTGAGGGTGAGGGTTAGGGGTAGGATTAGGGTTTGGGTTAGGGTGAAGGTCAGGGATAGGGTTAGGATTATGGTGAGGGTTTTGTTTAGGGTTAGGTTTAGAGTCAGGGTGAGAGTGAGGGTGAGGGTTAGCGTTTGGATTAAGGTTAGGGTTAGGGTTAAGCTGAGGTTGATGTTGAGGATGAGGGTTAGGGTTAATGTGAGGTTTAGCGTTAAGGTTAGGGTGAGGGTTAGGTTTAGGGTTAGGATGAGGGTAAGGGTTAGGGTGAGGGCTAGGGTGAGGGTGAGGGTTAGGGATAGGGTTAGGTTGAGGTTTAGGGTTCAGGTGATGGTTAGGGTTAGTGTGAGTGTTAGTGTTAGGACTAGGGTTAATTTTAGGGTGAGGGTTAGTGTTAGGGTGACTTATAGCGTTAGGGTGAGTGTTATGGTTAGGGTTAGGGTTAGTGTTAGCTTTAGAGTTATTGTTTGGGTTAGGGTTAAGGTTACGTTGAGGGTGAGGGTGAGGTTAAGTGTTAGGGTGAGGGTTACCATTAGGGTGAGGGTTATGGTTAGCATTAGGGTTAGTGTTAGGTTAAGGGTTTTTGTTAGGGTTAGGGTTAGGGTTAAGGTTACGGTGAGGGTGAGGGTGAGGGTAAGTTTTAGGGTTAGGTGGAGGTTTAGGTTTAAGGTTAGGGTTAGAGTTAGGGTTAGGGTGAGGGTGAGGGTGAGGGTGAGGTTTAGAGTTAGTGTTAGGGGGAGGGTTAGGGTGAGGGTTAGGGTTGGGGTTAGGGTTAGTGTTAGGATTAGGGGTAGGGTGAGGTTGAGTGTGAAGGTTAGGGTTAGGGTTAGTCTGAGGGTGAGGGTGAGGGTTAGGTTTAGGATTTGGGTGAGGTTTAGGATGAGGTTAAGGTTAGGATTAGGGTTAGGATGAGGGCAGGTGTGAGGGTGAGGTTTAGGGTTAGCATTATGGTGAGGTTTAGGATTAGGGTTAGGTTTATGGTTAGGGTGAGGGTTACTGTTAGGGTTACAGTGAGGGTGAGGTTTAGTGTTAGGGTGATGGTTAGTGGTAGGGTTAGGGTGAGGGTGAGGTTTAGGGTTAGAGTTAGGGTTAGTGTTAGGGTTAGAGTTAGGGTGAGTGTTAGGGTGTGAGTTAGGGTGAGGGTTAGAGGTCGGGTTAGGCTTAGGCTTAGGCTTAGGCTGAGCGTGGGGGTGAGGTTTAGGGCTAGGTTTAGGGTGAGTGTTAGGGTTAGATTTAAAGTGAGGGTTAGGATGAGGTTTGTGGTTATGGTTATGGTTAGGGTTAGTTTTAGGGTTACAATTTGGGTTAGTTTTAGGGTTAGGGTTAGGGTGAGGTTTTGGGTTAGGTTTAGGGTTAAGTTTAGGATTAGGGTTAGAGTTAGGGTTATTGTTAGTGTTATGGTTAGTGTTAAGTTTGCGGTGAGGGTGAGGCTCAGGGTGAGGGTTATGGTTAGTGTTAGAGTTTGGGTTAGGGTTAGTATTATTGTTAGGGTTCGGGTTAGAGTTACGGTCATGGTGAGAGTGAGGGTGAGGGTTAGGGTGAGGTTTAGGGTAAGGTTTATGGTTAGGGTAAGGGTTAGGGTGCTGGTGAGGTTTAGGGTTAGAACTAGGGTGAGGGGGAGTATTAGGGTGACGGTTAGGGTTAGGTTTAGTGTTAGCATTAGGGTGAAGGTGAGGGTTTGGTTGAGGTTTAAGGATAGGGTTAGTGTTAGGATTAGGGTTAGGGTGACTGTGAGGGTTAGGGTTAGGCTTAGGCTTAGGGTTAGGCTGAGGGTGAGGCTGGGGGTGAAGATTAGGTTTAGAGTGATGGTTAGGGTTAGGGTTAGTGTTATTGTTAGGGTTAGGGTTAGAGTTAAAGTGAGGGTGAGGGTGCGGGTAGGGTTAGGGTTAGGGTTAAGCTGAGGTTTAGGTTTAGGTTTAGAGATAGGGTTAGGGTGAGGGTGAGGTTTAGGGTTAAAGTTAGGGTTAATGTTAGGGTTAGGCTTAGGGTTAGAATGAGACTGAGCGTGGGCGTGAGGATTCGGGTTAGGGTTAGGGTTAGGGTTAGAGTTAGGGTTAGGGTTAGGGTTAGGGTAAGGGTTAAGGTTAGTGTTATGGTTAGTGTTAGGTTTAAGTTTGCAGTGAGGGTGAGGCTGAGTGCGAGGTTTATGGTTAGGGTTAGGGTTATGGTTAGTGTTATTGTTAGGGTTAGGGTTAGAGTTACGGTGAGGGTGAGGGTGAGGGAGAGGGTTAGGGTTAGGTGACATTTAGGGTGAGGTTTAGGGTTAGGGCTAGGTTGAGGGTGAGGATTAGGTTTAGAGTTAGGGTTAGTGGGAGGGTTTGTGGGAGGCTTAGGGTTAGGTTGATTTTTAGGGATAGGGTTAGGATTAGGATTAGGGTTAGTGCGAGGTTGAGTGTGAGGGTTAGGGTTAGGGTTAGGCTTAGGCTTAGGGTTAGGCTGAGGGTGAGGGTGGGAGTGAGCGTTTGTGTTACACTGACGGTGAGGATTAGATTTAGGGTAAGGGTTAGGATGAGGGTTAGGGTTACAGTGAGGGTGAAGGTTAGGGTTAGGGTGAGGGTTACCTTTAGGATTAGGGTTAGGGTGAGGGTGAGGGTTAGGATTAGGGTTAGAGTTAGGTTTATTGTTAGTTTTATGGTTAAGGTTACTTTTGGAGTGAGTGTGAGGCTGAGGGTGAGGGTTAGGGTTAGGATTAGGTTTAGGGTTAGGATTAGTGTTAGGGTGAGGGTGAGATTGAGGGTGAAGTTTAGGGTAAGGGTGACGTTTAGTGTTACGGTTAGCTTGAAGGTTACGATGAGGGTTAGGGATAGATTGATTGTTAGGGTGAGGGTGAAGGTAAGGGTAAAGTTGAGGGTTAGGCTATGGGTGAGGGTTAAGAAAAGGGTCAGGGTTAGGGTTAGGGTGAGGGTTAGGGTAAGTGTGAGGGTTAGGGGTTAGGGTGAGGGTGAGGGTTAGATTGAGGATTAGGGTTAGGGTTAGTGTGAGGTTTAGGGTGAGGATAAGGGTTTAGGGTTAGGTGAGGATAAGAGTTAGAATTAGGGTTAGGGTTAGGGTGAGGGCTAGGGTGAGGCTGGGGGTTAGGGTTAGTGTTAGGGTTAGGGTGAGGTTTAGGGTTAGGATGAGTGTTAGGGTTACTGTGAGGGTTAGTGTTAAGGTTATGGTTAGTGTTAGGGTGGGGGTATGTGTTAGCGTGATGGTTAGGGTTAGGGTGAGGGTTACAGTTAGGTTGAGGGTTAGGGTTCGTGTTAGGGTTATTTTTAATTTTAGGTTAAGGGTTAGGTTGAGGGTGAGGGTGAGGGTGAGGGTTAGGGTTAGTGTGAGGTTTAGGGTTAGGATTAGGGTTAGAGTTAGGGTTAGGGTTAGGGTGAGCGTTAGCGTTAGAGTTAGGGTTAAGGTTAGGGTGAGGGTTAGTGTGAGGGTTAGGGTTAGAGTTAGGGTTAGGGTTAGGATTATGATTAGGGTGAGGGTGAGTGTGTGGGCTAGGCTTAGGTTTAGAATAAGGCTTAGCATTAGGCTGAGGGTGAGGTTGAAGGTGAGGGTTAGGTTTAGGCTGAGTGTTAGGATTAGGGTTAGGGTGAGGGTAAGGGTGAGGGATATGGGTTAGGATTAGGGTTAGGCTGAGGGCTAGGGTGAGGGTGAGGTTTAGGTTTATGCTTAGGGTGAGGTTTAAGGTTAGGTTTAGGTTGAGGGTGAGGTTTAATTTTAGAGTTAGTGTTAGGGTGAGGGTTAGGGTTAGGGTTAGTGTTAGGGTAAGTGTGAGGGTTAGGGTTATGGTTAGGATTAGGATTAGGGTTACTGTGAGGGTGAGTGTGAGGGTTATGGTGAGGGTTAGGGTTGGTCTTAGGGTTAGCCTGAGGGTGATTATGAGGGTGAGAGTTCGGTTAGGGTGAGGTTGAGGTTTAGGGTTAGAGTTAGTGTTAGTGTGAGGGTTAGTGTGAGAGTGAGTGTTAGGTTTAGGTTGTGGGTGAGGGTCAGGATTAGGGTGATGCTTAGGCTTATGGTCAGGGTGAGGGTTAGGATGAGGGTTAGGCTTATTGTGAGGATTAGGGTGAGGGTGACAGTAAGGGTAAAGTTGAGGGATAGGCTGAGAGTGAGGATTACGGTAAGGGTGAGTGTTGGGGCTAGGGTGAGTGTTAGGGTTAGGGTTAGGGTTAGGGTGTGGTTTAGATTGAGGATTCGTTTTTGGGGTTAGTGTGAGGTTTAGGGTGAGGATGAGGGTTAAGGTTGGGTTGAGGGCTAGGGTGAGGATGAGGGTTAGGATTAGGGTTAGGGTGAGTGTTAGGTTTTGGGTGATCTTTAGGGTTATTGTGAGGGTTAGTGTTAGGGTTAGGGTTAGTGTTAGGGTGAGGGTAAGTGTTAGGGTGAGGTTTAGGGTTAGGGTGAGTGTTATGGTTAGAATGAGGGTTAGGGTTAGGTTTAGGGTTATTTTTAGGGTTAGGGTTAGGGTTAGGATGAGGGTCAGGGTTAGGATTAGGGTTAGGGTGAGGGCTAGGGTGAGAGTGAGGATTAGGTTTAGGGTTAGGCTTAGGCTTAGTGTTAGGCTGAGGCTGAGGGTGAGGTTGAGGGTTCGTGTTAGCATGATGGTTAGGGTCATGGTTAGGGTGAGGGTTAGGATGAGGGTTAGGTTTAGGGTGAGGTTTAAGGTGAGGGTGACAGTAAGGGTCAAGATGAGGGTTAGAGTGAGGATTAGGTTTAGGGTTAGGGTGAGGGTGAGGATAAGATTGAGGATAGTGTTAAGGTTAGAGTGAGTTTTAGGGTGATAATGAGGGTTAGGGTTAGGGTGAGGGCTACGGTGAGGGTGAGGGTTAGGGATAGGTTTAGGTTGAGGTTTAGGGTTAAGGTGATGATTAGGGTTAGTGTGAGGGTTAGTGTTAGGACTAGGGTTAGTTTTAGGGTGAGGGTTAGTGTTAGGGTGAGTTATAGCGTTAGGGTGAGGGTTATGGTTATGGTTAGGGTTAGTGTTAGCTTTAGGGTTATTGTTTGGGTTAGGGATAAGGTTACGTTGAGGGTGAGAGTTAGGGTAAGTGTTAGGGTGAGGGTTACCGTTAGGGTGAGGGTTATGGTTAGGGTTAGGGTTAGTGTTAGGTTTAGGGTTATTGTTAGGGTTAGGGTTAGGGTTAAGGTTACGGTAAGGGTGAGGGTGAGGTTAAGGTTTAGGGTTAGGTTGAGGTTTAGGTTTAGGGTTAGGGTTAGAGTTAGGTTTAGGGTGAGGGTGAGGTTTAGGTTATAGTTAGTGTTAGGGGGAGGGTTAGGGTGAGGGTTAGGGTTAGGGTTAGGGTTAGTGTTAGGATTAGGTTTAGGGTGAGGTTAGGGTTAGGGTTAGGGTTAGGGTTAGTCTGAGGGTGAGGGTGAGGGATTGGTTTAGGATTTGGGTGAGGTTTAGGATGAGGTTAAGGTTAGGATTAGGGTTAGGATGAGAGCAAGTGTGAGGGTGAGAGTTAGGGTTAGCATTATGGTGAGATTTAGGATTAGGGTTAGGTTTATGGTTAGGGTGAGGGTTACTGTTAGGGTTACAGTGAGGGTGAGCTTTTGGGTTAGGGTGAGGGTTAGAGTTAGGGTTAGGGTGAGGGTGAGGTTTAGGCTTAGAGTTAGGGTTAGTGTTAGAGTTAGGGTTAGGGTGAGGGTTTGTGAGGGTTAGGGTGAGGGTTAGAGTTCGGGTTAGGCTTAGGCTTAGGCTTAGGCCGATCGTGGGGGTGAGGGTTAGGGTTAGGTTTACGGTGAGGTTTAGGATGAGGTTTGTGGATATGGTTATGCTTAGGGTTAGTTTTAGGGTTACGATTAGGGTTAGTTTTAGGGTTAGGGTTAGGGTGAGGGTTTGGGTTAGGGTTAAGGTTAAGTTTAGGATTAGGGTTAGGGTTAGGGTTATTGTTAGTGTTTTGGTTAGTGTTAAGTTTGCGGTGAGGGTGAGGCTCAGAATGAGGGTTATGGTTAGTGTTAGGGTTTGAGTTAGGGTTAGTATTACTGTTAGGGTTAGGGTTAGATTTACTGTCATTGTGAGAGTGAGGGTGAGGGTTAGGGTTAGGATTAGGGTTAGGGTGAGGGTGAGGGTTAGGGTTAGGCTTAGGCTTAGGGTTAGGCTGAGGGTGAGGCTGGGGGTGAGGATTAGGGTTAGGGTGATGGTTAGGGTTAGGGTTAGTGTTATAGTTAGGGTTAGGGTTAGAGTTAAAGTGAGGGTGAGGGTGCCGTTAGGGTTAGGGTTAGGGTTAAGCTGAGGTTTAGGGTTAGGTTTAGAGATAGGGTTAGAGTGAGGGTGAGGTTTAGGGTCAAAGTTAGGGTTAATGTTAGGGTTAGGCTTAGGGTTAGAATGAGGCTGAGCGTGGGAGTGAGGATTAAGGTTAGGTTTAGGGTTAGGGTTAGAGTTAGGGTTAGGGTTAGGGTTAGGGTTAGGGTAAGGGTTAATGTTAGTGTTATGGTTAGTGTTAGGTTTAAGTTTGCAGTGAGGGTGAGGCTGAGTGTGAGGTTTATGGTTAGGGTTAGGGTTATGGTTAGTGTTATTGTTAGGGTTAGGGTTAGAGTTACGGTGAGGGTGAGCGTGAGGGTGAGGGTTAGGTGAGATTTAGGGTGAGGTTTAGGGTTAGGGTTAGGTTGAGGGTGAGGATTAGGTTTAGAGTTAGGGTTAGTGGGAGGGTTAGGGTGAGGGTTAGGGTTAGGTTGATTTTTAGGGATATGGTTAGGGTTAGGATTAGGGTTAGGGTGAGGGTGATTGTGTGGGTTAGGGTTAGGTTTAGGCTTAGGCTTAGGGTTAGGCTGAGGGTGAGGGTGGGAGTGAGCGTTTGTGTTACAGTGACGGTGAGGATTAGAGTTAGGGTGAGGGTTAGGATGAGGGTTAGGGTTACAGTGAGCATGAGGGTTAGGGTTAGTGTGAGGGTTAGGGTTAGGATTAGGGTTAGGGTGTGGGTGAGGGTTAGGATTAGGTTTAGAGTTAGGTTTATTGTTAGTGTTATGGTTAAGGTTATTTTTGGAGTGAGGGTGAGGCTGAGGGTGAGGGTTATGGTTAGGATTAGGGTTAGGGTTAGGATTTGGGTTAGGGTGAGTGTGAGATTGAGGGTGAGGGTGAGGGTTTGGGTTAGGTTTAGGGAGAGATTTAGGTTTAGGATTAGGGTTAGAATTAGGGTTAGGGTTAGGGTGAGGGTAAGTGTTAGGGTGAGGGTTAGGTTTAGGTTTAGGGTTACAGATTGGTTGAGGGTTAGGTATCCTGCTAGGATTATTTTTAATTTTAAATTTAGGGTTACGCTGAGGGTGAGGGTGAGGGTGAAGGTTAGGGTTAGGGTTAGGGTGAGGTTTAAGGTTAGGATTAGGTTAGAGTTAGGGTTAGGGTTAGGGTCAGGTTTAGGGTTAGAGTTAGGCTTAGCATGAGGGTTAGTGTGAGGAATAGGGTTAGGGTTAGTGTTAGGTTAGGGTTAGGGTGAGGGTTAGTGTGAGGGTTAGGGTTAGGTTTAGGTTGAGGTTTAGGTATAGGGTTAGGGTTAGAGTTAGGGTTAGGTTGATTGTGAGGTTTAGGGTTGGAGTTAGGGTTAGTGTTAGTGTTAGGTTTAGGGTGATGATTAGTGTGAGGGTTAGTGTTCGGGTTAGGCTTAGGCGGATTGTGAGGGTGAGGGTTAGGATTAGGGTGAGGCTTAGCGTTAGGTTTAGGGTGAGGTTTTGGATGAGGTTTTTGGTTATGGTTAGGGTTAATGTTACTTTTAGGGTTAGGGTTAGTGTTAGGTTTAGGTTTATGGTTAGGGTTAAGGTGAGGTTTAGGGTTAGGGTTAGGCCTAGGGTTAAGGTTAGGTTTATTGTTAGTGTTAATTTTGCAGTGAGGGTGAAGCTCAGGTTGAGGGTTATGGTTAGTGTTAGGGTTAGGTTTAGGGTTAAGGTTAGTGTTATTATTAGGGTTAGGGTTAGAGTTACGGTCACGGTGAGAGTGAGGGTGAGGGTGAGGGTTAGGGTGAGGTTTAGGATGAGCTTTAGTTTTAAGGTTAGGGTTAGGGTGCTGGTGAGGTTTAGGTTTAGAGTTAGGGTTAAGGGGAGGGTTAGGGTAAGGGTTAGGTTTAGGATTAGGGTTAAAGATAGGTTGAGGGTTAGGGTTCCTGCTAGGGTTATTTTCAATTTTATGTTTAGGGTTATGTTGAGGATGAGGGTGAGGGTTAGGGTTAGGGTTAGGCTTAGAGTGAGGGTTAGTGTGAGGGTTAGGGTTAGGGTTAGTGTTAGGTTAGGGTTAGGGTGAGGGTTAATCTGAGGGTTAGGGTTAGGTTTAGGTTGAAGTTTAGGTATAGGGTTAGAGTTAGAGTTAGGGTTAGGTTGATCGTGAGATTTAGGGTTAGAGTTAGGGTTAGTGTTAGGGTTAGGTTTAGGGTGAGGGTTAGGGTGAGGGTTAGAGTTCGGGTTAGGCTTATGCGGATTGTCAAGGTGAGGGTTAGGGTTAGGGTGAGGGTTAGCCTTAGGTTTAGGGTGAGGGTTTGGATGAGGTTTTTGGTTATGGTTAGGGTTAGTGTTACTTTCAGGGTTAGGGTTAGGTTTATGGTTAGGGTTAAGGTGAGGGTTAGTTTTAGGGTTAGGCTTAGGGTTAAGGTTAGGGTTATTGTTAGTGCTATGGTTAGTGTTAATTTTGCAGTGAGGGTGAGGCTCATTTGAGGGTTATGTTTAGGGTTAGGTTTAAGGTTACTGTTATTGTTAGGGTTAGGGTTAGAGTTACGGTCACGGTGAGAGTGAGGGTGAGGGTGAGGGTTAGGGTGAGTTTTAGGGTGAGGTTTAGGTTTAAGGTTAGGGTCAGGGTGCTGGTGAGGTTTAGGTTTAGAGTTAGGGTTAAGGGGAGGGTTAGGGTGAGGGTTAGGTTTAGGTTTAGTGTTAGCATTAGGGTGAGGGTTAGGTTAAGGTTCAGGGATAGGGTTAGGGTTAGGGTTAGGGTTAGGGTCAGTGTGAGGGTGAGGGTTAGGTTTAGGCTTAGGCTTAGGCTTAGGCTTAGGCTAAGGGTGAGGATGGGAATGATGATTAGGGTTAGGGTGATGGTTATTCTTAGGGTTAATGTTATTGTTAGGGTTAGGGTTAGAGTTACGGTGAAGGTGAGGGTGCGGGTGAGGTTTAGGGTTAGGGTTAAGGTGAGGTTTAGGGTTAGGTTTAGAGATAGAGTTAGGGTGAGGGTGAGGTTTAGGATTAGAGTTAGGGTTAGTGTTAGGGTTAGGCTTAGGGTTAGGCTGAGGCTGAGGGTGGGGGTGAAGATTAGGGTTAGGGTTAGGTTTAGGGTTAGAGTTAGGGTTAGGGTTAGGGTTAGGGTTAGAGTTTGGGTTATTGTTAGTGTTATGGTTAGGGTTAAGCTTGCAGTGAGAGTGAGGCTGAGGGTGAGGTTTATGGTTAGGGTTAGGGTTAGGATTAGAGTTACTGTGACTGTGAGTGTGAGGGTTAGGGTTAGGGTTAGGCTTAGGCTTAGGGTTAGGCTGAGGGTGAGGGTGGGGGTTAGGGTTAGTGTCATGTTGAGGGTGAGGATTAGGGTTAGGTTGAGTGTTAGGATGAGGGTTAGTGTTATGGTGAGGGTAAGGTTTAGGGTTAGGGTGAGGGTTAGGGTTAGGATTAGGGTTAGGGTGAGGGTGAGGGTTAGGGTTAGGGTTAGGGTTAGGGTTATTGTTAGTGTTATGGTTAAGGTTACCTTTGAAGAGAGGGTGAGGGTTAGGGTTAGGATTAGGGTTAGGGTGAGGTTGAGGGTTAAGGGTGAGGTTGAGGGTTAGGGTTAGGTTTAGGGTGAGGTTTAGGTTTAGGGTGAGGGTTAGGGTTAGTGTGAGGGTTAGTGTTAGGGTTATGGTTAAGTTTAGGGTCAGGGTTAGGGTTAGGGTCAGGGTTAGGGTTAGGGTTAGTGTTAGGGTTAGGGTTAGGGTGAGGGTTAATTTGAGGTTTAGGGTTAGGGTAAGGTTTAGGATTAGGTTTGGGTGAGGGTGAGTGTGAGGGTTAGGGTTACACTTAGGCTTAGGCCGAGGGTGAGGGTGGGTGTGAGGATTAGTGTTTGGTGATAGTTAGGTATAGAATTAAAGTGACGGTTAGGATGAGGTTTAGGGTTACGATTAGGGTGAGGGCTAGGGTGAGGGTGAGAGTTAGTGTTAGGGTTAGGCTTAGGCTGAGGTTTAGGCTGAGGGTGAGATTGAGGGTGAGGGTTATGGTTAGGTTGATGGTTAGGATTACGGTTAGCTTGAAGGTTAGAATGAGGTTTAGGGATAGGGTGTGTGTTAGGGAGAGGCGATGGTAAGGGGAAAGTTGAGGGTTAAGGTGTGGCTGAGGGTTAAGATAAGGTTGAGGGTTAGGGTTAGGGTGAGGGTTAGGGTAAGTGTGAGGGTTAGGGGTTAGGGTGAGGGTGAGGGTTAGGTTTAATGTGAGGCTTAGGATGAGGATGAGGGTTAGGGTTAGGTGAGGATAAGGGTTAGAATTAGGGTTAGGTTGTGGGCTAGGGTGAGGGTGAGGGTTAGTGTAAGGGTTAGGGTTAGGGTGAGGTTTAGGGTTAGGGTGAGTGTTAGGGTTAGTGTGAGGGTTAGTGTTAGGGTTAGGGTTAGGGTTAGGGTGAGGGTAAGTGTTAGGGTGAGGGTTATGGTTAGGGTGAGGGTTACAGTTAGGGTGAGGTTTAGGTTTAGTGTTAAGGTTATTTTTAATTTTAGGTTTAGGGTTATATATAGGGTGAGGGTCAGGGTGTGGGTTAGGGTTAGGGTTAGGGTGACCTTTAGGGTTAGGATTAGTGTTAGAGTTAGGGTTAGCTTTAGGGTGAGGTTTAGGGTTAGATTGAGGCTTACGGTGAGGGTTAGTGTGAGGGTTAGGGTTAGAGTTAGTGTTATGTTACAGTTAGAGTGGGGGTTAGTGTGAGGGTTAGGGTTAGAGTTAGGGTTAGTGTTAGGATTAGGGTTAGGGTGAGAGTGAGAGTGTGGGTTAGAGTTCGGTTTAGGGTTAGGCTTAGGTTTAGGCTGATGATGAAGTTGATGGTGAGGTTTTGGTTTAGGGTGAGTGTTAGGATTAGGGTTAGGTTGAGGGTTAGGATGAGGGTTAGGGATAGGATGAGGGTTAGGGTGATTGCTGGGGTGAAGGTGAAGTTTTGGGTTAGGGTTAGGGTGAGGTGTAGGGTTAGGGTTAGGGTGAGGGTGAGGTTTAATTTTAGAGTTAGGGTTAGGGTGAGGGTTAGGGTTAGGGTTAGTGTTTGGGTTAGGTTTAGGTTTAGTGTTAGTGTTAGGTTGAGGGTTAGGGTTATGGTTAGGATTAGGTTTAGGGTGAGAGTGAGGGTCAGTGTGACGGTTCGGGTTATGGTTAGGCTTAGTGTTAGGTTAAAGTTAGGGTGAGGGTGAGGGTTAGGGTTTGGGAGAGGTTTAGGGTTAGAGTTAGTGTTAGTGTGAGGGTTAGTGTTAGGGTTAGGTTTTGGGTGTGGTTTAGGGTTAGGGTGATGCTTAGGGTAACGGTCAGGGTGAGGTTTAGAAGGAGCGTTAGTGTTAGTGTGAGGGTTAGGGTGAGGGTGACTGTAAGGTTAAAGGTGAGGGTTAGGCTGAGAATGAGGATTACAGTAAGGGTGAGGGTTAGAGTTACCGTGAGGGTTAGGGTTAGGGTGAGGTTTATGGTTAGAATGAGGGTTAGGGTTAGGTTTAGTGTTATTTTTAGGGTTAGGGTTAGGGTTAGGTTTAGGGTTAGGCTGAGACTGAGGGTGAGGTTGAGGGTTAGGGTTAGCATGATGGTTAGGGTTATGGTTAGGGTTATGATGAGGTTTAGGGTTAGGGTGAGGGTTAGGATGAGGTTTAGGGTTAGGATTAGGGTTAGGATGAGGGCAAGGGTGAGTTTGAGGGTTTGGGTTGGCATTATGGCAAGGTTTAGGATTAGGGTTAGGTTTAGGGTTAGGGTGACTGTTATGGTTAGGGTTACGGTGAGGTTGAGGTTTAAGGTTAGGGTGAGGGTTAGGATTAGGGTTAGGGTTAGGGTGAGGGCTTGAGTTAGGTTTAGGTTTACAGTGAGGATGAGGGTTAGTGTTAGTGTTAGGGTTAGGTTTATTTTTAGGGTTTGGGTTAGAGATATGGTGAGCGTGAGGGTGAGGGTGAGGTTTAGGATTAGGGTGATGGTGAGGTTTCGGGTTAGAGTTAAGGTTATGGGAAGATTTAGGGTGAGGGTTATGGTTAGGGTTAGGGTTAGTGTTAGGTTTAGGGTTATTGTTAGGGTTAGGGTTAGCGTTAAGGTTGCGGTGAAAGTGAGGGTGAGGATAAGGGTTAGGATTAAGGTGAGGCTTAGGTTTAGGGTTAGGGTTAGAGTTAGGGTTAGCGTGAGGGTGAGGTTTAGGTTTAGAGTTAGGGTTAGGGTGAGCATTAGGGTGTCTGTAAGGGTTAGCGTTAGGGTTAGGTTTAGTGTTAGGATTAGGTTTAGGGTGAGGTTGAGTGTGAGGGTTAGTGTTAGGGTTAGGCTGAGTGTGAGGTTGAGGGTTAGGGTTAGGGTGAGGGATGGGTTAGGGTTAGGATTAAGGTGAGGTTTAGGATGAGGTTTAGTGTTAGGATTAGGGTTAGCATGAGGGCAAGTGTGAGGGTGAGGGTTAGGGTTAGAATTATGGCGAGGTTTAGGATTAGGGTTAGGTTTAGTGTTAGGGTGAGGGTTAGGGTTGGGGTTAGTGTTAGGGTGAGTGTGAGGGTTAGGATTAGGTTTAGGGTTAGGGTTATTGTTAGTGTTATGATTAATGTTAAATTTAAGGTGAGGGTGAAGCTCAGGGTGAGGTTTAGGGTTAGGGTTATGGTGAGGTTTCGGGTTAGGTTTAAGGTTAGGTTTAGGGTGAGGGCTTGGGTTAGGGTTAGGGTTACGGTGAGGGTGAGGATTAGGGTTAGGGTTTGGGTTAGGGTTATTTTAGGGTTTGGGTAACGGTTAAGCTGAGGGTAAGGGTGAGGGTTAGGTTAGGGTTAGGGTGAGGTTTAGGTTTAGGGTTAGGGTTAGAGTTAGGTTTAGGGTGATGGAGAGGTTTAAGGTTAGAGTTAGGGTTAGTGTTAGGGTTAGGGTTAGTGTGAGGGTTAGGGTGTGGGTTAGAGTGACGGTTATGGTTAGCTTTAGGGTGAGGGTTAGGGTTATGTTTAGGGTGAGGTTTAGGATGAGGTTTAGGGTTAGGTTTAGGGTTAGGGTTAGTTTTAGGGTTAGGATTAGTGTTAGGGTTAGGGTTAGGGTGAGGGTTAGGGTTAGGGTAAGGGTTAGGGTTTGGCTTAGGGTTAGGGTTAGGGTTATTGTTAGTGTTATGGTTAGTGTTAAGTTTGCGGCGAGGGTGAGGCTCAGGGTGAGGGTTATGGTTAGTGTTAGTGTTTGGTTTAGGGTTAGTATTATTATTAGGGTTTGGGTTAGAGTTACGGTCATGGTGAGAGTGAGGGTGAGGGTTAGGGTGAGGTTTAGGGTGAGGTTTAGGCTTAGGGTTAGGGTTAGGTTTAGGGTACTGGTGAGGTTTAGGGTTAGAGTTAGGGGGAGGGGGAGGGTTAGGGTGAGGGTTAGGGTTAGGTTTAGTGTTAGCATTAGGGTGAGGGTGAGGGTTAGGTTGTGGTTTAGGGATAGGGTTAGGGTTAGTATTAGGGTTAGGGTGAGGGTGATGGTAAGGGTTATGGTTAGGCTTAGGCTTAGGGTTAAGCTGAGGGTGAGACTGGGGTTGAGTATTTGGTTTAGGGTGATTGTTAGGGTTAGGGTTAGGGTTAGGGTAAGGGTTAATGTTAATGTTATGGTTAGGTTTAAGTTTGCAGTGAGAGTGAGGCTGAGGGTGAAGTTCATGGTTAGGGTTAAGGTTATGGTTAGTGTTATTGTTAGGGTTAGGGTTAGATTTTGGTGAGGGTGAGGGTGATGGTGAGGGTTAGGGTTACAGTGAGATTTATTGTAAGGTTTAGGGTTAGGGTTAGGTTGAGAGTGAGGATTAGGTTTAGAGTTTGGGCTATTGGGAAAGTTAGGTTGAGGGTTAGGGTTAGGTTGATTCTTAGGGATAGGGTTAGGGTTAGGATTAGGGTTAGGTGAGGTTGTGTGTGAGGGTTAGGGTTAGGGTTAGGGTTAGGCTCAGGCTTAGGCTGAGGGTGATGTTGGGGGTGAGGGTTAGTGTTACACTGAGGCTGAGGATTAGGGTTAGTGTGAGGGTTAGGATGAGGGTTAGAGTTACAGTGAGGGGGAGCGTTAGGGTTAGGGTGAGGGTTAGGGTTAGGATTGAGGTTAGGGTTAGGTTTATTGTTGGTGTTATGGTTAAGGTTACTTTTGGAGTGAGCATGAGGCTGAGGGTGAGGGTTAGGGTTAGCATTAGGGTTATGGTTAGGATTAGAGTTAGGGTGAGGGTGAGATTGAGGGTGAGGGGTAGGGTTAGGGTGATGGTTAGTGTTATGGTTAGCTTGAAGGTTAGGATGAGGTTTAGGGATAGATTGAGTGTTAAGGTGAGGGTGAAGGTAAGGGTAAAGTTGAGGGTTAGGCTGTAGGTGAGGGTTAAGATAAGTGTGACGGTTAGGGTGAGGGTTAGGGTAAGTGTGACGGTTAGGGGTTAGGGGGAGGGGGAGGGCTAGATTGAGGATTAGGGTTAGGGTTAGTGTGAGGTTTAGGGTGAGGATAAGGGTTGAGGGTTAGGTGAGGGTAAGAGTTAGAATTAGGGTTAGGGTGAGGGCTAGGGTGAGGTTGATGGTTAGGGTTAGGGTTAGTGTTAGGGTGAGGGTGAGTGTGAGTGTTAGGGTTACAGTGAGGGTTAGTGTTAGGGTTAGGGTTAGTGTTAGGGTGATGGTTAGGGTTACGGTGAGGGTTACAGTTAGGTTGAGGGTTAGGGTTCGTGTTAGGGTTATTTTTAATTTTAGGTTTAGGGTTATGTTGAGGGTGAGGGTGAGGGTGAGGGTTAGGGTTAGGGTAAGTGTGAGGTTTAGGGTTAGGATTAGAGTTAGAGTTAGGATTAGGGGTAGGGTGAGGTTTAGGGTTTGATAGGCTTAGGGTGAGGGTTAGGTTGACGGTTAGGGTTAGGGTTAGTGTTTAGTTAGGGTTAGGATGAAGGTTAGTGTGAGGGTTAGGGTTAGAGTTAGGGTTAGAGTTAGGATTAGGGTAAGGGTGAGGGTGAGTGTGTGGTTTAGGATTAGGTTAATGGTTAGGCTTAGGGTTAGGCTGAGGGTGAGGTTTAGGTTTAGGGTGAATGTTAGAATTAGGTTTAGGGTGTGGGTTAGGGTGAGGCTTAGGGTGAGGTTTAGGGTGAGGGTTAGGTTTAGGATTAGGGTTAGGTGAGCGCTAGGGTGAGGGTGAGGTTTAGGGTTAGGTTTAGTGTGAGGTTTAGAGTTAGGGTTAGGTTGAGGGTGAGGTTCAATTTTAGAGTTAGTGTTAGGGTGAGGGTTAGGTTTAGGATTAGTGTTAGGGTTAATGTTATGGTTAGTGTTAAGGTTACGGTGAGGGTTAGGGTTATGTTTAGGATTAGGTTTAGGGTTACTGTGAGGGTGAGTGTGAGGGTTAGGGTGAGGGTTAGGCTTAGGTTTAGGGTTAGGCTGAGGGTGAGTGTGAGGTTGAGGTTTAGGGTTAAGGTGAGGGTGAGGTTTAGGGTTAGAGTAAGTGTTAATTTGAGCGTTAGTGTGAGAGTGAGTGTTAGGGTTAGGTTGTGGGTGAGGGTTAGGATTAGGGTGATGCTTAGGGTTATGATCAGGGTGAGGGTTAGGATGAGGGTTAGGGTTAGTTTGAGGGTTAGGGTGAGGGTGACAGTAAGGGTAAAGGTGAGGGTTAGGCTGAGAATGAGGATTACAGTAAGGGTGAGGGTTAGGGTTAGGGTGAGGTTTAGGGTTAGGGTTAGGGTGTGGTTTAGATTGAGGATTCGTTTTTGGGGTTAGTGTGAGGTTTAGAGTGAGGATGAGGGTTAGGATTAAGTTGAGGTCTAGGGTGAGGATGAGGGTTAGGTTTAGGGTTAGGGTGAGTGTTAATGTTAGGGTGATTGTTAGGGTTAGTGTGAGGGTAAGTGTTAGGGTGAGAGTTAGTGTTAGGGTGAGGTTTATGTTTAGAATGAGGGTTAGTGTTAGGTTTAGGGTTATTTTTAGGGTTAGCGTTTGGGTTAGGATGAGAGTCAGGGTTAGGATTAGGGTTAGGGTGAGGGCTAGGGTGAGGGTGAGGTTTAGGGTAGATTTAGGCATAGGCTTAGTGTTAGGCTGAGGCTGAGGGTGAGGTTGAGGGTTAGGGTTAGCATGATGGTTAGGGTCATGGTTAGGGTGAGGGTTAGGATGAGGATTAGGGTTAGGGTGAGGGTGACATTAAGGGTCAAGTTGAGGGTTAGGGTGAGGATTAGGGTTACGGTTAGGGTGAGGGTGAGGATTAGTTTGAGGAGTAGTGTTAAGGTTAGAGTGAGGTTTAGGGTGAGGATGAGGGTTAAGGTTATGGTGAGGGTTAGTGTTAGGACTATTGTTAGTTTTATGGTGACGGTTATGGTTATGGTTAAGGTTAGTGTTAGGTTTAGGGTTATTGTTAAGGTTAGGGTTAGGGTTAAGGTTACGGTGAGGGTGAGGTTAAGGGTAAGGTTTAGGGTTAGGGTGAGGTTTAGGTTTAGCGTTAGGGTTAGGGTTATTGTTAGTGTTATGGTTAGTGTTAAGTTTGCGGTGAGGGTGAGGCTCAGGGTGAGGTTTACGGTTAGTGTTAGGGTTAGGGTTAAGGTTAGTATTATTGTTAGGGTTAGGGTTAGAGTTAAGGTCATGGTGAGAGTGAGGGTGAGGGTTTGGGTGAGTTTTAGGGTGAGGTTTAGGGTTAGGTTTAGGGTTATGGTTAGGGTGCTCGTGAGGTTTAGGGTTATAATTCGGGTGAGGGTGAGGGTGAGTGTGAGGGTTAGGGTTAGGTTTAGTGTTAGCATTAGGGTGAGGGTGAGAGTTAGGTTGAGGTTTAGGGATAGGGTTATTGTTACAATTACGGTTAGGGTGAGGGTGAGGGTTAGGGTTAGGCTTAGGCTTAAAGCTCGGCTGAGGGTGAGGCTGTGGGTGAGGATTAGGGTTAGGGTGATGGTTAGGGTTAGGGTTAGTGTTATTGTTAGGGTTAGAGTTAGAATTACCATGAGGGTGAGTGTGCGGGTAGGGTTAGGGTTAGGGTTAGGCTGAGGTTTAGGGTTAGGTTTGAGATAGGGTTAGGGTGAGGGTGAGGTTTAGGGTTAAAGGTAGGGTTAGGGTTAGGGTTAGACTTAGGGTTAGGCTGAGGGTGAGGGTGGGGTTAGGATTAGGGTTAGGGTTAGGGTTAGAGTTAGTGTTAGGGTTAGGGTTAGGGTAAGGGTTAATATTAGTGTTATGTTTAGGTTTAAGTTTGCAGTGAGAGTGAGGCTGAGGGTGAGATTTATGGTTAGGGTTAGGGTTAGGGTTAGTGTTATTGTTAGGGTTGGGGTTAGAGTTATGGTTAGGGTGAGGGTGAGGGTGCGGGTTAGGCTTAAGGTGAGATTTAGGGTGAGGTTTAGGGTTAGGGTTAGGTTGAGGGTGAGGATTAGGTTTAGAGTTAGGGTTAGTGGGTGGGTTAGGTGGGTTAGGGTTAGGCTTAGGGTTAGGCTGAGGGTGAGGATGAGGGTGAGGGTTAGGGTTAGGTTGAGGGTGAGGTTTAGGTTTAGGGTTAGGTTTGGGGGAGGGTTAGGGGGAGGGCTATTGTTAGGGTTAGTGTTAGTGTTAGGATTAGGATTAGGGTTAGGATGAGGTTGAGTGTGAGGGTTAGGGTTAGGGTTAGGCTTAGGGTTAGGCTGAGGGTGAGGATGAGGGTTAGGGTTAGGGTGAGGTTTAGGGTTAGGATTAGGGTGAGGGATAGGATGAGGTTTAGGGTTAGGATTAGGGTTAGGATGAGGGCAAGGGTGTGTGTGATAGTTAGGGTTAGCATTATGGCAACGTTTAGGATTAGGATTAGGTTTAGGGCTTGGGTGAGTGTTAGGATTAGGGTTACGGTGAGGTTGAGGTTTAGGATTAGGGTGAAGGTTAGGGTTAGGTTTAGGGTGAGGGTGATGGTTAGGATTAGGGTTAGGATTAGGGTTATTGTTAGTGTTATGGTTAAGTTTTCAATGAGGGTGAGGCTGAGGGTGAGTGTTAGGGTTAGGGTTAGGTTTAGGGTGAGGGCTTGGTTTAGGTTTAGGGTTAAGGTGAGGGTGAGGGTTAAGGTTAGTGTTAGGGTTAGTGTTATTGTTAGGGTTAGGTTTAGAGTTATGGTGAGGGTAAGGTGAGGGTGAGGTTTAGGGTTAGGGTGAGGGTTAGGTTTATTGTTAGAATTAGGGTTAGGGGGAGAGTTAGGGTGAAGGTTAGGGTTAGGTTTAGTGTTAGGGTTAGGGTTTTTGTTAGGATTAGGGTTAGAGTTATGGTGAGGGTGAGGGTGAGTTTGAGGTTTAGGTTGAGGGTGAGGGTAAGTTTTAGGTTTAGAATTAGGGTTAGGGAGATAGTTAGGGTGAAGGTTAGGGTTAGGTTTTGTGTTATTGTTAGGGTTAGGGTGAGGGTTAGGTTTAGGTTTAGGGTTAGGGTTAGGGTTAGGTTTAGGTTTAGGGTTATGGTGAGGGTGAGTGTGAGGGTTAGTGTTAGGGATAGGCTTAGACTTAGAGTTAGGCTGTGGGTGAGAGTGGGGATTAGGATTAGGTTTTGGGTGATGGTTAGTGTTAGTGTTAGGTTTAGGGTTATGATTAAGTTTAGGGTTAGGATTAGGGTTAGGGTGAGGGCTAGGGTGAGGGTGAGGGTTAGTGTTAGGGTTAGGCTCAGGCTTTAGGGTTAGGCTGATGGTGAGGTTGAGGGTCAGGGTTAGTGTTAGGGCGATGCTTAGGATTATGGTCAGGTGAAGGTTAGGATGAGGGTTATGGTTAGGGTGAGGGATTTGGGTGAGGGTGATGGTAAGGGTAAAGCTGAGGGTTAGGCTGAGTGTGAGGATTAAGGTAAGGTCTAGGGTTAGGGTGAGTGTTAGTGTTAGGGTGAGGGTGAGGTTAAGATTGATGATTAATTTTAGGGTTAGTGTGTGGTTTAGAGTGAGGATGAGGGTTAGGGTTAGGGTGAGGGTAGGTTGAGGGTGAGGGTTAGGGTTAGGCTAAGGGTGAGGTTTAATGTTAGGATGATGGTTAGGGTTAGTGTGAGTGTTATTGTTAAGGTTAGGGTTAGTGTTAGGATGAGGGTAAGAGTTAGTTTGAGGGTTAGGTTTAGGGTGAGGGTTATGGTTAGAATGAGGGTTAGGGTTAGGGTTAGGGTTATTGTTAGGTCAGGGTTAGTGTTACATTTACGGTGAGGGTGAGAGTTAGGGTTTGGGTCAGGGTGTGGTTTATGTTTAGGGTTAGGGTTAGAGTTAGGTTTAGGGTGAGGGTTAAGTTTAGAGTTAGAGTTAGCATTAGTGATAGTGTTAGGGTTAGGGTGAGGGTCAGTGTGAGGGTCAGGGTTAGGCTTAAGCTTAGGGTTAGGCTTAGGCTTAGACCGAGCGTGAGTGTTAGGGTTAGGGTTAGGGTTAGGGTTTGGGTTAGTGTTAGGGGTAGGGTTAAGGTGAGGGTGACAGTAAGGGTAAAGGTGAGGGTTTGGGTTAGGATCAGGTTTAGATTGAAGGTGAGTGTGAGGGTTATGGTTAGGGGTAGGGTTAGGCTTAGGGTTAGGGTGAGAGTTAGGGTTAGGGTTAGGGCTGGTGTTGGTGTTAGGGGTAGGGTTAGGGTGAGGGTTAGGGTGAAGGTGAGGATTAGGGTTAGGATTAGGATTAGGATTAAGTTGAGGGTGAGTGTGAGGGTTCGTGTTAGTGTTAGGGTTAGGGTGAACTTGAGGGTTAGGGTTAGGGTTAGGGTGAGGTTTAGGGTTAGGGTCAGTGTTAGTGTTAGGGTTAGGGTGAGGGTTAGGGTAAGGGTTAGTGTTAGGGTTAGGGTTAGGGTGAGGGTTAGGATGAGGGTGAGGGTTAGGGTTAGGGTTAGGATTATGATTAGGGGTAGTGTTAGGGTGAGTGCTTGGGTTAGGCTTAGGGTTAGCATTAGGCTTAGCATTAAGCTGAGGGTGAGGGTGAGTGTTAGGTTTAGGGTTCAGGTTAGGGTTAGCATTTGGGTGACAGTTAGTGTTCGGGTTAAGTTTAGGGTTAGGGTGATGGTTTTGAATTAGGTTTTCGGTTAAGGATTAGGGGGAGTGTTAGGATGAGGATTAGGTTTAGGTTTATTGTTAGGGCGATGGCTAGGTTGAGGGTGAGGATTAGGTTATTGTTAGGGAGAGGTTAAGGGTTAGGGTTAGGGTTAGGGTGAGGGTTAGGATGAGGGTTAGGGTTATGGTGAGAGAGAGGGTTAGGGTTAGGGTGAGAGTTAGGTTGAGGATGAGGGTCAGGGTGAGGGTGAGGGTTAGGATTAGGGTTATGGTTAGGATTATTGTTAGTGTTATGGTTCTGGTTACCTTGGCAGAGATGGTGAGGCTGAGGGTGAGGGTTAGGGATAGGATTAGGGTTAGGTTTAGGTTTCGAGTTAGGATTAGTGTTATTGTTAGGGTTAGGGTTAGAGTTCCGGTGAAGGTGAGGGTGAGGGTAAGCATGAGGGTTAGGGTTAGGGTTAGGGTGAGGTTTAGTGTCAGGGTTAGGCTTAGGTTTAGGGTGAGGGTGAGTATGAGGGTTAGGGTTATGATTAGGGTTTGGCTTAGGTTTAGGCTAAGGGCGAGGGTGAGTGTGAGGGTTGGTGTTAGTTTGAGGTTTAGGGTTAGGATTACAGTGAGTGTCAGGGTTAGCATTAGTTTGAGGGTTACAATTAGATTTAGGATTAGGTTGAGGTTTAAGGTTAGGGTTAGGGTTTGGGTTAGAATGAGTTTTAGGGTTACAATTAGGGTTAGGGTGAGGGCTAGGGTGAGGGTGAGGTTTATTGTTAGGGTTAGGGTGAGGTTTAGTTTTAGGGGGAGTGTTAGGGGGAGGGTTAAGTTTCGGGTTACATTGAGGGTGTGGGTTAAGTTTGAGGTGAGGGTTATGTTGAGTACTAAAGTGAGGGTGAGGGTTAGGATTAGGGTTAGGGTGAGGGTTAGGTTGAGGTTTAGGTTTAGGGTTAGGGTTAGGTTTAGGAATAGGGTTGGGCTGAGGGTGATGTTGGGGATGAGGATTAGGTTTAGAGTGATGGTTCCGTTAATGGTTAGGTTGAGAGTTAGGATGAGGGTTAGGATTAGGCTTAGGCTTAGGGTTAGGCTGAGGCTGAAGTCGAGGGTGAGGGTGAGGGTTAGGGTGATGGTTAGGGTTACGGTTAGTGTGAGGGTTAGGATGAGGGTTAGCTTTGGGGTGAGGGTTAGGATGAGGGTGACAGAGTAAAGGTGTGGGTTAGGCTGAAGGTGAGGATTATTGTAAGGGTGAGGGTTCTGGTTAGGGTTAGGGTGAGGGTGAGGGTTAGATTGAGGATTAGTGTTAGGGTTAATGTGAGGTTTAGGGTGAGGATGCGTGTTAGGTTTAGGGTGAGGTCTAGGGTGAAGTTGAGGGTTAGGGTTTGGGTTAGGGTGAGGTTTAGGTTTAGGGTGATTGTTAGCGTTAGTGTGAGGGTTAGTATTAAGGTTAGTGTACATGTTAGGGTGAGGGTAACTGTTAGGGTAAGGTTTAGGTTTAGGGTGAGGTTTAGGATTAGCGTTAGGGTTAGGGTTAGGGTGAGGGTGAGGTTTAGGGTTAGAGTTAGGGTTAGGGTGAGGCTGAGGTTTAAGGTTAGGGTTAGGGTTAGTGTTAGGGTTAGAGTTAGGGTGAGGTTTAGTGTGGGTGTGAGGGTTAGTGTTAGGGTTAGGATTAGGGTTAGGGTTAAGGTGAGGGTGAGTGTGAGGGTTAGGGTTAAGGTTAGGTTTAGGTTTAGAATTAGGGTGAGGGTGAGGGTGAGGGTTACGGGTAGGGTGAGTGTTGGGGTTAGGGTTAGAATGAGGGTAGGTTGAGGTTTAGGCTTAGGCTTAGGGTTTGGGTATGGGCTAGGTTGAGGGGGAGGGTTAGTGTTAGGGTTAGTGTGAGGGGTAGGGTGAGGGTAAGGGT
This sequence comes from Dipodomys merriami, assembly GCF_024711535.1. Lineage (NCBI taxonomy): Eukaryota > Metazoa > Chordata > Mammalia > Rodentia > Heteromyidae > Dipodomys > Dipodomys merriami. Next base: position 349,899 of record NW_027206456.1, read on the forward strand.
TAGTGTTAGGTTTAGGGTTAGGGATAGGGTGAGTTTTAGTGTGGGGTTGAGGGTTAGTGTTAGTTTGAATTAGGGTTAGGGTTAAGGTGAGGGGGAGTGTGAGGGTTAGGGTTAGGGTTAGGGTTAGGGTTAGGTTTAGAGTTACGGTGAGGGTGAGTGTGAGGGTTACGGTTAGGGTGAGTGTTGGGGTTAGGGTTAGAGTGAGGGTTAGGGTGAGTGTTAGTCTTAGGCTTATGGTTTGGGTATGGGCTAGGGTGAGGGTGAGGGTTAGGGTTTGGGTGAGGGGTAGGTTAAGGGGTAGGGTTAGTGTTAGGGTTAGGGTTGGGGTTAGGCTTAGGCTTAATGTTAGGCGGATGGGGAAGGTGTGGGTGATGGTTAGGGTTAGGGTGAGGGTGAGGTTTAGGGTTAGAGTTAGCGTTAGGGTAAGGGTTAGTGTGAGGGTTAGGGTTAGGGTTAGTGTTACTGTTAGGGTTAGGATGAGGGTGAGTGTGAAGGTCAGGGTTAGTCTTAGACTGAGGCGGAGGCTTAGTCAGAGCGTGAGGGTGAGGGTGAGGGTTAGGGTTAGGGTTTTAGGGTTAGGGTGAGTGTTAGGATGAGGTTTAGGGTTAGCATTAGGGTTAGGGTGAGGGCTAGAGTTAGGGTGAGGGTTAGGGTTAGCGTTAGGGTGAGATTTAGGGTTAGGGTTAGGGTAAAGGTTAAGGTGAGGCTGAGGGTAAGGATTAGGGTTAGAGTTACAGTGAGGGTCAGGGTTTGGGTTAGGTTTAGGGTTAGTGTTATAGTTAAAGTTAGGATTAGAGTTACAATAAGATGAGGGTGAGCGTGAGGGTTAGGATCAGGGTTAGGGTGAGGTTTAGGGTTAGGATTATTGTTAGGGTGAGGGTGAGGATTAGGGTTAGAGTTATGGTTAGGGGGAGGGTTAGGTTGAGGTTTAGGTTTAGGGTTAGTGTTAGGCTTAGGCTTAGGGTTAGGCTGAGGCTGAGGGTGATGTGAGGGTTAGGGTTAGGGTGATGGTTGGGTTTGCCTTTACGGTGAGGGTTAGGATGAGGATTTAGGTTATGGTGAGGATTAGGGTGAGGGTGACCGTAAGGGTAAAGGTGAAGGTTAGGCTGAGGGTGAGGGTTACGGTAAGGGTGACGGTTAGGGTTAGGGTGAGGGCGAGGGTTAGATTCAGTATTAGTGTTAGGGTTAGTGTGAGGTTCAGGGTGGGAATCAGGGTTAGGGTTAGGTTGAGGGCTAGGTTGAGGGTGAGAGTTAGTGTTAGGGTGAGGTTTAGGGTTAGGGTGATGGTTAGGGTTAGTGTTATGGTTAGGGTTAGTGTTAGGGTGAGGGTAAGTGTTAGGGTGAGGGTTAGGTTTAGGGTGAAGGTTATGGTTAGGATGAGGGTTAGGGATAGGTTTAGGTTTATTGTTAGGGTTAAGGTTAGGGTTATGTTGAGGGTGAGGGTGAAGGTGAGGGTTAGATTAGGGTTAGGGTTAGGGTTATTGTTAGTGTTATGGTTAGGGTTAAGTTTACAGTGAGAGTGAGGATGAGGGTGAGGATTAAGGTTAGGGTTAGGGTGAGGTTTAGGGTTAGGGTTAGGGTTAGGGTTATGGTGAGGGTTTGGTTTAGGGTGAGGGTTAGGCTGACGGTGGGGCTGAGGGTAGGGGTTAAGGTTAGTGTGAGGTTTAGGTTTAGGGTTAGGTTAGGGTTAGGGTGAGGGTGAGGTTTAGGGTTAGATTTAGGGTTAGGGTGATGGTTAGGTTGAGGGTTAGTGTTAGGGTTAGGGTGAGGGTTAGGATGAGGGTGAGGGTTAGGGTTTGGGTTAGGATTAGGATTAGGGTTAGTATGAGGGTGAGTGTTTGGGTTAGGCTTAGGGTTAGGGTTAGTCTAATGCTTAAGCTGAGAGTGAGGTTAAGGTTGAGGTTTAGGGTTAGGGTTTGGGTTAGGGTTAGCGTTAGGGTGAGAGTTAGGGTTTGTGATTAGTTTAGGGTTGGATGAGGTTTAGGGTTCGGGTTACGGTGAGGGTGAGGGTTAGGGTTAGGTTGAGGGTTAGGGTTAGGATTAGGGTTAGGGTGATTGTTAGGGTTAGGGTTAGGGTGAGTGTTAGAATGAGGATTAGGGTTAGGATTAGGTTTAGGGTGAGGGCTAGGGTGAGGGTGAGGGTTAGGGTTATTGTTAGGGTGAGGTTTAGTTTTAGAGTTAGGGTTACGGCGAGGGTTAGGATGAGGTTTAGGGTTATGGTGAGAGTGAGGGTTAGGGTTAGGGTGAGGGTGAGTGTGAGGATGAGGGTTATGGTGAGTGTGAGGTTTATGGTGAGGTTTAGGGTTAGGGTTAGAGTGAGGGATAGGGTTAGGATTAGGATTAGGGTGAAGGCTAGGGTGAGGGTGAGGGTTAGGGTTATTGTTAGGGTAAGGGTTAAGATGAGGGTTAGGGTGAGGGTGATAGTTAGGATTAGGGTTAGGGTTAGGATTATTTTTAGTGTTATGGTTCTGGTGACTTTTGCAGTGATGGTGAGGCTGAGGGTGATGGTTATGGATAGGATTAGGGTTAGGTTTAGGTTTCGAGTTAGGATTAGTGTTATTGTTAGGGTTAGGTTTAGAGTTATGGTGAGGGTGAGGGTGAGGGTAAGGGTGAGGGTTAGGGTTAGGGTTAGGGTGAGATTTAGGGTCAGGTTTAGGATTAGGGTTAGGGTGAGTGTGAGGTTTAGGGTTAGAGTTAGGGTTAGGGGGAGGGTTAATGTGAAGGTTAGGGTTAGGGTTAGTGTTATGGTTAGGGTTAGGATGAGGGTGAGTGTGAGGGTCAGGGTTAGTCTTAGGCTGAGGCGGAGGCTTAGGCGGAGCGTGAGGCTGAGGGTGAGTGTTAGTGTTAGGGTTTTAGAGTTATGGTGAGTGTTAGGATGATGTATAGAATTAGGGTTAGGGGGAGGGCTAGAGTTAGTGTGAGTATTAGGGTTTGCGTTAGGGTGATGTTTAGGGTTAGGGTTAGGGTTATGTTGAGAGTGAGGGTTAGGGTTATGGTTAGGGTTAGGGTTAGGGTTAAGGTGAGGCTGAGGGTTAGGATTAGGATTAGGGTGAGGGTTTGTGTTAGGGTTAGAGTTACGGTGAGGTTCAGGGTTTGGGTTAGGTTTAGGGTTAGTGTTATAGTTAAGGTTAGGGTTAGAGTTACAGTAAGGGTGAGGGTGAGGGTGAGTGTTAGGATCAGGATTAGGGTGAGGTTTAGTTTTAGGATTATGGTTAGGGTGAGGGTGAGGTTTAGGGTTAGAGTTAGGGTTAGGGGGAGGGTTAGGTTGAGTTTTAATGTTAGGGTTAGGATTAGGTTTAGGGTTAGGTTGACGGTAGGGTGAGTCTGAGGTTTAGGGTTAGGGTTTGGCTTAGGCTTACGGTTAGGCTGAGGGTATGGGTGGGGATGAGGATTAGGTTTAGAATGATGGTTAGGGTTATGGTAGGTTAAGGGTTAGGATGAGTGTTAGGGTTAGTATTAGGGTTAAGGTTAGGGCTAGGCTGAGGGTGAGGTTTATGGTACGGTGAGTGTTAGGGTTAGGGTGAGGTTGAGGTTTAGATTCAGGATTAGTGTTATGGTTAGTGTGAGGTTAAGGGTGAGGATGAGGGTTAGGGTAGGTTGAGGGGTAGGTTGAGGGTGAGAGTTAGGGTTAGGGTGAGGTTTAGGGTTAGGGTGATGGTTAGGGTTAGTGTAAGGGTTAGTGTAATGGTTAGGGTTAGTGTTAGGGTGAGGGTAAGTATTAGAGTGAGGGTTAGGGTTAGGGTGAAGGCTATGGTTAGGATGAGGGTTAGTGTTAGGGTTAGGGTTATTGTTAGGGTTAGGGTTAGGGTTATGTTGAGGGTGAGGGTGAGGGTTAGAGTTAGGATGAGTTTTAGGTTTCAGGTTAGGGTTAGAGTTAGGGTTAGGGTGAGGGTGAGGTTTAGGGTTAGAGTTAGGGTTAGTGTTAGTGTTCTGGTTAGGGTGAGGGTAAGTGTGGGGGTTAGGGTTAGGGTTAGGTTTAGGCTTAGGTTTAGGCTCAGGGTGAGGGTGGGGATGAGGAATAGGTTTAGGGTGATGGTTAGGGTTAGGGTTAGGTTTTGGTTTAGAATTAGCGTTAGGGTTAGGATTAGGGTAAGGGTTAGGGTGAGGGTTATGGTGAGGGTTAGGGTTACGTTTAGGGTTAGAGTGAGGGTGAGGGTTAGGGTTAGGGTTAGGGTGAGGGTGAGGGTTAGATTGAGGGTTAGGGTTATGTGGAGGGTTATGTTTAGGGTGAGGGTTAGGTTTAGTGTTAGGGTTATTGTTAGGGTTAGGGTTAGGGTTACGGTGAGGTTGAAGGTGAGGGTTAGGTTTAGGATTAGGGTGAGGTTTAGTTTTAGGGTTAGGGTTAGAGTTAGGGTTAGGGTGATGGTGAGGTTTAGGGTTAGAGTTAGAGTTAGTGTTAGGGTTAGGGTTAAGTTGAGGGTTAGGTTGAGGTTTAGAGTTCGGGTTAGGCTTAAGCTTAGGCTTAGTCTTAGGCCGAGAGTGAGGGTTAGGGTTAGGTTTAGGTTTAGGATGAGTGTTAGGATGAGGTTTAGGGTTAGGGTTAGGTTTAGGTTTAGTGTTAGGGTTAGGGTTAGGGTGAGGGTTAAGGTGAGGGTTAGGCTTAGGCTTAGGGTTAGGCTTAGGCTTAGGGTTATGTTTAGGGTTATTGTTAGTGTTATGGTTAGTGTTACATTTGCGGTGAGGGTGAGGCACAGGGTGAAGTTTATGGTTATTGTTAGGGTTAGGGTTAGGGTTACTATTATTGTTAGGGTTAGGGTTATAGTTATGGGCTTGGTGAGAGTGAGGGTGAGGATGAGGATTAGGGTGAGTTTTACGCTGAGGTTTAGGTTTAGGGTTAGGGTTAGTGTTAGGGTGCTGTTGAGGTTTAGGGTTACAGTTCAGGTTACGGGGATGGTTAGGGTGAGGGTGAGGGTTAGGTTTAGTGTTAGCATTAGGGTAAGGGTGAGGGTTAGGTTGAGGTTTAGGGATAGGGTTAGGGTTAGGATTAGGGTTAGGGTGAGAATGAGGGTGAGGGTTAGTGTTAGGGTTAGCCTTAGGCTGAGGGTTAGGCTGAGGTTGAGGGTGGGGGTGAGGGTTAGGCTTAGGGTGATCGTTAGGGTTAGGGTTAGTGTTATTGTTAGGGTTAGGGTTGGAGTTACATTGAGGCTGAGGGTGGGGGTGAGGGTTAGGATTAGGGTCAGTGTGAGGTTTAGGGTTAGGTTTAGAGATAGGGTTAGGGTAAGGGTGAGGTTTAGGGTTAGCGTTAGGGTTAGTGTTAGGGACAGGCTTAGGGTTAGGCTGAGGGTGAGGGTGGGGTTGAGGATTAGGGTTCGGGTTAGGGTTCGGGTTAGGGTTAGAGTTTGGGTTAGGGTAAGGGTTAGGGTTAGGATTAGGATTAAGGTTAAGGAGAGGGTGAGTGTGAGGGTTAGAGTTAGGGTTAATGTTAGGATTAGGGTTAGGGTATGTGCTACCATGAGGGTTAGGGTTAGGGTAAGGGTTAGGGTGACATTTAGCGTTAATTTTAGTGTCAGAGTTCGGGTTAGGATGAGGGTTTGGGTTAGGGTTAGAGTAAGGGTGAGGGTGAGGTTTAGGGTTAGTTTTAGGGTTAGGGTTATTTTTAGGGTTAGGGTTAGGGTTAAGGTCAAGGTAAGGGTGAGGTTGAGGGTGATGTTGAGGGTTAGGGTTAGGGTTAGGATGAGATTTAGTGTTATGGTTAGGGTTAGGGTTAGGGTCAGGGTGAGGTTTAGGGTTAGAGGTAGGGTTAGGGTTAGGGTTAGTGTGAGTGTTAGGGTTAGGGTTACTGTTACAGTTAGGGTTATGGTGAGGGCTAGTGTGAGGGTGAGTGTTAAGGTTAGGGTTAGGCTATGGCTTTGGGTTAAGCTGAGGCTCAGGGTGAGAGTGAGGGTTAGGGTGAGGGTGAGGGTGAAATTTAGCGTTAGAGTTAGTGTTAGGGTGAGAGTTAGGGTTAGGGTTAGGGTGAGGGTTATGGTTATGATAAGGGTGCGGCTTAGGTTTAGGGTGAGGGTTAGGGTTAGGATGAGGGTTAGGGTGAGGGTGAGGGTTAGGATTAGGGTTAGGGTTAGGATTATTGTAAGTGTTATTGTTCTGGCTACCTTTGCAGCGAGGGTGAGGCTGAGGGTGAGGGTTAGGGATAGGATTATTGTTAGGGTTTGGTTTAGGGTTAGGATTAGTGTTATTGTTATGTTTATGGTTAGAGTTACGGTGAGGGTGAGGGTGAGGGTAAGGGTGAGGGTTAGGGTTAGGGTTAGGGTGAGGTTTAGGGTCAGGGTTAGGATTTGGGTTAGGGTGAGTGTGAGGTTTAGGGTTAGAGTTAGGGTTAGGGGGAGGGTTAGCGTGAGGGTTAGGGATAGGTTTAGTGTTAGGGTTAGGATTAGGGGGAGGGTTAGGTTGAGTTTTAGGGTTAGGGTTAGGGTTAGTGTTAGGATTAGGGTTAGGGTGAGGGTGAGTGTGAGGGTTAGGGTTAGCATTTGTGTTAGGCTTAGTGTTAGCCTGAGGGTGAGATTGAGCTGAGGGTTATGGTTAGGGTGAGGGTCGGGGTTAGGGTTAGGGTGAGGGTGAAGTTTAGGTTGAGGATTAGTGTTACGGTTAGTGTGAGGTTTAGGGTGAGGATACGTGTTAGGGTTAGGTTGAGGGCTAGGGTGAAGGTGAGGGTTAGCTTTAGGGTTAGGGTGAGGTTTAGGTTTAGGGTGATTTTTTAGCGTTAGTGTGAGGGTTAGTGTTAGGTTTAGTGTTAGTGTTAGGGTGAGGGTAAGTGTTAGGGTAAGGTTTAGGTTTAGTGTGAGATTTAGGATTAGGGTTAGGGTGAGTGTGAGGGTTAGGGTTAGGGTTAGAGTTAGGGCAAGTGTGAGGGTGAGGTTTACGGTTAGGGTGAGTGTTGGGGTTAGGGTTAGAGTGAGGGTTAGTGTGATGGTTAGGCTTAGGCTTAGGATTTGGGTATGGGCTAGGTTGAGGGTGAGGTTTAGGATTAGGGTTAGGGTGAGGGATAGGGTGAGGGTTAGAGTTAGTGTTAGGGTTAGATTTGGGGATAGGGTGAGGTTTAGTGTGGGGTTGAGGATTAGTGTTAGGGTTAGGATTAGGGTTAGGGTTAAGGTGAGGGTGAGTGTGAGGGTTAGGGTTAGGGTTAGGATTAGAATTTGAGTTAGGGTGAGGATGAGGGTTAAAGTTAGCGTGAGTGTTGGGGTTAGAGTTAGAGTGAGGATTAGGGTGAGGGTTAGGCTTAGGCTTAGGGTTTGTGTATGGGCTAGGGTGAGGGTGAGGGTTAGGGTTAGGGTTAGGGTGAGGGGTAGGGTGAGGGTTAGGGTTAGTGTTAGGGTTAGGGTTGGGGTTAGGGTTAGGCTTAATGTTAGACAGAGGGTGATGGTCAGGGTGAGATTTAGGGTTAGGTTGACGGTGAGGTTAAAGTTTATAGTTAGCGTTAGAGTGAGGGTTAGTGTGAGGGTTAGGGTTAGGGTTAGTGTTAGGGTTAGGGTTAGGGTGAGGGTGAGTGTGAGGGTCAGGGTTAGTCTTAGGCTGAGGCGGAGGCTTAGGCAGAGCTTGAGTGTGAGGTTAAGGGTTAGTGTTAGGGTTTTAGGGTTAGGGTGAGTGTTAGGATGAGGTTTATGGCTAGCATTAGGGTTAGGGGGAGGACTAGAGTTAGGGGGACGTTTAGGGTTAGCGTTACGGTGAGGTTTAGGGTTAGGGTTAGGGTTATGGTGAGGGTGAGGTTTAGGGATAGGGTTAGGGTTAGGGTTAAGGTGAGGCTGAGGGTTAGGATTAGGATTAGGGTGAGGCTTGGTGTTAGGGTTAGAGTTAGGGTGAGGTTCAGGGTTAGTGTTAGTGTTCAGGGTTAGTGTTATAGCTAAGGTTAGGTTTAGAGTTACAGTAAGGGTGAGGGTGAGTGTGAGGGTTAGGATCAGGGTTAGGATGGGGTTTAGGGTTAGGATTATGGTTAGGGTGAGTGTGAGGTTTAGGGTTAGAGTTAAGTTTAGGGGGAGGGTTAGGTTGAGTGTTAGGGTTAGGGTTAGTGTTAGGGTTAGGGTGAGGGTTAGGTTGAGTTTTAATATTAGGGTTAGGGTTAGGTTTAGGATTACGTTGATGGTGAGGGTGAATGTGAGGGTTAGGGTTAGGGTTTGGCTTAGGCTTACAGATAGGCTGAGGGTATGGGTGGGGATGAGGATTAGGTTTAGTATGACGGTTAGGGTTATGGTTAGGTTAAGGGTTAGGATGAGGGTTAGGGTTAGTATTAGGGTTAGGGTGAGGGCTAGGGTGAGGGTGAGGGTTAGGGTTAGGCTTAGGCTTAGTCTTAGCGTTAGGCTTAGGCTGAGCGTGAGGGTGAGGGTTAGGGTTAGGGTGATGGTTGGGGTTGCCGTTAGGGTGAGGGCTAGGATGAGGATTTATGCTATGGTGAGGGTTAGGGTGAGGGTGACCGTAAGGGTAAAGGTGAGGTTTAGGCTGATGGTGAGGGTTAAGGTACAAGTGAGTGTTAGGATTAAGGTGAGGGTGAGGGTTAGATTCAGGATTAGTGTTAGGGTTAGTGTGAGGTTAAGGGTGAGGAAGAGGGTTAGGGTTAGGCTGAGGGCTAGGGTGAGGGTGAGAGTTAGGGTTAGGGTTTGGTTTAGGGTTAGAGTGATGGTTAGGGTTAGTGTGAGGGTTAGTGTTATGGTTGGGGTTAGTGTTAGGGTGAGGGTAAGTGTTAGGGTGAGGGTTAGGTTTAGGGTGAATGTTATGGTTAGGATGAGGGTTAGGGTTAGAGTTATTTTTATGGTTAGGGCTATGTTGAGGGTGAGGGTGAGGGTGAGAGTTAGGGTTAGGTTTAGGTTTAGGTTTCAGGTTAGAGTTAGAGTTAGTGTTAGGGTTAGGGTGAGGTTTAGGGTTAGAGTTAGGGTTAGTGTTAGTGTTAGAGTTAGGGTCAGGTGAGGGTGAGGTTGAGGGTTATATATAGCGGTAGGGGGAGTGTTAGGTTTAGGGTTAGGTTTAGGGTTATTGTTAGGGATAGGGTGAGGTTTAGGGTTCGCGTTAGGTTTAGGGGTAGGGTTCGGGTTTGGGTTAGGTTTAGGGTTACGGTGAAGGTGAGGGTTAGGGCGAGGTTTAGGGTTAGGGTGTGTGTTAGGATGAGGGTGAGGTTTAGAGTTAGAGTTAGGGTTATGGGGAGGGTTAGGTTGAGGGTTAGGGCTAGGGTTAGTGTTAGGGTTATGATTAGGGGGAGGGTTAGGTTGAGGCTTAGGGGTAGGGTTATGCTTAGGTTTAGGATTAGTGTTATGATGAGGATGAGTGTGAGGGTTAGGGTTAGGTTTAGGGTTAGATTTAGGCTGAGGGTTAAGGTGAGGGTAAGGGTTACGTTTAGCGTTAGGGTTAGGGTGAGGGTTAGGGTTAGGGTTAGGGTGAGGGTGAGGGTTAGATTGAGGGTTAGGGTTATGTTGAGGCTTATGGTTAGGGTGAGGGTTAGGTTTAGTGTTAGGGTTATTGTTAGGGTTAGGGTTAGGTTTAAGGTGAGGTTGAGGGTGAGGGTTAGGTTTAGGTTTAGGGTGAAGTTTAGTTTTAGGTTTAGGGTTAGAGTTAGGGTTAGGGTGATGGTGAGGTTTAGGGTTAGTGTTAGGGTTAGGTATAAGGTGAGGGTTAGGATGAGGTTTAGAGTTCGGGTTAGGCTTAGGCTTAGGCTTAGGCTTAGGCCGAGTGTGAGGGTGAGGGTTAGGGTTAAGGTTAGGGTGAGGATTAGGGTTAGGTTTAGGGTGAGGGTTAGGATGAGGTTTAGGGTTAGGTTTAGGGTGAGGGTTAGGTTTTGTTTTAGGGTTAGAGTTAGTTTTAGGGTTAGGGTTAGGTTAGGGTGAGGGTTAGGGTTAGGGTTAGGGTTAGGGTTAGGCTTAGGCTTAGGCTTAGGCTTAGTGTTAGGGTTAGGGTGAGAGTGAGAGTGAGGGTTAGTGTTAGGGTTAGGGTAGGCTTAGGATTAGGCTGAGGGTGAGGGTGGGGGTGAGGATTAGCTTTAGGGTGATCGTTAGGTTTAGGGTTAGTGTTATTGTTAGGGTTAGGGTTAGAGTTACGGCGAGGCTGAGGTTGCAGGTGAGGGATAGGGTTAGGGTCAGGGTGAGGTTTAGGGTTAGGTTTAGAGATAGGGTTAGGGTGAGGGTGAGGTTTAGGGTTAGAGTTAGGGTTAGTGTTAGGGACAGGCTTAGGGTTAGGCTTAGAGTGAGGGTAGGGTTGAGGATTAGGGTTAGTGTTAGTGTTAAGGTTAGGGTTATAGTTAGGGTTACAGTTAGGGTTAGGGTTGGGATTAGGATTAAGTTTAAGGTGAGGGTTAGTGTTATGGTTAGGGTTAGGATTAGGGTTAGGGTGAGGGTGAGGTTAAGGGTTAAGGTTAGGTTTAGAGTGAGGTTTAGGGTCAGGGTTAGGGTTAGGGTTAGTATTAGGGTTAGGTTTGGAGTTAGTGTTAGGATTAGGGTAACTGTGACTGTGAGTGTGAGGGTTAGGGTTAGGGTTAGTGTTAGGCTGAGGCTGAGGGTGAAGTTGAGGGTTAGATTTAGGGTTAGGGTATGGTTTATGTTTAGAGTGAGGGTTAGAGTGAGGGTTAGGGTTAAGATTAGGGTTAGGGTATGTGCTAGGGTAAGGGTTAGGGTTAATTTTAGGGTTAGGGTGATGTTTAGCATTAGGTTTAGTGTCAGAGTTTGGGTTAGTGTGTGAGTTTGTGTTAGGGTTATAGTTACGGTGAGGGTGAGGTTTAGGGTTAGGTTAAGGGTTAGGGTTATTCTTAGGGCTAGGGTTAGGGTTAAGGTTAAGGTAAGGGTAAGGGTGAGGGTGATGTTGAGGGTTAGGGTTAGGGTTAGGATGAGGTTTAGAGTTAGGGTTAGGGTTAGGGTCAGGGTGAGGTTTAGGGTTAGAGTTAGGGTTAGGGTTAGGGTTAGTGTGAGTGTTAGGGTTAGGGTTAGTGTTACAGTTAGGGTTATGTTGTGGGCTAGTTTGAGGGTGAGGGTTAGGGTTAGCGTTAGGCTTTGGCTTTGGGTTAAGCTGAGGTGAGGGTGAGGGTGAGGGTTAGGGTAAGGGTGAGGGTGAGATTTAGGGTTAGAGATACGGTTAGGGTGAGGGTTAGGGTGAGGGTTAGTGTTAGGGTTAGGGTTAGGGTTAGTGTTACAGTTAGGGTTATGTTGAGGGCTAGTGTTAGGGTGAGGGTTAGGGTTAGCGTTAGGCTTTGGCTTTGGGTTAAGCTGAGGGTGAGGGTGATGGTGAGGGTTAGGGTGAGGGTGAGGGTGAGATTTAGGGTTAGAGTTACGGTTAGGGTGAGGGTTAGGGTGAGGGTTAGTGTTAGTGTTAGGTTTATGGTTAGGGTTAGTGTTAGTGTTAGGGTTAGGGTGAGGGTTAGGATTTGGGTGAGGGTTGGGGTTAGGGTTAGGATTAGGATTAGGGTTAGTGTTAGGGTGAGTGCTTGTGTTAGGCTTAGGTTTAGGGTTAGGCTTAGCATTAAGCTGAGGGTGAGGGTGAGGGTTAGGGTAAGTGTTCCGCTTAGGGTTAGCATTTGGGTGAGAATTATGGTTCGGGTTAATTTTAGCGTTAGGGTGAGGGTTAGGGTTAGGGTTACAGTGAAGGTGAGGGGTCGGGTTAGGTTGATGGTTTGGGTTACTATTAGGGTTATGGTGAGGGTTAGGATTAGGGTTAGGGTGAGTGTTAGGATGAGGATTAGGTTTAGGATGGTGGTTAGGGTGAGGGCTAGGTTGAGGGTGAGGATTTGGGTTAGTGTTAGGGTGAGGTTTAGGGTTAGGGTGAGGGTTAGGATGAGGGTTAGGGTTACGGTGAGGGTTAGGGTTAGGGTTAGAGTGAGGGTTAAGTTTAGGATTAGGGTTAGGGTGAGGGTGATTGTTAGGATTAGGTTTAGGGTTAGGATTATTGTTAGTGATATGGGCATGGTTACATTTGCAGTGAGGGTGAGGCTGAGGGTGAGGATTAGGGATAGGATTAGGGTTAGGGTTAGGTTTAGGGTTAGGATTAGTGTTATTGTTAGGTTTAGGGTTAGAGTTACCATGAGGGTGAGGGTGAGGGTTATGGTTAGGGTAAGGGTTTGGATTAGGGTTAGGGTGAGGGCTAGGGTGAGGGTGAGTGTTAGGGTTAGTGTTAGGGTGAGGTTTATGTTTAGGGTTTGGGTGAGGTTTAGGGTTATGGTGAGGGTGAGGGTGAGGGTAAGGGTGAGGGTGAGGTTTAGGGTTAGGATTAGGGTTAGGGTGAGGGTTAGGGTTAGGGTTAGGGTGAGTGTTAGGATGAGGATTAGGGTTAGGATTAGGGTTAGAGTGAGGGCTAGGGTGAGGGTGAGTGTTAGAATTAGTGGTAGGGTGAGGTTTAGTGTTAGGGTTAGGGTGAGGGTTAGGGTTATGGTGAGGGTGAGGGTGAGGGTAAGGGTGAGGGTTAGGGTTAGGGTGAGATTTAGGGTCAAGGTTAGGATTTGGATTAGGGTGAGTGTGAGGTTTAGGGTTAGAATTATGTTTAGGGAGAGGGTTAGGGTGTGGGTTAGGGTTAGGGTTAGTGTTAGGGTTAGGGTTAGGGTGAGGGTTAGGTTGAGGTTTAGGGTTCGGGTTAGGGTTAGTGGTAGGATTAGGGTTAGGGTGAGGGTGAGTGTGAGGGTTAGGGTTTGGGTTAGGCTTAGTGTTAGGCTGAGGGTGAGGTTGAGGTAAGGGTTATGGTTAGGGTTATGGTCTGGGTAGATTTAGGGTGAGGGTTAGAATTAGGTTTAGGGTTAGCGTAAGGGTTAGTGTAAGGGTGAGGGTGAGGTTTCGGATGAGTTTTAGGGTTACAATTAGGGTTAGGATGAGGGCTAATGTGAGGGTGAGGGTTAGTGTTAGGATTAGGGTCAGGTTTAGTGTTAGGGTTAGGGGTAGGGTTAGGGTCAGGTTTAGCGTTTGGGTTACGGTGAAGGTGTGGGTTAGTTTTGAGTTGATGGTTAGGGTGAGGACTAAAGTGACGGTGAGGGTTAGGGTTAAGGTTAGGGTTAGGGTGAGGGTTAGGTTGAGGCTTAGGTTTAAGGTTAGTGTTAGGGTTAGGTTTAGGGTTAGGCTGAGGGTGAATGTGAGGGTTATGGTTAGGGTTAGTCTTAGGGTTAGGGTTACACTGAAGGTGAGGGTGGGGATGAGGATTAGGTTTAGAGTGATGGTTCTGGTTATGGTTAGGTTGAGGGTTAGGATGAGAGTTAGAGTTAGGATTAGGGTTAGGGTGAGGGCTACGGTGAGTGTGAGGTTTAGGGTTAGGTTTAGGCTTAGGCTTAGTGTTAGGGTGAGGCTAAAAGTGAGGGTGAGGGTTAGGGTTAGGGTGATGTTTAGGGTTAAGGTTAGGGTGAGGGTTAGGATGAGGGTTAGTTTTAGATTTAGGGTTAGGATTAGGGTGATGTTAGGTTTAGGGTGATGGTTAGCGTTAGTGTGAGGGTTAGTGTTAGTATTAGTGTTACTGTTAGGTTGAGGGTAAGTGTTAGGGTAAGGTTTAGGTTTACGGTGAGGTTTAGTATTAGGGTTAGGGTTAGGGTCAGCGTGAGGTTTAGGGTTAGAGTTAGTGTTAGGGTGAGGTTTTGGGTTAGGGTTAGGGTTAGGTTTAGTGTTAGGGTTAGGGTTAGGGTGAGGTTTAGTAGGGAGTGAGGGTTAGTGTTAGGGTTAGGATGAGGGTTAGGGTTAGTGTGAGGGTTAGGGTGAGGGTGACAGTAAGGGTAAAGTTGAGGGTTAGGCTGAGAGTGAGGATTACGGTAAGGGTGAGTGTTAGGGTTAGGGTGAGGGTTACGGTTAGGTTTAGGGTGATGGTGTGGTTTAGATTGAGGATTACTTTTAGGGTTAGTGTGAGTTTTAGGATCAGGGTGAAGGTGGGGGTTAGGATTAGATTTAGGTTTAGGGTTATTCTTAGGGTAGGCTTATTTTTAGTGTTATGGTTAGCGTTAATTTTGTGGTGAGGGTGAGGCTGAGGGTGAAGGTTAGAGTTAGGGTTAGGGTTAGTGTTATTTTTAGTGTTAGGGCTAGTATTACGGTGAGGTTAAGGGTGAGGATGAAGTTTAGTGTTAGGGTGAGTTTTAGGGTTAGGGTAAGGTTACGGGTGAGTGTGAGGTTTAGGGTTAGAGTTAGGGTTAGGTATAGGGTTAGGTTGAGGGTTAGGGTTAGGGTTAGGGTTAGGGTGAGGATTAGATTGAGGATTAGGGTTAGGGTTAGTGTGAGGTTTAGGGTGAGGATGAGGGTTAGGGTTAGGGTAAGGGTGAGGGTAGGACTTAGGGTTAGGGTGAGGGCTAGTTTGAGGGTTAGGGTTAGAGTTAGGTTTAGGTTTAGGATTAGGTTTAGAATTAGGGTGAGGTTTAGGGTTAGTGTGAGGGTTATTGTTAGGGTTAGGGTTAGTGTTAGTGTGAGGGTAAGTGTTAGGTTGATGTTTAGGGTTAGGATGAGGGTTATGGTTAGGGTGAGTGTTAGGGTTAGGGTCATGATTATTGTTAGGTTTATTGTTAGGGTTATGGTTACATTGAGGGTGAGGGTGAGGGTTAGGGTTAGTGTTAGAGTGAGGTTGGTTTAGTGTTAGTGTTAGTGTTAGAGTTAGGGTTAGGGTGAGCGTGAGGTTTAGGTGTAGAATTAGGGTTAGGGTGAGCGTTAGGGTTAGGGTGAGGGTTACGGTGGGGTTGACGGTAAGGGTAAAGATGAGAGTTAGGCTGAGGGTGAGCGTTACAGTAAAGATGAGGGTTAGGGTTAGGGTGAGGGTTAGGTTTAGGGTTAGGGTGAGGGTGAGGGTTAGATTGAGGATTAGTGTTAGAGTTAGTGAGAGGTTTAGGGTTAGGATGAGGGTTAGGGTTAGGGTGAGTGATAGGGCGAGGTTGAGGTTTAGGGTTAGTGTTAGGGTGAGGTTTAGGGTAAGGGTGATTTTTAGGTTTAGTGTGAGCGGTAGTGTTAGCATTAGGGTTAGTGTTAGGGTGAGGCTAAATATTAGGGTGAGGGTTAGGGTTAGGGTGAGGGTTATGGTTAGGGTGAGTGTTAGGGTTAGGGTTAGGGTTATTGTTAGTGTTAGGGTTATACGGTTACGGTGAGGGTGAGGGTGTGGTTTAGTGTTAGGTTTAGGATGAGGTTTAGCTTCCGGGTTAGTGTTAGAGTTAGGGTGAGGGTGAGGGTGAGTTTTAGGGTTAGAGTTAGGGTTAGTGTTAGAGTTAGGGATAGGAAGAGGGTTAGGGTTAGGCTTTGGCTTAAGCTAAGGCTTAGGCCAAGCATGAGAGGGAGGTTTAGGGTTCAGGTTAGGATGAGGTTTAGGGTTAGGATTAGGTTTAGGGTGAGGGTTAGGGTGAGGGTGTGGGTGAGGGTTAGGGTTAGGACAGGGTTAGGTTTAGGATTTGAGTTAGGGTGAGGGTGAGTGTGAGGGTTATGGTTATGGTGAGGGTTAGGGTTAAGTTAGGATTAGGCTGAGGGTGAGGGTGAGGGTGAGGATTAGGGTTATGGTTATGTTTAGGGTTAGGGTTATTGTTAGTGTTATGGTTAGGGTTAAGTTTGCAGTGAGGGTGAGGCTGCGGGACAGGGTTATGGTTAGGGTTAGGGTTAGGGTGAGGGTGAGGGTGAAGGTTAGGTTGAGGTTTAGGGATAGATTTACATTTAGGACTAGGGTTAGTGTAAGGGTGAGTGTGAGGGTTAGGTTGAGGGTTAGGCTGAGGCTTAGGGTTAGGCTGAGGGTCACGGTGGGTGTGAGGATTAGGGTTAGGGTGTTGGTTAGGGTTAGGGGTAGGGTTATTGTTAGGGTTAGGGTTAGGGTGAGGGTTAGGATGAGGGTTAGGGTTAGGGTTAGGATTAGGTTTAGTATGAGGGCTAGGGTGAGAATGAGGTTTAGTATAAGTGTTTGGGTGAGGTTTACGGTTAGCATTAGGGTTAGGATGAGGGTTAGAGTTATGGTGAGCATGAGGGTTAGGGTTAGGGTGAGGTTAAGGGTTACATTTAGGTTTAGGGTGAGGGTTAGGTCGAGGGTTAGAGTTAGTGTTAGGGTTAAAGTTAGGGTGAGGGTTAGCTTGGGGTTTAGGGTTAGGTTTAGGATTAGGATTAGGGTGAGGGTGAGTGTGAGAGTTAGGGTTAGGTTTAAGCTTAGGCTTAGGGTTAGGCTGAGGGTGTGGGTGGGGGTGAGGATTAGGGTGTGGTTGATGGTTAGGGTTAGGGTGAGGGTTAGGATGAGGGTTAGGTTTAGGTTTAGGGTTAGGGACAGTGCTAGGGTGAGGGTGAGTTTGTGTGTTAGGGTTAGGTTTAGTGTTAGGCTTTGGATTAGGCTGAGGGTGAGGTTGTGGGTGAGGGTTAAGGTTAGGTGTAGGGTTAGGATGAGGGTTAGCGTTAGGATTAGGGTTAGGGTCAGGTCTAGGGTGAGAGTGAGGTTTAGGGTTAGCGTTAGGGTGAAGTTTAGGGTTAGCGTTAGGGTTAGGGTTAGGGTGAGTGTGAGGTTTAGGGTTAGAGTTAGGGTTAGGGTGAGGCTGAGGGTGAGGTTTTGGGTTAGGGTTAGTGTTAGGTTTAGGCTTGGGTGAGGGTGGGGGTTAGGCTGAGGGTGAGGGTTAGGTTTAGGATTAGGATTAGGGTTAGGGTAAGGGTGAGTATGAGGGTTAGGTTTAGGGTTAGGTTTAGGCTGAGGGTTAGGGTGAGGGTGAGGATTAGGGTTAGGGTGTGGGTTGGGGTTAGGATTATGGGGAGGGTTAGGATGAGGGTTAGTGTTAGCATTAGGGTTAGGGTGAGGGCTATGGTGAGGGTGAGGTTTAGGCTTGGGGTTAGGGTGCGGTTTAGAGTTAGGGTTAATTTTAGGGTTAGGGTGAAGGTGAGGTTTACGGTTAGAGTTAGGGTTAAGTTGAGGCTGAGGGTGAGGGTTAGGGTTAGGGTTAGAATTAGGATTAGGGTACGGGTTAGAGTGAATGTCAGTGTTAGGGTTAGGGTTCGGGTTTGTCTTAGGGTTACACTGACAGTGAGGGTGAGGGTGAGGTTTAGGGTTAGCATTAGGGATAGGTTGAGGGTGAATGTGTTTGTTAGGTTTAGGTTTAGCGTTAGACTTAGGGTTAGGCTGATGGTGAGGTTGAAGGTGAGGGTTAGGGTTAGTGTGAGGGTTAGGTTAAAGGTTACAGGGAGGGATAGGATGAGAATTAGGGTTAGGTTGAGGTTTAGGGTTAAGATTAGGGTTAGGGTGAGGGTGAGGGTTAGGGTTAGGTAAGGGTTACTGTGAGGGTGAGGGTTAGGGTTAGGTTGATGGTTAGGGTTAGGATTTGTGTTAGGCTGACGGCTAGGATGAGGGTGAGGGTTAGGGTAAGGGTTTGGCTTAGGCTTAGGGTTTAGCTGAGGTTGAGTTTGAGGGTGAGGGTTAGGGTTAGTGTTAGTGTGAGTTTTAGGGTTAGGGTTAGGGTTAGGATTAGGGTTAGGGTTAGGGTTAGGGTTATGGTTAGGTTTAGGATTAGGGTTAGGGTGAGGGTGAGTGTGAGGTTTAGGGTGAGGGTTAGGGTTAGGCTTAGAGTTAGGGTGAGGGTTAGCGTTAAGGTTTGGGTTCTGTTGCAGATGAGGCTGAGGATTAGGTTTAGGTTTAGGTTTAGATTTAGGGTTAGGATTAGGGTTAGGGTTAGTGTTCGGGTTAGGGTTAGGTTTAGGGTTATGATGAGGGTTAGGTTTAGGTTTAGGGTTAAGATGAGGGTGACTGTGTGGGTGAGGATTAGAATTAGTGTTAGGGTTAGGCTTAGAGTTAGGGTTATTGATAGTGTTATGATTAGGCTAAAGTTTGCTGTGAGGGTGAGGCTGAGGGTGAGGGTTAGGGTTGGGCTTAGGTTTAGGGTTATTGTAAGGGTTAGAGCTAGAATTACGGTGAGGTTGAGGGTGAGGGTGAAGGTTAGTGTTAGGGTGAGTTTTAGGGTTAGGGTTAGGGTTAGGGTGAGTTTAGGGTTAGGGTTAGTTTGAGGGTTCGTGTTGGGGTTAGGTTAGTGTTAGGTTGAGGGTAAGTGTTAGGGTCAGGTTTTGGGTTAGGGTGAGGTTTATGGGTAGGTTGAAGGTTAGGATTAGGTTTAGGATTATTGTTAGGGTGAGGTTTAGGGTTAAGGTTACTGTGAGGGTGAGGGTTAGGGATAGACTTAGGGTTATGGTGAGGTTTAGCGTTTGCATTAGGGTTAGAGTTAGGTTTTGGGTGAGGGTGACGTTTAGGTTTAGAGTTAGGGTTAGGGTGAGGGTTAGGTTAGGGTTATGTTTAGGGTTAGTAATAGGGTTAGGGTTAGGGTGAGAGTAGTAGGGTTAGGGTTAGCGTTAGGTTTAGGATTAGGGTTAGGGTGAGTGTGAGTCTGTGTGTTAGGGTTAGGTTTAGGGTTAGGCTTAGAGTTAGGCTGTGGGTGAGGTTGTAGGTTAGGGTTAGGGTTAGGGTTAGGGTTAGGGAAAGTTTTAGGGAGAGGGATAGGATGAGTGTTAGGTTTCGGATTAAGGATAGGGTGAGGGCTAGGCTAAGGGTGAATTTTAGGGTTAGGTTTAGGGTGAGGGTTAGGGTTAGGGTGAGGGTGAGAGTTAGGGTTCGGGTTAACTTTAGTGTTAGGTTGAGGGTTAGGGTAAGGTTTATGTTGAGGGTGAGGGTTAGGTTTAGGTTGAGGGTTAGGGTTAAGATTAGGGTTAGGCTGATGGTGAGGGTGACATTTAGGGTTAGTGTTAGGGTGAGGATTAGGATGAGGGTTAGGATTAGGATTAGGGTTAGGGTGAGGGCTAGGGTGAGGTTGAGGTTTAGGGTTAGGGTTAGGTTTAGGATTAGCGTTATGGTGAGGGTGAGTGTGAGGTTTAGGGTTAGGTTTAGGCTTAGGCTTAGGTTTAGGCTGTGGGTGAGAGTGGGGATGAGGATTAGTTTTTGGGTGATGGTTAGGGTTAATGTTAGGTTTAGTGTTATGATTAAGGTTAGGGTTAGGATTAGGCTTAGGGTGAGGGCTAGGGTGAGGGTGAGGTTTAGTGTGAGTTTTTGGCTTAGCCTGTAGGGTTAGGCTGATGGTTAGGTTGAAGGTGAGTGTTAGGGTTAGGGTGATGGTCAGGATTATGGTCAGGGTGAAGGTTAGGATGAGGGTTAGGGTTAGGGTGAGGGTGACGGTAAGAGTAAAGCTGCGGGTTAGGCTGAGAGTGAGGATTAAGGTAAGGTCTAGGTTTAGGGTTAGGGTTAGGGTTAGGGTGAGGGTGAGGTTAAAATTGATGCTTAGGTTTAGGGTTAGTGTGAGGTTTAGAATGAGGATGAGGGTTAGGGTTCGAGTGAGGGCTAGGTTGAGGGTTAAGATTAGGGTTATTCTTAGGGTGAGGTTTAATGTTAGGGTGATGGTTAGGGTTAGTGTGAGTGTTAGTGTTAGGGTTAGGGTTAGTGTTAGGGTGAGGGTAAGTGTTAGTTTCAGGGTTAGGTATAGGGTGAGGGTTATGGTTAGAATGAGGGTAAGGCTTAGGTTTAGGGTTATTGTTAGGTTAGGGTTAGGGTTACATTTATGGTGAGGGTGAGGGTTAGGATTATGGTGTGGTTTATGTTTAGGGTTAGGATTAGAGTTAGGATTAGGGTGAGGGTGAAGTTTAGGGTTAGAGTTAGCGTTTGTGATAGGGTTAGGGTGAGGGTGAGGGTCAGTGTGAGTGTTAGGGTTAGGCTTAAGCTTAGGGTTAGGCTTAGGCTTAGACCGAGCCTGAGTGTGAGGGTTATGTTTAGGGTTAGGGTGAGGGTTAGGTTTAGGGTTAGGGTGAGAGTTAGGGTGAGGGTTAGTGATAATGTTAGGGGTAGGGTTAAGGTGAGGGTGACAGTAAGGGTAAAGGTGAGGGTTAGGATCAGGTTTAGATTGAAGGTGAGTGTGAGGGTTATGGTTAGGGGTAGGTTTACGCTTAGGGTTAGGGGGAGAGTTAGGTTTAGGGTTAGGGTTAGTGTTAGTGTTAGGGGTAGGGTTAGGGTGAGGGTTAGGGTGAAGGTGAGGATTAGGGTTAGGATTAGGATTAGGATTAAGTTGAGGGTGAGTGTTAGGGTTAGTGTTAGGGTTAGGGTTAGGTTGAGTGTGAGGGTTAGGTTTCGGGTTAGGGTGAGGTTTAGGGTTAGGCTTAGTGTTAGGGGTAGGGTTAGGTTGAGGGTTAGGATGAGGGTGAGGGTTAGGGTTAGGGTTAGGATTACGATTAGGGGTAGTGTTAGGGTGAGTGCTTCGGTTAGGCTTAGGTTTAGGATTAGGCTTAGCATTAAGCTGAGGGTGATGGTGAGGTTTAGGGTTAGGGTGAGATTCAGGGTGAGGGTGAGGGTTAGGCTTAGGGTTACGATTAAGATTATGGTAAGGGTTAGGTTGAGTGTGAGGGTTAGGGTTAGGGTTAGGGTGACAGTATGTATTAGGGTGAGGGTTATATTTAGAGTGAAGAATATGGTTAGGATGAGGGTTAGGGTTAGGGTTATTGTTAGGGTTAGGATTGGGGTTATGGTTACGGTCAGGATCAGGGTTGAGGTTTAGGTTTAGGGTTAGGGTTAGAGTTTGGGTTAGGGTTAGGGTTAGTGTTAGGTCTATGGTTAGGTTGTGGTTTAGGGTGAGGTTGAGGGTTAGGGTTAAGGTTAGGTTTAGGACTAGGGTTAAGGTGAGGGTGAGTGTGAGGGTTAGGATTAGGGTTTGGGTTAGCATTAGAGTTAGGGTGAGGGTGAGGATGAGAGTTAGGGTTAGGGTGAGGGTTGGGGTTAGGGTTAGAGTAACGGTTAGGGTGAGGGTTAGGCTTAGGCTTAGGTTTAGGGTGTGGGTTAGGGTGAGGGTGAGAGTTAGGGTGAGGGTTAGGCTGAGGGTGACGGTGAGGGTTAGTGTTAGGGTTAGGGCTGGGGTTAGGCTTAGGCTTAGTATTAGGCGGAGGGTGAGGGTGAGGGTGAGCTTTAGGGTTAGCTGAGGGCGAGTTTTAGGGTTAGATTAAGCATTAGATTGAGGGCTAGTTTGAGGGTTAGGGTTAGGGTTAATGTTAGGTTTAGGGTGATGGTGAGTGTGAGGGTTAGGTTTAGTCTTAGTCTTAGGCTTAGGCTCAAGGCCAAGCATGAGGTTGAGTGTGAGGGTTAGGTATAGTGTCAGGGTTAGGGTTTTAGGGTTAGGGTGAGGGTTATGATGAGGTTTAGGGTTAGGATGAGGGTTAGGGTGAGGGCTAGAGAGAGGGTGAGCCTTATGGTTAGCATTAGGGTGAGGTTTAGGGTTTGGGTTATTGTTAGTGTTAGGGTTAGAGTTAAGTTCAGATTTAGGGTGAGGGTGAGGATTAGGTTTAGGGTTAGGGTGAGATTTAGGGTTACGGTTAGGGTGAGGGTGAGGGTTAGGGTTAGGGTTAGGGTGAGTTTTAGGATGAGGTTTAGGGTTAGGATTAGGGTTAGGGTGAGGGCTAGGGTGAGGTTTAGTGTTAAAGTTAGGGTTAGGGGGAGGGTTAGGGTGAGGGTTAGGGTTAGGTTTATTGTTAGGGTAAGGGTGAGGGTTAGGTTGATGTTTAGGGATAGGTTTAGGGTTAGGATTAGGGTTAGGGTGAGGCTGATTGTGAGGGTTAGGGCTATGATTAGGCTTCGGCTTAGACTAAGGCTGAGGGTGAGTGTGGGGTTGAGGATTAAGATTAGGGTGATAGTTAGGGTTATGGTTAGTGTTATTGTTTGGGTTAGGGTTAGAGTTACTGTGTGGGTGAGGGTGCGGGTGAGGTTTAGGTGTACGGTGAGGTTTGGGGTTATGGTTACGGTTTGTGTTAAGGTGAGGGTGAGGGTGAGGTTTAGGGTTAGAGTTGGGATTAGGGGGAGGATTAGGGGGGAGGTTTACTGTTAGGGTTAGTGTTATGGTTTGGGTGAGGCTTAGGATTAGGGTTAGGGTTATTATTAGGGTAAGGTTTATGTTTATGGTTATGGTTAGGTTGAGGGTTAGAGTTAGGGTTAGGGTGAGTTTTAGGGTTTGAGTTAGGGTGAGGGTGAGGGTGAGGTTTAGGGTTAGAGTCAGGGTTAGGATCAGCATTAGGTTGAGGGTTAGGTTTAGAGTTAGGATTAGGGTTAGGGAGAATGTGAGTGTGTGAGATAGGGTTAGATTTAGGTTTGGGCTTAGGGTTAGGCTGAGGAAAAGTGTGTGTGTGTTAGGGTTAGGGTTAGGTTTAGGTTTAGGCTTAGGCTGAGAGAGAGGGTGAGGGGTAGGGTTACGGTTAGGGTTAGGGTTAGGGTTAGTGTGAGAGTTATGGTTCGGGTTAAGTTTAGGGTTAGGGTGAAGGTTTGGGTAAGGGTTACTGTGAGGGTGAGGGTGAGGGTTAGGTTGAGGGTTAGGGTAAGGGTTAGGGTTAGGGTCAGGGTGAGGGTGAGGGTTAGGGTTAGGTTTAGGGTGAGGGTTAGGTTTAGGATTAGGGTTAGAGTGAGGCTAAGGGTGAGGTTTAGAGTTAGGGTTAGTGTTAGATTTAGGGTTAGGGTGACGTAAGGGTTAGGCTTAGGGTTAGGATTAGGATTAGGGTAAGGTTTAGGTGAGTGTGAGGGTTAGGGTTAGGGTTAGGGTTAGGCTTAGGGTTAGGCTGAGGGTGAGGGTGAGGTTGAGGTTTAGGGTTAGGGGGATGGTTAGGGTTAGGGTGAGGGTGCGGTTTAGGGGTAGAATTAGGGTTATGGTGAGGTTTAGGGTGATTGTTAGGGTTAGTGTGAGCGGTAGTGTTAGCGTTAGGGTTAGTGTTAGGGTGAGGGTAAATATTAGGCTGAGGGTTAGGCTTAGGGTGAGGGTTAGGGTTAGGGTTAGGTTTATACGGGTACGGTGAGGGTGAGGGTGTGGGTTAGGTTTAGGGTTAGGATGAGGTTTAGGTTTCGGGTTCATGTTAGCGTTAGGGTTAGGGTGAGGGTGAGGTTTAGGGTTAGAGTTAGGGTTAGTGTTAGGGTTAGGGATAGGGTGAGGGTTAGGGTTAGTCTTAGGATTAGGCTTAGGCTTAGGCCGAGCATGAGGGGGAGGGTTAGGGTTCGGTTAGGGTGAGGTTTAGGGTTAGGGTTAGCGAGAGTGTTAGGATGAGGTTTACAGTTAGGATTAGGTTTAAGGTGAGGGCTAGGGTGAGGGTTAGGGTGAGGGTTAGGGTTAGGATAGGCTTAGGTATATGATTTGGGTTAGGGTGAGGGTGAGTGTGAGGGTTAGGGTTGGGTTAGGCTTAGGGTTAGTGTGAGGGTTAGGGTTATGTTTTGGGTTAGGGTGAGGGTGAGGCTGAGGATTAGGTTTAGGTTTAGGGTTTGGTTTGGGGTTAGGGTTTGTGTTAGGGTTAGGGATAGGGTTAGGGTTATGGTGAGGGTTAGGGTTTGTGTTAGGGTTAGGGTTAGCGTTAGGGTTACGGTGAGGGTTAGGGTTAGGGTTAGGGTTCAGTTAGGGTTAGGCTGAGGGTGAGGGTTGGGTTGAGGATTAGGGTTAGGGTTAAGGTTAGGGTTAGGGTTAGGTTAGGGTTAGGATTATTGTTAGTGTTATGGTGAGGGTTAAGTTTGCAGGTAGGGTGAGGCTGAGGGTGAGGGTTATGGTTAGGTTGAGGGTTAGGGTTAGGGTTACTGTTATTGTTAGGGTTAGTGTTAGAGTTACAGTGAGGTTGAGGGTGAGGGTGAGGATTAGGGTTAGGGTTAGTATTAGGATTAAGTTTAGGGTTAGGTTTAGGGTGAGGGTGAGGTTTATGGTTAGAGTTAGGGTTTGGGGGAGGGTTACGGTGAGGTTTAGGGTTAGGGTTAGTGTTAGGGTTAGGGTGAGGGTGAGGGTTAGGTTGAGGTTTAGAGATAGGATTACCTTTAGGACTAGGGTTAGGGTGAGGGTGAGTGTGAGGGTTAGGCTGAGGCTTAGGCTGAGGCTGAGGGTTAGGCTGAGGGTGAGGTTGGAGGAGAGTATTAGGGTTAGGGTGATGGTTCGGGTTAAGGTTAGTGTAATTGTTAGTGTTAGGGTTAGAGTTACAGTGAGGGTGAGGGTGCGGGTGAGGGTTAGGTTTAGATTTAGGGTGGGGTTTAGGGTTAAGGTTAGGGTTAGAATGAGGGTGAGCTTTAGAATTAGGGTTAAGGTGAGGGAAAGGGTAAGGGTGAGGTTTGGGGTTAGGTTTAGGGTGAGATTTAGGTTTAAGGTGAGGGTTAGGGTTAGTGTGAGGTTTAGTGTTAGGATTAGGATTAGTGTTAGGGTGAGGGTAAGTGTTAGGGTGAGGGTATGGGTTAGGGTGAGGGTAATGGTTAGGGTGAGGTTTAGGATTAGGGTTAGCGTTATTGTTAGGATTAGGTTTAGTGTTAAGGTTAGGTTGAGAATGAGGGTGAGGTTTAGGGTTAGGGTTAGGGTGAGGTTTAGGGTTTGGGTTAGTGTTAGAGTTAGGGTTAGGGTGAGGGTGAGGTTTAAGGTTAGAGTAAGGGTTAGGGTGAGGGTTGGGTTGAGGGTTAGGGTTAGGGTTATTGTTAGGGTTAAGGTTAGGGTGAGAGTTAGGGGTGGGTTAGGGTTAGGGATAGGATTAGGTTTAGGGTGAGGGTAAGTGTTTGTGTTAGGGTTAGGTTTAGTTTTAGGCTTAGGGTTAGGCTGAGGGTGAGGTTGAGGGTGAGGGTTAAGTTTAGGGGAAGGGTTAGGATTAGGGTTAGGGTTAGGATTAGGGTTAGGGTAAGGGCTAGTGTGAGATTTAGGGTTAGCGTTAGGGTGAAGCTTAGGGTTAGGTTAGGGTTAAGGGTAGGGTGAGGGTGAGGTTTAGGGTTAGAGTTAGGGTTAGGCTGAGGCTGAGGGTGAGGGTTAGGGTTAGGGTTAGTGTTAGGTTTAGGGTTAGGGTTAGGGTGAATGTTAGGCAGTGGGTGAGGGTAGGGTTAGGGTTAGGATTAGGATTAGGTTTAGGGTTAGGGTGAGTGTGAGGGTTAGGGTTAGAGTTAGGGTTAGGCTTAGGGTTAGGCTGAGGGTTAGGGTGAGGGTGAGGGTTAGGGTTAGGGTCAGGGTTAGTTTTAGGGTAATGGGGATTGTTAGGATGAGGATTAGGGTTAGGATTAGAGTTAGGGTGAGGGCTAGGGGAGGGTGAGGTTGAGGTTTAGGGTTAGGGTAAGGTTTAGGTTTAGGGTTAGGTTTAGGGGTAGGGTGAGGGTGAGGTTTAGGGTTAGAGTTAGGGTTAAGGTGAGGCTGAGGGTGAGGGTTATGCTTCGGGTTAGCATTAATATTAGGGTCAGGTTTAGGCGGAGTCTTAGGATGAGGGTTAGTTTTAGGATTAGGGTTAGGGTGAGCATGATAGTGAGGGTGAGGGTTAGATTGAGGATTAGTGTTAGGGTTAGTGTGAGGTTTACAGGGAGGATGAGTGTTAGGGTTAGGGTTAGGGCTAGGGTTAGGTTGAGGTTTAGGGTTAGTGTTAGAGTGAGGTTTGGGGTTAGGGTGATGGATAGTGTTAGTTTGAGGCTTAGTGTTCGGGTTACGGTTATTGTTAAGGTGAGGATAAATGTTAGGGTGAGGGTTAGGTTTAGGGTTAGGGTAATGGTTAGGGTTAGTGTTAGGGTTAGGTTTAGTGGTTTTGTTAGGTTTAGGGTTAGGGTTAAGGTTACTGTGAGGGTGAGGGTTAGGTTTAGGGTTAGGATTAGGATTAGGGTTAGGGTTAGGTTGAGGGTGTTAGGGTGAGGGTTAGGGTTACGGTGAAGGTTATGCTTAGGTTGAAGTTCAGGGTTAGGGTTAGGGTTACGTTGAGCATGAGGGTTAGGCGTAGGTTGAGGGTTAGGGTTGGGGTTCAGGTTAAGGTGAGGTTAGGGTTAGAGTTAGTGTGAGGGTAGTGTTAGGGTTAGGGTTAGTGTTAGGGTGAGGGTAAGTGTTAGGTTGAGGTTTAGGGTTAGGGTGAGGATTATGATTAGGGTGAGTGTTAGGGTTATTGTTAGGGTTAGGTTTAGGTTTAGAGTTAGGGTTAGGGTTATTGTGAGATTTAGGGTTGGATTTAGGTTTAGTGTTAGGGTTAGTGTTAGGGTGAGGGTTAGACTTAGGCTTAGGCTTAGGCTTAGGCTTAGGCAGAACATGAGGGTGAGGGTTAGGGTTAGGGTTAGGGTGAGGGTTAGGGTTATGGTTAGTGTCAGGTTTAGGATGAGCTTTAGGGTTAGCTTTAGGGTTAGGGTGAGGGCTAAGTTGAGGGTTAGGGTTAGTGTTAGGGCTAGGGATAGGGTTATGTTTACGAATAGGGTTAGGGTGAGGGTGAGTGTGAGGCTTAGTGTTAAGGTTAGGGTTAGGCTTAGAGTTAGGGTGAGGGTTAGGGTTTGGGTTATAGGGTGCAGGTGAGGCTGAGGTTTAGGGTTAGGTTTAGGTTTAGATTTAGGGTTAGGTTTAGTGTTAGGGTTAGTGTTAGTGTTAGGGTTAGGTTTAGGCTTAGGGTTAGGGTTAATGTTAGTGTTATGGTTAGGGTTAAGTTTGCAGTGCGGGTGAGGCCGAGGGTGAGGTTTAGAGTTAGGGCTAGGGTTAGGGTTAGTATTATTGTTAGGGTTAGGGCTAGAGTTATGGTGAGGTTGAAGGTGAGGGTGAAGGTTAGGGTTAGGTTGAGTTTTAGGGTTAGGATTAGGATTAGGGTGAGGTTGAGTTTTAGGGTTAGATTTAGGGTTAGGGTTAGGGTTAAGGTGAGGTTTCCGGTTAGGGTTAGTGATGGGGTTATGATGAGGGTTAGGTTTAGGTTTAGAGTTAGGGTTAGGGTGAGGCTGAGTGTGAGGGTTAGGGTTAGTGTTAGGTTTAGGGTTAAGGTTAGGGTGAGGGTTAGGGTGAGGGTGAGGTGAGGGTTAAGGTTAGGATTAGGATTAGGGTTAGATTTAGGGTGAGTGTGAGGGTTAGGGTTACGGTTAGTATTAGGGTTAGGCTTAGGGTTAGGCTGAGGGTGAGTGTGAGTGTGAGGCTTAGGGTTAGGGTGAAGGTTAGGGTTAGGGTTATGGGGAGGGTTAGGATGATTGTTAGGGTTAGGATTAGGGTTAGGTTGAGGGCTAGGGTGAGGGTGAGGTTTAGCGTTAGGGTTAGGGTTAGGGTGAGGGTGAGTTTTAGGGTTAGAGTTAGGCTTAAGTTGAGGCTGAATGTGAGTGTGAGGGTTAGGGTTAATATTAGGATTAGGGTAAGGGTTAGGGTTAGGGTTAGGATTATGCTTAGGGTTACACTGAGGGTGAGGGTGAGGGTGAGAGTAAGGGTTAGGATTAGGGTTAGTGTGAGGGTGAGTGTGTGTGTTAGAGTTGGGTTTAGGGTTATGCTTTGGGTTAGGATGAGTGTGAGGTTGAGGGTGATGGTTTGGGTTAATGTCAGGATTAAGGTAAGGGTTACAGGGAGGGTTAGGATGAGGGTTAGGGTTAGGATTAGTGTTAGGGTGAGGACTAGGCTGAGGGTGACCTTTAGGTTTAGGGTTAGGTTGAGAGTTATGGATAGGGTTAGGGTGAGAGTTAGGATTCGTTTTAAGTTTATGTTTAGGGTGAGGGTTAGGGTAAGTGTTAAGGTGAGGTTGAGGGTGAGGGTTAGGGTTAGGTTGAGGTTTAGGGTTAGGATTAGGGTTAGGGTGAGGGTGAGGGTGAGTGTTAGGGTTAGTGTTAGGGTGAGGGTTAGGATGATGTTTAGGATTAGGTTTAGGGTGAGGGCTAGGCTGAGGGTGAGGTTTAGGGTTAGGTTTAGGGTGAGGTTTAGGTTTAGGGTTAGGGTTAGGTTTAGGGTGAGGGTGAGGTTTAGGTTTAGAGTTAGGGTAAGGGTGAGGCTGAGGTTGAGGGTTAAGTTTAGGGTTAGTGTTAGAGTTAGGGTTAGGGTGAGGGTTAATGTGAGGGTGAGGGTTAGGCTTACGGTTAGGATTAGGTTTAGGGTAATGTTTAGGGTGAGTGTGAGGTATAGTGTTAGGGTTGGGCTTAGGCTTAGAATTAGGTTGAGGGAGAGGATGAGGGTGAGGTTTAGCTTTAGGTTGAGGGTTAGGTTTAGGGTTAGCTTGAGAGTTAGGTTTCAGTTTAAGTTTAGAGTTAGGGTGAGGGTTAGGTTTAGGGAACTGTGAGGGTGATGATTAGGGTTAAGTTGAGAGTTAGGTTTAGGGTTAGGGTTAGGGTGAGGGTTTGGATTAGGATTAGGGTGAATGTTAGGATGAGGATTAGGCTTACAATTAGGGTTAGGTTGAGGGCTAGGGTGAGGGTGAGGATTAGGATTAGTGTTAGTGTAAGGTTTAAGGTTAGGGTCAGGTTTAGGGTGAGGGTTAGGATGAGGGTTAGGGTTATGGTGAGGGTGAGGGTTAGGGTTAGGGTGAGGGTTAGGGTTAGGATTTTAGGGTTAGGGTGAGGGTGAGTGTTAGCTGTAGGGTTAGTGTTAGGGTTAGGTTTAGGGTTAGGATTAGTGTTATTGTTAGGGTTAGGGTTAGATTTATGGTGATGGTGAGAGTGATGGTGAGGGTGAGGTTTAAGTTTAGGTTTAGGGTGAGGTTTAGGTTTGGGGTTAGGTTTAGGGTTAGGGTGAGGGTGAGGTTTAGGGTTAGTTGGAGCATTAGGTCGAGGGTTAGGTTGAGGCTTAGTTTTAGGGTTAAGGTTAGGGTGAGGGTTAGGTTGAGGTTTAGGGTTAATGTTAGAGTTAGGTTTAGGATTAGGGTTAGGGTGAGGGTGTGAGGGTTAGGGTTAGGTTTAGTATTAGGCTTAGGGTTAGGCTGAGGGTGAGGGTGGGGGTGAGGATTAGAGTTAGGGTGATGTTTAGGGTTAGGGTTAGGGTGAGGGTTAGGATGAGGGTTAGGATTAGGGTTAGGGTGAGGAGTAGGGTGAGGGTGTGGGTTAGGGTAAATGTTAGGCTTAGGTTTAGGCTGAGGATTTGGTTGAGGATAAGGGTTAGGGTGAGTTTTAGTGTTAGGGTTAGTATTAGAGTTAGGGTTAGAGTGAGGGTGAGGTTTAGGGGTAGAGTTAGGGTTAGGGTTAGGGTTAGGTTTAGGGTCAGGGTTAGGGTGGGGGTTACAGTAAAGGTAAAGGTGAGGGTTAGACTAAGGGTAAGGGTTAATGTAATGGTGAGGGTTAGGGTCAGGGTGAGGGTTAGGGTTAGGGTTAGAGTGAGGGTGAGGGTTAGATTGAGGATAAGTGTTAGGGTTAGTGTTAGGGTGAGCTTAGGGTTTGGGTGAGGGTTATGGTTAGGGTGAGGGTGAGGGTTAGGGTTATTGTTAGCGTTAGGGTTAGGCTTATGGTGAGGGTAAGTCTTAGGATGAGGGTTAGGGTTAGGGTGAGGATTATGGTTATGGTTAGGGTTAGGGTTGTTGTTAGGGTTAGAATTACAGTTAGAGTTAGGTTTAGGGTGAGGGTAAGGGTGAGATTTAGGGTTCGAGTTAATGTTAGTGTTAGGTTTAGGGTTAGGGTTCGGGTTAGGTTGCGGGTTAGGGTTATGATTAGTGTCAGGTTTAGGATGAAGTTTAAGGTTAGGGTTAGGGTGAGGGTGAGGGGTAGGGTTAGGGTAAGTGTTAGGGTTAGGGATAGGGTTAGGTTTAGGTTTAGGGTTAGGGTGAGGGTGAGTGTGAGGCTTAGGTTTAGGGTTAGGGTTAGGCTTAGAGTTAGAGTGACGGTTAGGGTGTGGTTTAGGGTGCAGGTGAGGTTGAAGATTAGGGTTAGGTTTAGGGTTAGATTCAGGGTTAGGTTTAGGTTTGGGGTTAGTGTTAGTGTTAGTGTTAGGGTTAGGTTTAGGGTTAGGCTGAGGGTGATTGTGGGGGTGAGGATTAGACTTAGAGTTAGGTTTAGGTTTATGGTTAGGGTTAATGTTATTGTTATGTTTAGGGTTAAGTTTGCGGTGAGGGTGAGGATGAGGGTGAGGGTGAGGGTTAGGGTTAGGGTTAGTATTATTGTTAAGGTTAGGGCGAGAGTTACAGTGAGGTTGAGGGTGAGGGTGAAGTTTAGGGTTAAGGTAAGTTTTAGGGTTAGGGTTAGGGTTAGGGTGAGGGTGAGGGTGAGGTTTAGGGTTAGAGTTAGGGTTAGGGTTAGGGTTAGGGTGAGGTTTCGGGTTAGGGTTAAGGTTGGGGTTATGGTGAAGGTGAGGTTTAGGGTTAGAGTTAGGGTTAGGGTGAGGCTGAGGGCGAGGGTTAGGGTTAGGGTTAGTGTTAGGCTTAGGGTTAGGTTTAGGGTGAGTGTTAGGGTGAGGGTTAGGGTGAGGGTGAGTTTTAGGATTAGAGTTAGGCTTAAGGTGAGGCTGAGGGTGAGGGTGAGGGTTAGGGTTAGGATTAGGTTTAGGGTAAGGGTTAGGGTGAGTGTGAGTGTTAGGATTAGGGTTAGGATTAGGCTTAGGATTACACTGAGGTTGAGGCTCAGGGTGAGGGTAAGGGTTAGGTTTAGGGTTAGGGTGAGGGTGAGGGTTATGGTAAGGGTTAGGGGGAAGTTTAGGATGAGGGTTAGGGTTAGGATTAGGGTTAGGGTGAGGTCTAGGGTGAGGGTGAGGTTTAGGGTTAGGGTTAGGGTGAGCTTTAGGGATAGGGATAGGGTTAGGGTGATAGTTAGGATTTGTGTTAATTATATGTATTGGGTGAGAGTTAGGTAAGGGTTACGGTGAGGGTGAGGGTGAGGGTTAGGTTTAAGTTGAGGGGTAAGGTTAGGATTAGGGTTTGGGTGAGGGGTAGGGTGAGGGGTAGGGTTATTGTTAGGGTGAGGGTTAGGATGAGGGTTAGGATTAGGCTTAGGGTGAGGGCTAGGCTGAGGGTGAGGTTTAGGGTTAAGATTAGGGTGAGGTTTAGGATTAGGGTTAGGGTGAGAGTGAGGTTTAGGTTTAGAGTTAGGGTAAGGGTGAGGCTGAGGATGAGGGTTAGGGTTAGAGTTAGTGTTAGAGTTAGTATTAGGGTGAGGGTTAAGGAGAGTGTGAGGGTTAGGCTTAGTGTTATATTTAGGTTTAGGGTAATGTTTAGGGTGAGTGTGAGGTATAGGGTTAGGGTTAGGCTTAGGCTTAGGGTTAGGCTGAGGGAGAGGGTGAGGGTTAGCTTTAGGTTGACGGTTAGGGTTAGGGTTAGCTTAAGAGTTATGTTTCAAGTTAAGTTTAGGGTTAGAGTGAGGGTTAGGATTAGGGTTATGGTGAGGGTGATGTTTAGGGTTAGGTTGAGAGTTTGCGTTAGGGTTAGGGTGAGGGTTAGGGTTAGGGTTAGAGTGAGGTTTAGGATGAGGATTAGGTTTACGATTAGTGTTAGGTTGAGGGCTAGGGTGAGGGTGAGGCTTAGGGTTAGAGTTAGGGTAAGGTTTAAGGTTAGGGGTTGGTTTAGGGTGAGGGTTAGGATGAGTGTTAGGGTTACGGTGAGGGTGAGGGTTAGGGTTAGGGTGAGGGTTAGGGTTAGGATTAGGGTTAGGTTGAGGGTGAGATTTAGCATTAGGGTTAGGGTTAGGGTTAGGTTTAGGGTTAGGATTAGTGGTATTGTTAGGGTTAGGGTTTGAGTTATGGTGAGGGTGAGGGTGAGTGTGAGGGTGAGGGTTAGGTTTAGGGTTAGGGTGAGGTTTAGGTTTAGGGTTAGTTGGAGGCTTAGGTCGAGGGTTAGGTTTAGGGTTCGTTTAGGGTTAAGTAAGGGTGAGGGTTAGGTTGAAGTTTAGGATTACTATTAGAGTTAGGGTTAGGAATAGGTTTAGGCTGAGGGTGAGGGTGGGGGTGAGGATAAGAATTAGGGTGATGGTTAGGGTTAGGGTTAGTTTGTGAATTAGGATGAGGGTTAGGGTTAGGATTAGGTTTCAGGTGAGGGCTAGGGTGAGGGTGTGGGTTAGGGTAAGTGTTAGGCTTAGGCTTATGGTTAGGCTGTGCATTTGGTTGAGGATAAGGGTTAGGGTTATGTTAGGGTATGGTTTAGTGTTAGGGTTAGAGTTAGGGTTAGAGTGAGGGTGAGGTTTAGGGGTAGAGTTAGGGTTAAGGTGAGGGTTAGGGTTAGGGTTAGGCTTAGGCTTAGGGTTAGGATGAGGGAGAGGGTGAGGGTTAGCTTTAGCTTGTCCGTTAGGGTTAGGGTTAGCTTGACAGTTAGGGTTCAGGTTAAGTTTAGGGTTAGGGTGAAGGTTAGGGTTAGGGTTACAGTGAGGGTGCTGTTTAGGGTTAGGTTGAGGGTTAGGTTTAGGGTTAGGGTGAGGGATAGGATTAGGGTTAGGGTGAGGGTTAGGATGAAGATTAGGGTTAAGATAAGGTTTAGGTTGAGGGCTAGGGTGAGGGTGAGGATTAAGGTTAGTGTTAGGGTAAGGTTTAAGGTTAGGGTTAGGTTTAGGGTGAGGGTTAGTATGAGGGTTAGGGTTATGGTGAGGGTGAGGTTTAGGGTTAGGGTGTGGGTCAGTGTTAGGATTAGGGTTAGGGTATGGCTGAGTGTTAGCATTAGGGTTAGGGTTAGGGTTAGGGTTAGGATTAGTGTTATGGTTAGGGTTAGGGTTTGAGTTATGGTGAGGGTGAGGGTGAGGGTGAGGGTTAGATTTCGGGTTAGGGTGAGGTTTAGGTTTAGGGTTAGGATTAGGGTTAGGGTGAGGATAAGGTTTAGGGTTAGGTTTAGGGTTAGTTGGAGGGTTAGGTCGAGGGTTAGGGTTAGGGTTAATTTTAGGGTTAAGGTTAGGGTGAGGGTTAGGTTGAGGTTTAGGATTAGTGTTAGAGTTAGGGCTAGGATTAGGGTTAGGGTGAGGGTGTGTGTGAGGGTTAGGGTTAGGCTTAGGCTTAGGCTTATGGTTAGGCTGAGGGTGAGGGTGGGGCTGAGGATTAGATTTAGGTTGATGGTTAGCGTTACGGTTAGGGTGAGGGTTAGGATTAGGATTAGGGTTGGGTGAGGGCTAGGGTGAGGATGTGGGTTAAGGTAAGTGTTAGGCTTAGGGTTAGGGTTAGGCTGAGCGTTTGGTTGAGGATAAGGTTTAGAGTTAGGGTTAGGGTGAGGTTTAGTGGTAGGGTTAGGGTTAAGTGAGGGTGAGGTTTAGGGGTAGAGTTAGGGTTAGGGTGAGGGTTAGAGTTATGGTCAGGATTAGGGTGGGGGTTACTGTAAGGGTAAAGGTGAAGGTTAGACTGAGGGTGAGGGTTATGGTAAGGGTGAGGGTTAGGGTTAGGGTGAGGGTTAGGGTTAGGGTTAGAGTGAGGGTGAGGGTTAGATTGAGGATAAGTGTTAGGGTTATTGTGAGGTTTAGGGTAAGGATGAGGGTTAGGGTTAGGGTGAGGGCTAAGGTGAGGGTTAGGTTTAGGATTAGTGTTAGGGTGAGCTTTAGGATTAGGGGGATGGTTAGGGTTAGTTTGAGGGTTAGTGTTAAGGTTAGGGTTAGTGTTAGGGTGAGGGTAATTGTTAGGCTGAGGGTTAGTTTTAGGGTGAGGCTTGTGGTTAGGGTGAGGCTTAGGGTTAGGTTTAGGGTTATTGTTAGCGTTATTTTTAGGGTTATGATTACGGTGAGGGTGAGGGTGAGGTTGAGGGTGAGGGTTAGTGTTAGGGGAAGTGTTAGGATGAGGGTTGGGGTTAGGATTAGGGTTAGTTAAGGGCTAGGGTAAGGGTGAGCTTTAGGGTTAGCGTTAGGGTGAAGTTTAGGGGTTGGGTTAGGTTTAGGGTGAGGGTGAGGTTTAGAGTTAGAGTTAGGTTTAAGGTGAGGCTGAGGGTGAGGGTTAGGGTTAGGGTTACTGTTAGGTTTAGAGTTAGGTTTAGGGTGAGGTTTAGGCTGAGGGTGAGGGTTAGGGTTAGGTTTAGGATTTGGTTTAAGGGTAGGGTTAGGGTGAATGTGAGGGTTAGGGGTAGGGTTAGGGTTAGGGTTAGGCTTAGGGTTAGCCTGAGGTTTAGGGTGAGGGTGAGGGTTAGGTTTAGGGTGAGGGTTAGGTTTATGGTTATGGGGAGGGTTAGAATGAGTGTCAGGGTTAGTATTAGGGTTAGGGTGAGGGCTAGGGTGAGGGTCAGGTTTAGGGTTAGGGTGAGGGTGAGGTTTCAGTTTGGGTTAGGTTTAGGGTTAGGGTGAGGGTGAGGTTTAGGGTTAGAGTTAAGGTTAAGATGAGGTTGACGGTGAGGGTTAGTGTTAGGGTTAGGATTAGGATTAGGGTAAGGTTTAGGGTGATTTTGAGGGTTAGGGTTAGGGTTTGGGTTTGGCTTAGGGTTACACTGTGGGTGAGGGTGAGGGTGAGGTTTAGGGTTAGGATTAGGGTTCGGGTGAGTGTGAGTGTGTGTGTTAGGGTTAGGTTTAGGGTTAGGTTTAGGGTTAGGCTGATTGTGAGGGTGAGGGTGAGTTTCAGTTTTAGTTTGAGGGTAAGGTTACAGGTTAGGGGGAGAGTTCGGATGAGGGTTAGGGTTAGGATTAGGGTTAGGGTGAGGGCTAAGGTGAGGTTGAGGTTTAATGTTAGGGTTAGTGTGAGAGTTAGTGTTAGGGTTAGTGTGAGAGTAGGATTCAGGTTAAGTTTAGGGTTAAGGTGAGGGTTAGGGTAAGGGTTACGGTGAGGTTGAGGGTTAGGGTTAGGTTGAGGTTTAGGGTTAAGATTAGGGTTAGGGTGAATATGAGGGTTAGGGTTAGGTAAGGGTTACGGTGAGGGTGAGGGTTAGGTTGAGGGTTAGGGTTCGGATTTGTGTTAGGGTGAGTGCAAGGGTGAGGGTGAGGGTTAGGGTAAGGGTTTGGCTTAGGCTTAGTTTTAAGCTGAGCGTGAGGTTGAGGGTGAGAGTTAGGGTTAGGGTTAATGTGAGGTTTAGTGTTAGTTTTAGGGTTACAGTTAGGATTAGGGTGAGGGTGAGGTTTAGGTTTAGAGTTAGTGTTAGTTTGAGTGTTAGGGTTAGGATGAGGGTTAGGGTGGGGGTGACATTAAGGGTAACGTGAGGGTTAGGTTGAGGGTGAGGGTTACGATAAGGGTGTGGTTTAGGTTTAGAGTGAGGCTTAGGGTTAGGGTTAGGGTGAGGGTGTGGGTTAGACTGAGGATTAGTGTTAGGGTTAGTGTGAGGTTTACCGTGAGGATGAGTCTTAGGGTTAGGGTTAGGGCTAGGGTTAGGTTGAGGTTTAGGGTTAGTTTTAGGGTGAGGTTTAGGGTTAGGGTGATGGTTAGGGTTAATGTGAGTCTTAGTGTTCGGGTTACGATTAGTGTTAAGGTGAGGGTAATTGTTAGGGTGAGGTTTAGTTTTAGGGTGAGGGTAATGGTTAGGGTGAGGGTTAGGGTTAAGGTTAGGGTTTTTGTTAGGATTATGGTTTGGGTTACTGTTACTGTGAGGGTGATTGTTAGCGATAGGATTAGGATTAGTATTAGGGTTAGTGTTAGGATGAGGGTAAGTGTTAGGGTGAGGGTTAGGGTGAGGGTGAGGGTTATGGTTATGGTGATGGTCAGGGTTAGGGTTAGGGTTACATTGAGCGTGAAGGTTAGGGTTAGGTTGAGGGTTAGGTTTAGGGTTAGGGTTCGGGTGAGTTTAGGGTTAGGCTTAGTGTGAGGGTTAGTGTTAGGGTTAGGGTTAGTGGTAGGTGAAGGTAAGTGTTAGTGTGAGGTTTAGGGTTAGGGTGAGGATTATGTTTAGGGTGAGGGTTAGGGTTATTGTTAGGGTTAGGGTTAGGGTTAGAGTTAGAGTTAGGGTGAGGATAAGATTTAGGGTTAGAGTTAGGGTTAGGGTGAGTGTGAGGGTTAGGGTTAGGCTTAGGCTTAGGCCAAGCATGAGGTTGAGGGTTAGGGTTATGGTTAGTGTCCGTTTAAGGATGAGGTTTCGGCTTAGGTTAGGGTTAGGGTGAGGGCTAGTGTTAGGGTTAGGATGAGGGCTAGGGTTAGGGTTAGGGTGAGGGTTAGGGTTAGGGATAGGTTTAGGGTTAGGTTTAGGGTTAGGGTGAGGGTGAGTATGAGGCTTAGGGTTAGGGTTAGGATTAGGCTTAGACTTAGGGTGAGGGTTAGGGTTAGAGTTTCACTTAGGGTGCAGGTGAGGCTGAGGATTAGGTTTAGGTTTAGGGTTAGATTTAGGGTTAGGTTTAGGGTTAGGTTTAGTGTTAGGTTTAGGGTTACGGTGAGGGTTAGGGTGAGGGTTAGGGTTAGGGATAGTGTTAGGTTTAGGATTAGGGTTAGGGTTAGGGTGAGTGTGAGGGGTAGGGTTAGGGTGAGTATTAGGGTTAGGCTTAGGTTTTGGCTGAGGCTGAGGGTGAGTGTGAGGATTAGGGTTAGTGTGAGGGTTAGGGTTAGGATTATGGGGAGGGTTAAGATGATTGTTAGATTTAGGACTAGGGTTAGGATGAGGGCTAGGTTGAAGGTGAGGTTTAGAGTTAGGGTTAGGGTTAAGGTGAGGGTGAGTTTTTAGGTTAGAGTTAGGCTTAAGGTGAGGCTGAGGGTGAGGGTGAGTGTTAGGGTTAGGATTAGGATTAGGGTAAGGGTTAGGATGACTTTGAGTGTTAGGGTTAGGGTTAGGGTTATGCTTAGGGTTACACTGAGGGTGAGGGTGAGGGTGAGAGTAAGGGTTAGGTTTAGGGTTAGGTTGAGGGTGAGTGTGTGTGTTAGGGTTAGGTTTAGTGTTAGGCTTAGGCTTAGGTTGAGGGCTAGGTTGAGGGTGATCTTTAGGGTTAGGATTAAGGTGAGGTTGAGGATTAGGGTTAAGTTTAGGTTTGGGGTGAGGGTGAGGTTTAGGTTTAGAATTAGGGTAAGTGTGAGACTGAGGGTGAGGGTTAGGGTTAGGGTTAGTGTTAGAGGTAGGGTTAGGGTGAGGGTTAAGGTGAGGGTGAGGGTTAGGCTTAGGTTTAGGTTTAGGTTTAGGGTAATAGTTAAGGTGAGTGTGAGGTTTAGGGTTAGGGTTAGGCTTAGGCTTAGGTTAAGGCTGAGGGAAAGGGTGAGTGTTAGTTTAGGTTGACGGTTATTGTTAGGGTTAGCTTGAGAGTTAGGGTTCAGGTTAAGTTTAGGGTTAGTGTGAGGGTTAGGGTTAGGGTGAGGGTTAGGTTTAGGATTAGGGTTAGGGTGAGGGTGAGTTTTAGCATTAGGTTTAGTGTTAGGGTTAGATTTGGGGTTAGGATTAGTGTTATTGTTAGGTTTAGGGTTAGAGTTATGGTGAGGGTGAGGGTGAGGGTGAGGGTTAGGGTTAGGTTTAGGGTTAGGGTGAGGTTTAGGTTTAGGGTCAGGATTAGGATTAGGGTGAGGGTGAGGTTTAGGTTTAGGTTTAGGTTTAGTTGTTGGCTTAGGTCGAGGGGTAGGTTTATGGTTAATTTTAGGGTTAAGGTTAGGGTGAGGGTTAGGTTGAGGTTTAGAGTTAGTGTTAGAGTTAGGGTTAGGATTAAGGTTAGGGTGTGGGTGAGTGTGAGGTTTAGGGTTAGGCTTAGGCTTAGGTTTAGGGTTAGGCTGAGGGTGATGGTGGGGTTGAGGATTAGAGTTAGGGTGATGGTTAGGGTTAGGGTTAGGGTGCGGGTTAGGATGAGGGTTAGGATTAGGATTAGAGATAGGGTGAGGTTTAGGGTGAGGGTGCGGGTTAAGGTAAGTGTTAGGCTTAGGCTTAGGGTTAGTCTGAGCGTTTGGTTGAGGATAAGGGTTAGGGTTAGGCTTAGGGTGAGGTTAGTGTTAGGGTTAGGGTTAGAGTTAGGGTTAGAGTGAGGGTGAGGTTTAGGGGTAGAGTTAGGTTTAGGGTGAGGGTTAGGGTTAGGGTCAGGGTTAGGGTGGGTGTTACGGTAAGGGTAAAGGTGAAGGTTAGACTGAGGGTGAGGGTTATGGTAAGGGTGAGGGTTAGATTGAGGATAAGTGTTAGGGTTAGTGTGAGGTTTAAGGTAAGGATGAGGGTTAGGGTTAGGGTGAGGGCTAAGTTGAGGGTTATGTTTAGGGTTAGTGTTAGGGTGAGGTTTAGGGTTAGGGTGAGGGTTACGTTAGGGTTAGTGTTATTGTTAGCGTTATTGTTAGGGTTATGGTTACGGTGAGGATGAGTGTGAGGTTAGTGTTAGGGGATGAGGGTTACGGTTAGGATTAGGGTTAGGGTAAGGGCTAGGGTGAGGGTGAGCTTTAGAGTTAGCGTTAGGGTGAAGTTAGGTTTAGGTTTAGGGTGAGGGTGAGGTTTAGAGTTAGAGTTAGGTTTAGGTTGAGGCTGAGGGTGAGGGTTAGGGTTAGGGTTAGTATTAGGTTCAGGGTTAGGGTTAGGGTGAGGGTTAGGCTGAGGGTGAGGGTTAGGGTTAGGTTTAGGATTTGGTTTAGGGGTAGGGTTAGGGTGAATGTGAGGGTTAGGGATAGGGTTAGGGTTAGGGTTCGGCTTAGCGTTAGGCTGAGGGTTAGGGTGAGGGTGAGGGTTAGGGTTAGGGTGAGGGTTATGTTTATGGTTATGGGGAGGGTTAGGATGAGGGTTAGGGTTATTATTAGGGTTAGGATTAGGGTTAGGGTTATTATTAGGGTTAGGGTGAGGGCTAGGGTGAGGGTCAGGTTTATGGTTAGGGTTAGGGTGATGTTTTGGGTTAGGGTTAGGGTGAGGGTGAGGTTTAGGGTTAGAGTTAGGGTTAAGGTTAGGCTGAGGGTGAGGGTTAGGGTTAGGGTTAGGATTAGGATTAAGGTGAGGTTTAGGGTGATTGTGAGGCTTAGGGTTAGGGTTCGGGTTTGGCTTAGGGTTACACTGAGGGTGAGGGTGA
The DNA here is from genome assembly GCF_024711535.1 of Dipodomys merriami. Taxonomy (NCBI): domain Eukaryota; kingdom Metazoa; phylum Chordata; class Mammalia; order Rodentia; family Heteromyidae; genus Dipodomys; species Dipodomys merriami. The sequence goes on from NW_027206456.1 coordinate 388,182, forward strand.
GGTTTAGGGTTAGGATTAGGGTTCAGGTTAGGGTGAGTGTGTGTGTTAGTGTTAGGTTTAGGGTTAGGTTCAGGGTTAGGCTGATGGTGCGGTTGAGGCTGATGTTTAGGGTTAGTTTAAGGGTTAGGTTAAGGGTTAGGGGGAGGGTTAGGATGAGGCTAAGGGTTAGGATTAGGGTTAGGGTGAGGGCTAGGGTGAGGTTGAGGTTTAATGTTAGGGTTAGTGTGAGAGTTAGTGTTAGGGTTAGTGTGAGAGTAGGATTCGGGTTAAGTTTAGGGTTAAGGTGAGGGTTAGGGTAAGGGTTAAGGTGAGGTTGAGGGTTAGGGTTAGGTTGAGGTTTAGGGTTAAGATTAAGGTTAGGGTGAGGGTTAGGGTTAGGGTCAAGGTTACGTTGAGGGTGAGGGTTAGGGTTAGGTTGAGGGTTAGGTTTGGATTTGTGTTAGGGTGAGGGCTATGGTCAGGGTGATTGTTAGGGTAAGGGTTTGTCTTAGGGTTAAGCTGAGCATGAGGTTGAGGGTGAGGGTTAGGGTTAAGGTTAGTGTGAGGTTTAGTGTTAGTTTTAGGGTTACAGTTAGGATTAGGGTGAGGGTGAGGTTTAGCGGTACAGTTAGTGTTAGTGTGAAGGTTATGGTTAGGGTGAGGGTTAGGGTGGGGTTGACAGTAAGGGTAAGGTGAAGGTTAGCCTGAGGGTGAAGGTTATGGTAAGGGTGAGGTTTAGGTTTAGGGTGAGGGTTAGGGTTAGGGTGAGGGTGAGGGTGTGGTTTAGAATGAGGATTAGTGTTAGGGTTTGTGTGAGGTTCACCATGATGATGAGTGTTAGGGTTAGTGTTAGGGCTAGGGTTTAGTTGAGGTTTAGGGTTAGTGATAGGATGAGTTTTAGGGTTAGGGTGATGGTTAGGGTTATTGTGAGGCTTAGTGTTCGTGTTAAGGTTAGTGTTAAGGTGAGGGTAAGTGTTAGGGTGAGGGTTGGTTTAGAGTGAGGTTAATGGTTAGGGTGAGTGTTAGGGTTAAGGTTAGGGTTTTTGTTAGGATTATGGTTAGGATTACTGTTACTGTGAGGGTGAGTGTTAGCGATAGGTTTAGGATTAGTATTAGGGTTAGTGTTAGGGTGAGGGTAGGTTTTAGGGTGAGAGTTAGGGTTAGGCTGAGTGCTAGGGTTAGGTTGAGGGTTAGGGTTAGGGTTACGGTGAGTTTAGGTTTAGGGTTATTGTGAGGGTTAGTGTTAGGGTAAGGGTTAGTGGTAGGTGAGGGTAAGTGTTAGTGTGAGGTTTAGGATTAGGGTGAGGATTATGTTTAGGGTGAGTGTTAGGGTTATTGTTAGGGTTAGGGTTAGGGTTAGAGTTAGGGTTAGGGTCAGGGTGATATTTAGGGTTAGAATTAGGGTTAGTGTTAGGTTAGGGTGAGGGTTAGGATTAGGCTTAGGCTTAGGCTTAGGCTTAGGCCGGGCATGAGGGCGAGTGTTAGGGTTTGGGTCAGGGTTAGAGTTAGGGTTATGGTTAGTGTCAAGTTTAGGATGAGGTTTAGGATTAGGGTTAGGGTGAGGGTGAGTGTGAGGCTTAGGGTTAGGTTTAGGATTAGGCTTAGAGTTAGGGTGAGGGTTAGGGTTATAGTTTGGTTTAGGGTGCAGGTGAGGCTGAGGATTAGGGTTAGGTTTAGGGTTAGATTTAGGGTTAGGTTTAGGGTTAGGGTTAGTGATAGGTGTAGGATTACGGTGAAGGTTAGGGTTAGGCTTAGGGTTAGGATTAGGGTTAGGCTGAGGGTGTCTGTGGGTGTGAGAATTAGAGTTAGGGTTAGGGTTAGGCTTAGGGTTAGGTTTATTGTTAGTGTAATGGTTAGGGTTAAGTATCCAGTGAGGGTGAGGCTGAGGGTAAGGTTGAGGGTTAGAGTTAGGGTTAGGGTTAGTGTTATTGTTAGGGTTAGGGCTAGAGTTATGGTGAGGTTGAGGGTGATGGTGAAGGTTAGGGTTAGGGTGAGTTTTAGGGTTAGGGTTAGGGTTATTGTTAGGGTGAGGGTGAGTTTTAGGGTGAGGGTGAGGTTTACTGTTAGGGTTAGGGTTAGATTTAGGGTTAGGGTTAGGGTGAGAGTAGGATTCGGGTTAAGTTTAGGGTTAGACTGAGTGTTAGGTTAAGGGTTACAGTGAGGTTGAGGGTTAGGTTTAGGTTGAGGTTTAGGGTTAAAATTAGGATTAGGGTGATGGTGAGGTTTAGGGTTAGGGTAAGATTTACGGTGAGGGTGAGGCTTTGGGTTAGGGTTAGGTTTAGGATTTTTGTTAGGGTGAGGGCTAGGGTGAGGGTGAGGGTTATGGTAAGGCTTTGGCTTAGGCTTAGGGTTATGCTGAGCGTGAGGTTGAGGCTGAGTGTTAGGGTTAGGGTTAGAGTTAGGATTAGGGTGAGGTTTAGGGGTAGAGTTAGTGTTAGGGTAAGGGTTAGGATGAGGGTTAGGATTAGGCTTAGGGTGAGGGCTAGTTTGAGGGTGAGGTTTAGAGTTAGGGTTAGGGTGAGGTTTAGGGTTAGGGTTAGGGTGAGGGTGCGGTTTAGGTTTAGAGTTAGGTTAACGGGGAGGCTGAGGTTGAGGGTTAGGGTTAGGATTAGTGTTAGAGTTAGGGTTAGGGTGAGGGTTAAGGTGAGGGTGAGGGTTAGGCTTAGGGTTAGGTTTAGGATTAGGGTAATGTTTAGAGTGAGTGTGAGGTTTAGGGTTAGGGTTAGGCTTAGACTTAGGGTTAGGCTGAGGGAGAGGGTGAGGTTTAGCTTTAGACTGATGGTTAGGGTTAGGGTTAGCTTGAGAGTTAGGGTTCAGGTTAAGTTTAGGGTTAGGGTGAGGGTTAGGGTTATGGTTACGGTGAGGGTGATGTTTAGGGTTAGTTTGAGGGTTAGGGTTAGGCTTAGGGTGAGGGTTAGGATTAGGGTTAGGGTTAGGGTTAGGATGAGGATTAGGGTTAGGATTAGGGTTAGGTTGAGGGCTAGGGTGAGGGTGAGGTTTAGGGTTAGTGTTAGGGGAAGGTTTAAGGTTAGGGTTAGGTTTAGGGTGAGGGTTAGGATGAGGCTTAGATTTATGGTGAGGGTTAGAGTTAGTGTGAGGGTTAGGGTTAGGATTAGGGTTAGGGTGAGGGT